>NW_025963902.1:7712623-8162623 GCF_023055435.1 Haliotis rufescens
CCACTCACCTACTCACCCAACCACAAACATCCACCCACTCACTCACCTATATCTTGCCCAAATATGTGTGATTTTGTTTTTCTTAATATAACTTTGCATTCATGATTCACTCTATGCGAACTTCTTCATATGGCTGAAATAATGTCGATGCGACGTTAACTTTTAACTCACTCACTCACTAACATCCCACTCACTCACTCACTCACTCACCAAAATCCCACCCACTAACTCACTCACTCACTCACACACCAAAATCCCACCCACTCACTCACTCACTCACCAAAATCCCACCCACTCACTCACTCACTCACTCACCCACTCACTCACTCACTCACTCACCAAAATCCCACCCACTAACTCACTCACTCACTCACCCACTCTTTCACTCACTCACTCACTCACTCACCAAAATCCCACCCACTCACTCACTCACTCACCAAAATCCCACCCACTCACTCACTCACTCGTCCATCTGCTACCACAACACGTTGGCCGTCACATACACATGGTACCCGTTCAGTGAGTACTTGCATGTCCCTGCTCCGGTGATGATCACGCATTGATACGATTAATTAGCCTACTTAATGTCTCGAAACGTAACATAAGGTCCCAGCTGTGTCACGTGCGGGACCATGGGAGTGTCAATTAGCAGTGCTCACGTGCTATCATAACTAATCAGGTCAACAGAAAAATTAGAAAACAGTAAGCTCAACTGATAAAAATACTACTTATATATATATTTAATAAAATCCTCTGAAAACTTATTGTATTCTCTTCATGAAAAAAAGTATCTATCTATCTATTCTCATAACAATTACTTTATCTATCTATCTATCTATCTATCTATCTATCTATCTATCTATCTATCTATCTATCTATTCTCATAACAATTACTATAACTGCATATCTATCTATCTATCTATCTATTCTCATAACAATTACTTTAACTGCATATATATCTATCATAACAATTACTTTATCTATCTATCTATCTATCTATCTCTCTATTCTCATAACAATTACTTTAACTACATATCTATCTATCTATCTATTCTCATAACAATTACTTTAACTGCATATCTATCTATCTATCTATCTATCTATCTATCTATCTATCTATCTATCTATCTATTCTCATAACTATTACTTTAACTACATATGCTTACCCACGTGTATATTGAAGGACAGTGACTGCTTCGGCGGATGCGACTAATCGACGGAGTCAATTTGGGGCATTAGGCGTAACATGTTTGATGTTGTAATGCAGTATTACGCATGTGACAGTTAAGCAAACACCGAACCATTTCTTACCCGTGAAGATACAGGTAAGAATTGGTCTCCAGCAACCCATGCTTGTCGTAAGAGGGTTGTCAGGCTCGCTGACTTGGTTGTTGCATGTCATCGTATCCCAATTGCGTAGATCGATGCTCATGATATCAATCACTGGGTTGTCTGGTCCAGATTCGATTATTTACAGACCGCCGTCATATAGCTGGAATATTGCTGAGTGCGGTGTTAAACAATTTACAATAAGTAATTCAGTCAGAACCATGTCCTACCTAATAACGTGAATATATATACAGTTTTTACTTTGAGTAATTTTGTTTTAACTTTCGCCCTTCAAATACTATTTCCGTATTAACTACTGCAGCCAGAGTTCACCAGATATAAAATAATTATATATATTTTTTTCATGAACAGATCGACCGCCTCCGTGGTCTAGTGGCAGAGCGTTCGCCCGGAGAGCGGAAGGTTGGGCGTTCCAAACCCCGGCCGCGTCATACCAAAAGACGTTAAGGGGCGAAAAAAAGGACTTGTCGGCTCGGAGTCAGTATACTATGTCTGAGTGGGGCATTCATGTTAAACTGCAGCATGGTATCTCACTACAAATCGGCATCAATCCGGACAAGCAGCCACGCACACACATGTGCTTGCACGATGCTATATAAGTGCAAAAATCTTGGACGCGACGTTAAACCCAGTTTCATCTCACCTCACATTAACAGATCCTCGCATCAACTTCACTCAAAATATGTTCAGAAAAGTACCTTCTATATTATGCACTGGTATTAAATTTGTGAGTGCTTACAGCGGATAAAAGACTACCCTCGTCGGAGTAAGACTGCTGAATCGGCGGAGCTAACACTCGCTTTTACTGCAATTCATGCTCAGTTTTCTTGATATTAAACTAACATTTTGAAGGTTTCACAAAAAATACAGCAAGTACAGATGTTATGCCATGTTGAACCTCACCTGTGTGGTAGAGCGTCCGTCCGGAGAGCGGAAGGTCCGGGGTTCGATCCCCGGCCGCGCCATACCAAAATACGTGAAAAGATGGTACTTTTTGTTACCCTGCCTGGCGCACGGCATTAAGGGGCTAAAACAAGGACTGGTCGGCTCGGAGTCAGTATACTGTGTCTGAGTGGGGTATTCATGTTAACTGCAGCATGGTATCTCAGTGGGGTAGCACTATAAATCGACATTAATCCGATAAGCAACCACACGCACGTGCGCACCTCCGTGTTAAGCGAGTAGACAAGTCTACATTTTGGTCATTAAACGACAGAAGATCGTGAAGAACGACAAAACCTGTATGCCATGCAATGAGTGAGTGAGTGAGTGAGTTGGGTTTTACGCCGCTTTTTAACAGTATTCCAGTTATATCGCGGCGTGTCAGCTTAATGTGGGAGGAAAGCCAGAAGTGATGCAGGTCTCAGACGTTTACCACTTCGGTGAAACCCACGAGCACGGGTATGGTGCTGACAAACCTAGAAACATAATCGGGGCGAACCGGGATTCGAACCCACAATCATAGGTTTCTGGCGTGCCCAAGGGACGCAATTCTGCACAGTGAATCGCGGCGCCTTAGACGACTGGGCCACCCGTGCCCCCCTTATACATTAGAGGGGGAGGATTTTTGAATGTAGAAATTATCGAGATAAAAATAGGGAATTTTGTAATGTTCCTAGGCCCTTCCGTCTGACATGAAATTATTTACTGACGACAATGAGCAGTGAGAACGCACGACTAGAAGAAAGTATGCATACTTAATAAATGAAAAAACACATTACAGCGTTTAAATACGCATAATAAATTAGATTATCAAGTTCGAAATCAGCCATGATGAAAGCAATATATCTCTTTTTTCCAATTTCATGATCGGTCACAGATATGCGTTGTGCTGAATGGGTTGGTACAATGGAAAGAGACATTTGTTGTGCATAATCGATAAATAACCAGCATTTGTGCACAATTAATAATTAACCAGAAAGTATACATTGCTTATAAAGGTCACAATGTGATACCGTTGGATGTGGAGTTTAACCTACGCCTAGACAGTCGTTATTTAACGTGATATTTAACTCCAGGATTAAACGGTGATTAACCAACAAGACGTCTAGTGGTGAAAGCATTCACTCGTCACGCCGAAGACCCGGGTTCGATTCCCGACATAGGTACAATGTGTGATGCCCATTTCTGGTGTCCCCCGCCGTGATATTGCTCGAATATTGCTAAAAGCGGCGTAAAACCATACTCACTCACTCACTCACTCTTTAAGAAATAATGTGAATCTTTTTTAAAGAACTTATTTGATCATTTCTTTAAGAACTCACGTGAGCCATTCTTTACGAAATAATGTGACGAACTTCTGTGAGAAATAATGTGACGACCTTCTGTGAGAAATAATGTGACGACCTCTGTGAGAAATAATGTGACGACCTTCTGTGAGAACTAATGTGACGACCTTCTGTGAGAAATAATGTGACGGTCTTCTGTGAGAAATAATTTGACGACCTTCTGTGAGAAATAATGTGACGACCTTCTGTGAGAAATAATGTGACGGCCTTCTGTGAGAAATAATGTGACGACCTTCTGTGAGAAATAATGTGACGGTCTTCTGTGAGAAATAATGTGACGACCTTCTGTGAGAAATAATGTGACGACCTTCTGTGAGAAATAATGTGACGGTCTGCTGTGAGAAATGATGTGACGGTCTTCTGTGAGAAATAATGTGACGACCTTCTGTGAGAAATAATGTGACGACCTTCTGTGAGAAATAATGTGACGACCTTCTGTGAGAAATAATGTGACGACCTTCTGTGAGAAATAATGTGACGACCTTCTGTGAGAAATAATGTGACGACCTTCTGTGAGAAATAATGTGACGACCTTCTGTGAGAAATAATGTGACGACCTTCTGTGAGAAATAATGTGACGGTCTGCTGTGAGAAATGATGTGACGACCTGTGAGAAATAATATGACGGTCTTCTGTGAGAAATAATGTGACGACCTTCTGTGAGAAATAATGTGACGACCTGTGAGAAATAATGTGACGGTCTTCTGTGAGAAATAATGTAACGGCCTTCTGTGAGATATAATGTGAGAGCATCATTAAGAAATTCCCTTCACCATAGACTCACCGTACAATCGTTTCTTAGTCCAATCTCGTGACCTTCTGTTCCCCTGTCCCATGTCACTATCCTCCTCACGTACCCCCAGAATGTATTCCCTCACCCCCGGGCTGACTAGGTATGCAGCCCCGCTTACACGTCAGACCTGGGACCCGACTCCTTCGAAAATGTAACAGCGTTGGTCGATATATCTATAACCTAGCTGTAATGAATAACAGTGAGTACCTTTCGATTGCTTTTCTTGCGTCGTTTCTTATAAAGACCAGCCTGGGCAATTGTGAGGGGGCCGTCGACATTTGTAATAGACCGGCTGGTGTAATGTATAGTGAACGTTCCACAGGTTGTCGTTACAGGTAAATACTCGTTATATTCAACGCGACATGCAATGTCATTGTGTCTACCTGTTTGTTTCTGAAGAAACTACTGTCGATATACCTAACGTCAACACAATGCAGTCATATTCGTGACCAGGTTGGTCAAATGATACGCATCTTTGTGTACCCTTGACATTTTTACTGATGTTGACGTCGGAGTAAGAAAACGTACAATTTTATGGATAACATAATTACACATAGATCTACATCGAAACGTCGCTATGTGCTATAAACAAGAAGATATAATCTGTAAGGGCTCGGTCACACATTCAGGATTTTTACTGCCGTCCTTGATAGGACCATTCCCGATTAAAATTTGTCAAAAGTCTGATCAAGATCCTGTGATCCGTGGCGGGAAATTCACAATCATTGTTCAGAAAGCGTCCCGATTCTGCCGTTCTCAATCCGTATCTGATCCGATTTGTGTTGATCCCGCATGGTTAAAAACGACCGAATCTGTCCCGATTCTCCCGAATGCGATCCGACAGAGATCACACAGTGACCGGACAGTGAACCGACAAAGACGGTTCGCACTCGGCAAGATCTGGACGCAATCTGGACTCAATCGACAAGAAACGGCAATGAACAATTCATGCCCGTTCATCACGACAGAGTCCCGATCCACAGGACACCGTCCAGATAACACAGGACATTGTTACGATTTGATCCGATACAGCAGAATCTGTCACGATATAGTCACGACTGTAATCCGACTAGACAAAATCGGCTGAGTTCCCCAAATATTACGGGACGCACCATACTGTCGGGTGTGCTTGGCCGACCTCTCTGGACCTTTCCCGATCCGTAGGACTCTGTTACGAACGTATACGACTGCGTTCAGACAATGATAGGACATTCCAGGTCATTGAGGATAGTAATCCAACTTTTTCACTTTTCGTGTCGTAGCGCTGTCTGATCTCAAACGGGAGCCACAATCGGCACTGTGTGAACCTGGCCTAAGGTTGCAGGGGCGATGGGGTAGCCGAGTGGTTAAAGCGTTCGCTCGTCACGTCGAAGACCCGGGTTCGATTCCCCACATGGGTACAATGTGTGAAGCCCATTTTCCGGTGTCCCCCGCCGTGATATTGCTGGAATATTGCTAAAAGCGGCGTAAAACCATACTCACTCACTATATAGTTGTAAGTTTTCTTACTCACTCACCATCTTCTAGAATGCCAATCAAACAGGTAGATATGGGAGGAAGACAAATAATCAATTCAACAACCCCCTCCTCACAAAAACAACAACAACAAAATATATATAGTAAAGTGAGTGGGTGAATATGGTTTTACACCGCCTCTACATAATTTCCAGGAATATCACGGCGGGGACACCACAAACGTGCTTTAACACACTGCACACACATGGGGAATCGAAACCGGACCTTCAGTATTGTCTCACGTAATAAATAAATAAATAAAATAGTTTTTAGAACAAATCCACTTATATAGTAATGCCTCACGCCTTCTCGTCCACACAGTCTCAACGCTTGTAGAGCAAATCAACATCTAGGCTAATGGTGATATGATAAAGTGGAACCCCGAGATACCGGACTCTCTCCTCGCCGAACAATTACTGTGACGGATGTCTGGCTTTGTACAAAGTCTGTAACAATAACTCGTTAATCCGGACAGACTGCTGCGTTTTTCGGATAAACGGGTTTGAGGTTGTCTGTCATAGAAATCGATTACTTATCGAACATTTTATCAGTGGTCGATTTCATGATGGTTTAACCTAAAACCCTTCAATAAAAATTAATGAGCATATGTTTTAATTAGCAACTATGTCGCAAATAAATTTTCTTTCTTTCAAGAATGGCTTCATTTTGACATATACTGTTTATAAATACAATCTTGTGACATTATTTGTATGTTACCGTCAATTGCCTATAGGTTTTAATGATTATAAATGTACATTTAATTCTGGTCACAATATGGCTTTATAAATGCCGAGGTGACTTTCAATTTTAACACACCCACACTACTGGCGGTGATGGTTGTATTGTACGTCCGCTTCAATCAATTGATGACCTATTTGAGAAGCGCACAATTCATTGAGAACCACAATTAATATGTATGTTCGTTTGTTGGTTGTTTAACGTCAGCTATATAAGGACGGTCTGTAAATAATGGAGTCTTGACTAGACAATTCAGTGAATGGCATCGAATTTTCAGGCATACGGTTTCAAACTACATTGAGCAGGCAAGCAAACAAACTACAGCAGCAGGAGGAGAATAAATAATTTTTAAAAAGGGGCTCGTGAAGGTGCATGTTGGATTTGAAAGCGCTCGCGCTCGCCTATAACAGGATTAGTCTACGCCAAGGATTTAGTTTCATCTACCCCCTGTGTGTTGAATTGTGTAAACTTTATACATATTAATATTTGAAACATAGATGTCTGTGACAACTTGTGTTGCGTTCTGGTGTCATCCCCGACTGTCTCCGGGAGCAACGTGGACTGCTCACTGGTGTGCATCTACGACTGTCTGTGTTCGGGGAGAGATGACTTGAAGCGAACATAAAATCCCCTTTTAGATCGTGTACATATAGAACCGCAGATGTCTCTCACACGGACAGAATTGTGACCAACGAACAGCACTTTGAATATCGGATAATTTATATCTAGGTGGGTGAACAGGCGTTCAGTTATATCTAGGTGTGTGAATATCAGTTCACCTATATTTAAGTGTGTGAATATCGGTTCAGTAATATCTAACTGTGTGAACAGGAGTTCAGTTATATCTAGGTCTGTGAATATCGGATCCGTTATATTGAGGTGTGTGAATATCGGATCCGTTATATCTACGTGTGTGAACAGGAGTTCAGTTATATCTAGGTCTGTGAATATCGGATCCGTTATATCTAGGTGTGTGAATATCGGATCAGTCATATCTACGTGTGTGAACAGGAGTTCAGTTATATCTAGGTCTGTGAATATCGGATCCGTTATATCTAGGTGTGTGAATATCAGTTCAGCTATATCTAGGTGTGTGAATATCGGATCCGTTATATCTAGGTGTGTGAATATCAGTTCAGGTATATCTAGGTGTGTGCATATCAGTTCAGTTATATCTAGGTGTGTGGACAGTTCAGTTATATCTCGGTGTGTGGACAGTTCAGTTATATCTAGGTGTGTGGACAGTTCAGCTATATCTAGGTGTGTGAATAACGGATCAGTTATATCTAGGTGTGTGCATATCAGTTCAGTTATATCTAGGTGTGTGAATATCGGATCAGTTATACCTAGGTGTGTGGACAGTTCAGTTATATCTAGGTATGTGAATATCAGTTCAGTGATATCTAGGTGTGTGAATATCGGATCAGTTATATCTAGCTATGTGAATAGGAGTTCAGTTATATCTAGGTGTGTGAATAACGGATCAGTTACGTCTAGGTGTGTGAATATCGGATCAGTTATACCTAGTTGTGTAAATATCAGTTCAGCTATATCTAGGTATGTGAATGTCAGTTCAGTTATATCTAGGTGTGTGAATAGGAGTTCAGTTATATCTAGGTGTGTGAATAACGGATCAGTTATATCTAGGTGTGTGCATATCAGTTCAGTTATATCTAGGTGTGTGAATAGGAGTTCAGTTATATCTAGGTGTGTGAATATTGGTTCGGTAATATCTAATTGTGTGGACAGTTCAGTTATATCTAGGTTTGTGAATATCCGATCAGTTATATCTGGTTGTGTGAACAGGGGTTCAGTTATATCTAGGTGTGTGAATATCAGTTCGGTGATATCTAGGTGTGTGAATATCGGATCAGTTATATCTCGCTGTGTGAATAGGAGTTCAGTTATATCTAGGTGTGTGAATAACGGATCAGTTATATCTAGGTGTGTGAATATCGGATCCGTTATATCTAGGTGTGTGAATATGAGTTCAGCTTTATCTAGGTGTGTGAACATCAGTTCAGTTATATCTAGGTGTGTGAATATCGGTTCAACTTTATCTAGGGGTGTGAACATCAGTTCAGTTATATCTAGGTGTGTGAATATCGGATCCGTTATATCTAGGTGTGTGAATATCGGATCAGTCATATCTAGGTGTGTGAATATCGGATCCGTTATATCTAGGTGTGTGAATATCGGTTCGGTTATATCTAGGTGTGTGAATATCAGTTCAGCTATATCTAGGTGCGTGAATATCGGATCAGTTATATCTAGGTGTGTGAATATCAGTTCAGCTTTATCTAGGTGTGTGAACATCAGTTCAGTTATATCTAGGTGTGTGAATATCGGATCAGTTATATCTAGGTTCGTGGACAGTTCAGTTATACCAAGCTGTGTGAATATCAGTTCAGTGATATCTAGGTGTGTGAACATCGGTTCAGTTATACCTAGCTGTGTGAATATCGGATCAGTTATACCTAGGTGTGTGAATAGGAGTTCAGTTATAACTAGGCGCGTGGGTAATTGCGGATATGTAATGCACTGGTTAGTCTCAGATTGATGGAAGGGGGTGAAGGTGAGGACCCCGCCCTTTACATTTGAGCGACATAACTCTGTACAGCGCTTTTTACCCTGTCTGGCGCTCGGCATTAAGGGGCTAAAACAAGGACTGGTCGGCTCGGAGTCAGTACACTGTGTCTGAGTGGGATATTCATGTTAAACTGCGGCATGGTATCTCAGTGAGCTAGCAGTATAAATCGGCATCGGTCCGGACTAGTACAAGCAGCCACACACACACACACACACACACGTACATGCACGTTGCTATATAAGTGCAATAATCTTGGACGCGACGTTAAACCCCATTTCACCTCACCTCACCTCACCTCACCTCACCTCACCTCACCTCACCTCACCTGTACAGCGCAATTAACCGTGTTAGAACACTATCAGCGTTAATTAAAAATGACCCAAATCATCTAACCATCACCATGGAAAAAAGACCTGCTACTTATTGAAAGATATTGAACGCAAATATGAAAAAAAAGAACCCATAAAAAATATAAAAAAGACCAAAAGGTGCGGTCGATGAGATTGATGATTCGTGGTTGTCAAATCAGCATCATTCTTGGCATTTTGAAATAACCTACATTTATCCTAGTTAAAACATTCATGGTTGTTGGCATTGTATGAAGAACATCATTAAAATCTCACAGTGTCTGAACTTGATGTTTCAGCCCTGCTGGGCCCTCGCCCGGAAAACTATTGAATTTCTGGCCTCTGATGTATTGGTGTTCGGCACTAGAACTGTGAAATATTGAACCAACCTTTGTAGAGCGGACTCGCCCGAGACAGCACGCTGACTGGCGTTTGTCTAATTAACAATATTTGATTAAAATTACAAATGAAAACCACACTGGCGGGGAAGGTTCCTGTTTACCTCGGACTGTCATGGGGAATAATGTATAGACGCAAACAAAGAATTGAACCGCTTTGGAACAGAAAAAAATATTGATGTCCATGAAGCATGAAGTCAGTGTCCTCTGTTGACGTCAACTGTCAGTTCACGCAAGGATTGACCGTGCATTTTGTTTGGTTCATGAAAGACTGGTGTTTAAACTGTATGATTGGTTGGTTGGTTGGTTGGTTGGTTGGTTTGTTGTTTAACGCCGCACTCGGCAATATTCCAGCTGTATGACGGCGGTCTGTAAATAATCGAGTCTGGACCAGACAATCCAGTGATTAATGTCATGAGCATCGATCCACGCAATTGGGATCGATGACATGCATCAACCAAGTCAGCGAGCCTGACCACCCGATCCCGTTAGTCGCCTTTTACGACAAGCATAGTCACCTTTTACGGCAAGCATGGGTTGCTGAAGATCTATTCTACCCCGGAATCTTCACGGGTCTTAAACTGTATGAATTCGTGTAGCAGGGTAATTTGCATCAGAATGCAGGAAGTTCAAGAGCGGATCCTCTGGACCGGCGGTCTGTAAATAATCGAGTCTGGAACAGACAATCCATTGATTGATGTCATGAGCATCGATCTTCTCAAGGAACAGGAGGACGTGACGACGGTTAACTTCGTGACCGTACCGAACATCTGTCAAACTGCTAGCGATGATCAATAGGAGTTGTCTATGACGTACAATGATACCTCCCCGCACCATTACACACCCACCAATCCATGCTTGCCGTAAAAGGCGACTATGCTTGTCGTAAAAGGCGACTATGCTTGTCGTCAAAGGCACGACTATGTTTGTCGTAAAAGGCGACTATGCTTGTCGTAAAAGGCGACTAACGGGATAGGGTGGTCAGGCCCGCTGACTTTGTTGATACATGTCATCGTATCCCAATTGCGTGGATCGATGATCATGATGTCGACCACTGGATTGTCTGGTCCAGACTCGATTATTTTACAGACCGCCGTCATATAGCTGGAATATTGCTGAGTGCCTCGTTAAACAACAAACAAACAAACAAACACTCCCACCACCGAATGCAGAACGCTGAACAACACACGCGTCAGGGTAACGTTCAGTCTTCCGATATTCAAACGTCTTCTTTATTTCTTAGATGTTTAACGCAGCACTCAGCAATATTCCAGCTGTAGAACGGTGACCAGCAGCTAATCGAGTCTGGGTCAGATAAACCAGAGGTTAATAGTATGAGCAACGATTCACGCCTTCGGGGTACGATAACACGCAATCTACTAACACACTTGGCGCCGTTCCGCAAAGCGATCCTAGCGCTACGACTATCGTAAGCCAGTGTTAGGTGAGGTGGAATTGGGTTTAACGTCGCGTCCAAGATTATTGCACTTCTATAGCAACGTGCATGTACGTGTATGTGTGTGGCTGCTTGTACTAGTCCGGACTGATGCTGATTTATAGTGCTAGTTCACTGAGATACCATGCCGCAGTTTAACATGAATACCCCACTCAGACACAGTATACTGACTCCGAGCCGACCAGTCCTTGTTTTAGCCCCTTAATGCCGAGCGCCAGACAGGGTAACAACAAGTACAATCTTTTAACGTCTTTTTGTGTGACGCGGCCCGGGATCGAACCCTGGACCTTCCGCTCTCCGGGCGGACGCTCTACCACAAGACCACGGAGGCGGTCTAAGCCAGTGTTAAAGTATGGGAGTTACGATCACCTCTGCGCTAAGATGATTTTTTTGGAACGGGGCCAAAGACCACCCGATCCACGAATATCCTTTTACAACTAAGCATAGACTATGGGAAATTAGTTCTAACCCCAAATCCCCACATACGAAGGCGAGTGAGTTAGTTTGATTTTACACCGCTTTGAGCAATAGTCAATTATAGCGTTCCGGTTTAAGAAGGTTCAAGGAAGTGTACGGAACATGGAGGTAAGTGGTTATGAAAGGTGGACAAGGTAATATGAGCTATGCGAAGGCACATTGGATGGGTAGGAGTGAGTGAGTGAGTGAGTTGGGTTTAACGCCACCTTTAACAGTATTCCAGTTATATCACGGCGTGTCACCTTAATGTGAGAGGACAGCCAGAAGTGATGCAGGTCTCAGACGTTTACCACTTCGGTGAAACCCACGAGCACGGGTATTGTGCTGACAAACCTAGAAACCTAATCGGATCGAACCGGGATTCGAACCCACAATCATAGGTTTCTGGCGTGCCCAAGGGACGCAACTCTGCACAGCGAATCGCGGCGCCTTAGACGACTGGGCCACCCGTGCCCCCAGGCATAGGTAGGAACAAAGTAAAGGAAATATATGTATAAAAATAATCTAAAGCATGGTAGAATATATGTATACGTTAACGGTTATTGTGTAAGAGAGTTATGAATAATTTGTAGGCTATGTCGTGGCATTTGATTGCCAGCCAAGCATTTCTTTCCATAAACCGAAATACAATTTGGACAGCCTTGTCCTGACTGACTGATGACAGAATGGGCGGGGCTGGTGGACGATGTCACTGATTGCTCCCTGTTGTTTACAGTTGTTTGTGTGTTCAACTGTTATCATAAAATAAGCAGTCTTGGAAGTTATTATTGTTGACGTATTTATTCAGGAGAATTGACTTCAATATGTTGGTGCCTTTTTTACAGAGTTATAACCGAAAAAAAACGGTGTGCAAACGACGCGGATTTACACAGTGTGCACACCGATTTAAATGTTAACGCCTACCCCCTAAAATAAAATAACATAAAAAAAAATAAAACCAACAAACCAACAAAAAACAAACCAACAAAAAACAAACAAAAACAAAACAAAAAACAACCAAAATACCCAAAACCTAAAACAAAACAAACACCAAAAGACTACAAAAAACAGCAACAAACCAGACAGACCAACAAACCAAAAAAAGCAAAAAGCAAAACAAAACCAAAAACTAAAACAACAACAATACAACAACAAAGTACTAATTCTTAAGTATTCAATGTACATAACATAAAAAAAAATAACCTGTCATCTTGAGAAAACAAATGATCGATTATTTGAGATGCACATTTCATAAATATTTAAAATATTTACGGATTATGAATATATTTTGGGTACATTTTTTGTAGTGCAAACCGAGCACACAATTTCATAGAAATATTCCCCCAAATTTCCATTCGTCACCACTCGCCCCTTTCCGTAACCTGCAAGAAGACTCGTCCCCCTATCGATGAATGTTATGTGCGAAAATACGACAAACCAATCAGAATGCGCGTATGATTTCAAGTTCTTCGTCAAAGAATCCCTCAGAAATAATTTTTGATTGTACATATGTCTTGCATCTAAAAATATACCCAAGACACAAATGTGTTCAGTCATACTGTATCATTCCGCATGTCCCGATGTGCTTTAAATTGCATCTGAAATATATATAATATATGGGGAAATATATGTGAACCATTACACAACGAGTTGACAATTGTTTTAGGTATGCCCGTTTGCGCTAAGACGGAACCCGGTCACTAAAATGGCCACGAGAGGGGCACGAGTCGCTATTCGGCTTGTCCCGGAATAACACGAGTTGGTCACGAATGCCAAAATTCATGATCCCTAACTTTTTGGTTCTTCAGTATATACTATTCTGGTCAGTTTTAAAGCAATGTTTTTTTCAGAAAAGGGTATATTGCAATAGAAAAAATATATATGAGTGTTTTCTCTGCCTCTCTGGGTATGTGTTTTGCCATTGTCTTATTTTTTACGTTTGTTTTATCATATCATGTCATACATGACCCATAGATGAGGCTCGTTTGATTTAAAAAAAAATAGTTCTTTTCCCACTTGCTGGCGTCATGTACCACGCATGGGCCCGTAAAATAGATCCCTGCACATCTGGACAACGTCAGTCAGGATGAAGAAACCGATCGTTGAAACGATGACTGCGATCCCAGCTGCCCCAATAGATGTAGCAGATCTTCGGGGGTCAGGCACGCTTATTAAACGTCTAATTGTCTTTGATAACACGCTTTTATCAATGTATAGAGCTAACTGGATATCCCTTTTTAAACGTTCAATTTCCTCCGTTGTAACGTTCAATGAACACCTGCACATACACACCGTAGGCACCGCTGTTGGAGGGACGACGGTGCTTAATGACGTCGTTCCAGTTAAACTGACACCTGTAGAAGTTGAGTGACTGTTTGCTGTTGACATTAAAATGCTTGCCGGTGTAGAAATTGTTGCAAGGTCGGCCTTGTGAGTTGTGATGCTATTTCCGGAGGTTGTACTTGTAGCTAGCAAGGTCGGTGATGGCGACAACTTACTGTTACTGTTGAACGTGGTCGATGACGAATCCCACAGGACTGATGACGTTTGTATCGTTATTGATGACGTTCCCCACAAGATTGGTGACGTATCGAGCGTGAGTGATGACGTATACATCGTGAGTGATGACGTATCCATTGGGACTGATGACGTTTCCATCGTGACTGACGACGTATCCATGGTAAGTGATGACGTTTCAAGCGTTACTAGTGACGTGTCCACTGTAAGTGATGACGTTTCAAGCGTTACTAGTGACGTGTCCACTGTAAGTGATGACGTTTCAAGCGTTACTAGTGACGTGTCCACTGTAAGTGATGACGTTTCAAGCGTTACTAGTGACGTGTCCACTGTAAGTGATGACGTTTCAAGCGTTACTAGTGACGTGTCCACTGTAACTGATGTAATGATTGACGATGAAACTGTTACGTTAAGAATTTCTGAAAAAAAACAAACATTTTGAAATTAAACAAACACCAGGAACAAAGAATTCGTTAGGGGCTTTACTCGGACATTCTACGACACATTATATTTACAATTATTCGTACTTAAACAGCAAAATAGAACCCTCCTTTAACAATCTCCTAAAAAATATTTATTCATGAACATCCCTCTGAGCCTCACATGTAACCTACTGAACTTACATCAACCACCCCCACCATCCCCTGTCTCAACCTCACGCCCTACACCATCCCCTGTCTCAACCCCATGCCCCCCTCCCACCATCCCCTGTCTCCATCCCACGCCCTACACCATCCCTTCACCGTCCCACGCCCTACACCATCCCTTCACCGCCCCACGCCCTACACCATCCCGTCACCGCCCCACGCCCTACACCATCCCGTCACCGCCCCACGCCCTACACCATCCCGTCACCGTCCCACGCCCCCTCGCACCATCCCGTCACCGCCCCACGCCCCCTCCCACCATACCCTGTCACCACCCCACCCCGCCCAGCAGTGACGTACCTTCACACAGCATCCCCGTAAAGCCAGGCAGACAGGTACAGGTGTAGTTAAAGATATCATCAGTACACGTCCCATTGTTCAAACACAGGTTCTCAGGACACTCACGCCACACTGAAAAATAACCGTGACATATTCACATTAACAATTTGTAGCTGAGGTCTCCAGCACTGCATACACAATAAAACAGACGATTTAATCCACTATGTTTCAGTTGCCAATTTTCAAGATTGAAATGAATGCTATGCTTATTGTTTAATTCATATAAATATGTACAGATCATGTATTGAAAAAAATCTAAACTGAAGGCCAAAGCTGTTATTACTGTCAGACAGACAAACGGAGAGATTGTTCCATTGCCAGCGTTAATTAGTACGCCCGTGTGACTATTTACATACTGTTTGTCTTTTTGTTTGTATGTTAATGTCACGCTCATCAATATTTCAGTTGTAACGAAGGCGGTCTGTAAATAATCGAGTCTGGACCAGACAATACAGTTATTGACGTCATGAGCAACGATCTACGCAATTGGGATACGATGACATGCAGTTGTCCATGTGTAGACGTGCAGTTGTCCATGTGTAGACGTGCAGATGTCCATGTGTAGACATGCAGATGTCCATGTGTATACATGCAGATGTCCATGTGTAGACATGCAGATGTCTATGTGTAGACATGCAGATGTCCATGTGTACACGTGCAGATGTATATCTGTAGACATGCAGATGTACATGTGTAAACGTGCAGACGTCCATGTGTAGACATGCAGATGTCCATGTGTAGACATGCAGATGTCCATCTGTAGACATACAGATGTCCATGTGTAGACGTGCAGATGTCCATGTGTATACATGCAGATGTCCATCTGTAGACATGCAGATGTCCATCTGTAGACATGCAGAGGTCCATGTGTAGACGTGCAGATGTCCATGTGTAGACATGCAGATGTCCATCTGTAGACGTGCAGATGTCCATGTGTAGACGTGCAGATATCCATGTGTAGACATGCAGATGTCCATGTGTATACATGCAGATGTCCATGTGTAGACGTGCAGATATCCATGTGTAGACATGCAGATATCCATGTGTATACATGCAGATGTCCATGTGTAGACGTGCAGATGTCCATGTGTATACATGCAGATGTCCATGTGTAGACGTGCAGATATCCATGTGTATACATGCAGATGTCCATGTGTAGACATGCAGATATCCATGTGTATACATGCAGATATCCATGTGTAGACATGCAGATGTCCATGTGTAGACATGCAGATGTCCATGTGTATACATGCAGATGTCCATGTGTAGACGTGCAGATATCCATGTGTAGACATGCAGATATCCATGTGTATACATGCAGATGTCCATGTGTAGACGTGCAGATGTCCATCTGTAGACATGCAGATATCCATATGTAGACGTGCAGATGTCCATGTGTAGAAATGCAGATATCCATATGTAGAAATGCAGATGCCCGTGTGTATACATGCAGATGTCCATGTGTAGACATGCAGATATTCATGTGTAGACGTGCAGATGTCCATGTGTAGACGTGCAGATGTCCGTGTGTAGACGTGCAGATGTCCATGTGTAGAAATGCAGATATCCATGTGTAGACGTCCATGTGTAGACATGCAGATGTCCATGTGTAGACATGCAGATGTCCATGTGTACACGTGCAGATGTCCATGTGTAGACATGCAGATGTCCATGTGTAGACGTGCAGATATCCATGTGTAGACATGCAGATGTCCATGTGTAGACATGCAGATATTCATGTGTAGACGTGCAGATGGCCATGTGTAGACATGCAGATGTCCGTGTGTAGACGTGCAGATGTCCATGTGTAGAAATGCAGATATCCATGTGTAGGCGTCCATGTGTAGACATGCAGATTTCCATGTGTACACGTGCAGATGTCCATGTGTAGACATGCAGATGTCCATGTGTAGTCATGCAGATGTCCATGTGTATACATGCAGATGTCCATGTGTAGACGTGCAGATGTCCATGTGTAGACGTGCAGATGTCCATGTGTAGACATGCAGATGTCCATGTGTAGACATGCAGATGTCCAAGTGTATACATGCAGATGTCCATGTGTAGACGTGCAGATGTCCATGTGTAGACGTGTAGATGTCCATGTGTAGACGTGCAGACGTCCATGTGTAGACGTGCAGACGTCCATGTGTAGACGTGCAGATATATATGTGTAGAGATGCAGATATCCATGTGTATACGTGCAGATATCCATGTGTAGACATGCAGATGTCCATGTGCAGGCGTGCAGATGTCCATCTGTAGACGTGCAGATGTCCATGTGTAGACGTGCAGATGTCTTTGTGTAGTCATGCAAACATGATCATGGTCATGTATACTTGATGAGTGATCATATGTGCACATTCATTCTAGAACAAGGTCGCGTTCAAGATAATTTGACTTATATAGCGACGTTAACATTCATGTGTGTGCGTGCGGGTGCGTGCGCGCGTGTGTGTGTCTGTGTGTGTGTGCGTGTGTGTGTGAAAAGGGACATAAGACGTAATAGCCACTGGTGCTACGATCGAGCCACGAATTTCCAGCCTACTTCGGAAAGGGAGGAACTAGAGTTTTAAAGTCAGTTAACTCTCTTGCCTCATAAAGATGGTTTCATAGCGCTGGCTCACTGAAATACCATGCCGCAGCTTAACATGAATACCCCACTCAGACACAGTATACTGACTCCCGAGCCGACCAGTCCTTGTTTTAGCCCCTTAACTCCAAGCACCAGGCAAGATAACAATAAGTACCATCTTTAAGATTTTTCTTGGTGTGATGCGGCCGGGTGTTACCACAACACCACGAATGCGGTTCCTTTCTCAGAATGATGTGTGGAATGCAGCGGTTTTGTGAACGTATGCTTGTTTATGCTTGTGTTGACAAATGCTTGCTTGTTGCTGGGTGTCTGTACGTATGTTTGTTTATATGTAGTCTTTGAATGGCATTTAGAAGAGATACACATAAGGAAGAGAATTTATGGATGTCAACTTCTTTATTATGACGAAACACGACGTTTCGGAGTATACGCTTAGTCCTTATTGCTTTTATCTTTGTTGGTGTTAATTATCCAGCTGGCTTCCCTTTGCCTTTATTGCTATCTCCATTCTTTTACCTATCAGACGGGGGCACCGGTGGCCCAGTCATCTAAGGCGCCGCGATACGCCGTGCAGAGTTGCGTCCCTTGGACACGCCAGAAACCTATGTTTGTGGGTTCGAATCCCGGTTCGCCACGATTATGTGTCTAGGTTTGTCAGGTTGTGCTCGTGGGTTTCACCGAAATGGTAAACGTCTGAGACCAACATCACTTCGGGCTTTCCTCTCACATTAAGCTGACACGCCGTGATATAACTGGAATAATGTTAAAAGCGGCGTTAAACCCCACTCACTCACACTCATCAATCAGTGCTAATTGCCCATAGCCTACCGTTTGCCCACTGTCCATTACCAATCAATGATAATTCAAGGGCTGGCTTCCAGTTGTCCATAACCATCAGCGCTAACTACTGTAAAGTGTTGGCTTCCATTGTCTATTGCTAATCACCCATCAGCGACAATCATCTGTTGGCCTCGAATGTTAAGCTTCCACCTTTTGTTATCTTATTACTTTTGTTGTCCTTACATGTACATATATATGCCCTCTGCCTCGTGGCATTCATTCATCTGATGAAGAAGTAAGCATATACTCCGAAACGTTATGTTCCTCATTATAAAGAAGCTGACATCCATACATTCTCTTCCTTTGTTTATATGTAATTGCTCGTCTTTATATGTGAACATGTGAAAGTGAAAATGCATGTGAATCTGTCAAGGAAAACATGCATCTATATATGATTATGCATGCGCAGGTTTATTCCTTTATGACTATTCCCATTATGACTACTGAAAAAAATAAGACAATCCGGGTATTGTGAGAAACGGTCCGCGCTGCCGGGGTACACTGTCACCGTGTCTGACTACTTCATCCATTCAGTCGTTCATACGATAAACATAGGTACCTATTAAACCCTGGAATCCCCTCAGGGGTTATAAGATACAATCTGAGTCTCAGAATGGATAACGCAAGCGTTATACAACAACAGTTAACAATTATTATAGATATCCCTCAGAAGTTGCTCCATAAATATTTAAGTAATCCTACAATCGATTATACACCGCCTCTGTTGAAGTTTGGCAGGTCCTTGATTTAGTTGACAGCTTTTGTATTTTTAAATAATGGTTGTCATGGTGATGCTTATAGCATTATTTATATGATCAGCTATCGTTCAATAATGTCCCAATAGCCAATTCCCTACCACCGCTATACACACATGAGCTAGACGTAGGGGAGACCAGAGAAAACGCCTAATCAGTTTTGTATTTAGTGAGTGAGTGAGTAAGCGAGTTTGGTTTAATGTCGCTTTTAACAGTATTATCACGGCGTGTCAGCTTAATGTGGGAGGAAAGCCCGAAGTGATGCAGGTCTCAGACGTTTACCGCTTCGGTGAAACCAACGAACACGGGTATGGTGCTGACAGTATTATTAACGTATAAAGATTCAGAGAGAAAAAAACACTATCCCCTAGACAGTATAACAAGACGGATGACTTCAACTTAACAATAGTCAACTGTGTCTTTGTGTCGAGGAATATTCCAGCAGCTCCAGACTTTAGTGTCAACATGTCACAACTTTCGACGTACAATCGAGCATTTTTCTACGAAAATTTCAAAGAGCGTCATTCGACTCAATTTAAAACTTGATTGAAAAGGCCATATGACATTTAAGTGAGTGAGTGATGCAGGTCTTAGACGTTTTCCACTTCGGTGAAACCCACGACCATGGGTATGGTGCTGACAAACCTAGAAACATAATTGGGGCGAACCTGGATTCGAACCCACAATCATAGGTTTCTGGCGTGCCCAAGGGACGCAACTTTGCACAGCGAATCGCGAATCGCGGCGCCTTAGACGACTGGGCCACCCGTGCCCCCTATAACATTTAAGGAGTCAGTAAAGCTTTCAAACAGTTGTATGGTAGACACGTGGGGGACATTTCCAAATTTGACGCATCAGTGACAAATATGATGCAATATTGCAGTTTCCTATTTTGCCTTGTAACATATGTTCCCTTGACAGTCTGTGAACAACTGACCCCCTAAACACGAGATTGAGCCGGGTGCACCCGTGGAGCAGAATACGCTCACCTTTTTGCGGGGGGCACGGGTGGCCCAGTCGTCTAAAGCGCCGCGATTCGCTGTGCAGAGTTGCGTCCCTTGGGCACGCCAGAAACCTATGATTGTGGATTCGAATCCCGGTTCGCCCCGATTATGTTTCTAGGTTTGTCAGCACCATACCAGTGCTCGTGGGTTTCACCGAAGTGGAAAACGTCTAAGACCTGTATCACTTCGGGCTTTCCTCCCACATGAAGCTGACACGCCGTGATATAACTGGAATACTGTTAAAAGTGGCGTTAAACCCAACTCACTCACTCACCTTTTTTGCGAACACCTGGTGTCATCAATATTTGATAGTGATTCATTAACACATGCGGGGCTGAGTGGTAGCCTAGTGTTTAAAGCGTTAAAGACCCGGGTTCGGTACCCAACGTACAAACAGTGAAGCCCATTTCTGGTGTCCCCCAACGTGATATTGCTGGAATATTGCTAAAATCGGCGTAAAACCATAATCACTCACTCATTAACCCATGCTTATGATAGAGTCGGAATCGTAGAATGGGCTCATTTCTTGTGATTATTAAAGGCGTTTGTTGCTTCTACTACATGTTCAATATCTACATAAATGCTTTTTAAAAACAAAGTTTGTGGACGCTGATTTTGGAGTCACAAAGTTTAGTTTTTTTAGGATATGAATATTTTGTAAGGAAACAACACTTACAGCCATTGGCCTGTCTAGCAATTCCCATGGACATGCCATTCCCTTCAAAATGAGAATAGGAGTACACCAATGCTGCATAGGGAATTCCGGGCCCAAGGCCAAAGCTCAGCGTCCCAGCGGTCACAGATCCCCTTGCAACCGAATACCGACATGATGGCACACCATCGGTGTCATAATCCGCTGGCAGTGTGTCTGCATAGGCTGTCTTCACGACCAAAGTCACATGTGTCTTAAAGTTCTTTCCATCCAAAACCGAAAGGTCCGTGGTGAAACCCTCGGTAAATCTTTCAACAGGGGGTACAACAATCATGAAGGGGTCTCCTAGGTTGCTGGGCCCTCCTGTAGCCCCCTTCCCGTACATCAAGACCATCACAGGGCCAGACGCATGTATGCACAGGGTTCTGTTTAATTCGAGATCTACTTCCCAGAATTGTCCTTCCATCAAAACGTGAACGTCTCCCTCGGACGTGGTTATGTTTGTGTCATCCTCTGATGCTAGAACACGAAACACAGCTTCCCTATCTCTACCTGGCCCATGAAGTACGTACCTTTGGCCAAACAAATCCGTCGGGGGTATCATTTCTGCAAAGGTGTCTCTCCCGCCTACGTTGACAGGAACAAAACTACCAAGATGCCCAGACACAACCCCTAACGGTTTGCTGCTTGATACCAAAGTCCCCGTAGGATCTCCAGTGCAGCTGGCTTCAAACACTTCATGCTGATTAAGTGTGATGTTGTAGACATAACCATCGTCCAGAAGGTCGCCAAGAACTGTACCACACTCGCCGTTCAACGTGAGCTGGAACTTGAATGACACAACCGTATTATCCTCTGCTGCTACTACACCAAATGTTGGTATATCTGTATTCTTAACGTACCCGAACGACGCCAGATAATGCCGGTGACCAAGGACAGGGACGGGCAAGACGTTGAAGCAGTAAGATGAGTAACCACCGAAGTTGTAGGCGTAGACAGAGACCTCCGCGGTGGCTTGAACAAGGACGCCTCGTTTTTCTATGACCAGCAAAGCCGCCATTGCAATGTGGTTGGTCAGAGTAGTGGTCCTTGACTCACCGCCAGGGATGGATAATGTAGTGTTGATACTGTATAAGGAATTGGTGATGGTCACGTCAGCGTTCGTGAGGGCCGCGATCATCAATTTGAGGGTTCCTCCTTGCTGGTTGAGACCTTTCGTGAAGATGACGACAAACTCCCGCCCGTACTGACTTGGCATAGTTTGTCCTGAAAAACAATTACATGATCGTCACAGTACTTTATGGAATATTCTTTAGTTTGTCTGTTCATTTGACGTTTAGTTCGAAATTCAAGCTATGTGAAGGCGGTCTGTAAATACTCGAGTCTGGACCAGACAATCCAGTAATTGACACCTCGAGCATCGATCGACGCAATTGTGATACGATGACATCTATCAACCAAATCAGCGGGCCCTACAGCCCGATCCCGTTTTTCGCCACTTACGACAAGCATAGGTCTGTCAAGGCCAATTCGAATTAGACTTTTTTAAAAACTTTAAATACACGTTCCTTAAAAGACATATAACATGTCAACATTATGTAAAGCCTCTTAAAGGATGTTGATAAAATGTACAAGCTTTAAAAATATTTACTCAGATTTTAATAATGATGACTCCCTCAATAGAATCCGGCCTCGAAAATGTCTGACAAACCAATTTTACGAACAGGTGGGTTAAGTTTGGTATTTCCCGCATATTCTCACAATCCTGACGTCGATTATCTGTACCTTTTCTCCAAACACCGGTTGTCATATCTCTCCCACTCTTGGAGGCGACCGTAAAGCCATAATTTGAAGAAGGTGGGTGGGGGTGGGGGTGGGGGGTGGGGGGAGGGGGGGGGGGGGGGGGGGTGGAGGGAGGGGATACCAAACATGACCCACCTGTTCGTAAAATGGATCAAGCTTCTTTTAAAAACCTAATTTTTTACTTTAGATGCATGGAGATGCATTGGACCCAAGACTATAAAGGTCAGAGGCAAATTCGCAACTACCACAAATAATGATGTCATTAAATTAATAATCACTATATTTTCTCCCTATTTTAGGTAGTCTAATGATCCGTATTTTTGGTATGTGGGAAATGTGACTCGTATTATTAGTGTATGTATTCTAACACAATAAGCTAATTCATACATGACTATACCTATATTCATATACATGACAATATCGTTCACGACATACCTGTTTGTGTAGACCTACTGTTATACGTCAATGCAGAGCATGTTGTTACAGATGATGAAGCTATTATATATGTAATACAAAAGATTTGTTTTCATTCTCTCTTTCTCTATTAATAAAATATGTAATGTCTGTGTTTATAAATGGAACAGTGATTTTATTGATGTAAATCATACACTAATATTCATGTTTTTTTTCACGTTACGCCATTAAACAGTTGGGATCCACGACGGTAAACACATCACCTACCTGCTACTGCAAGCATTGGAATCAGGGCGATGAAGATGGCCTGGAATGGAAAACATAATTGACTTTTGGTTTTGTTTATTTGTTGTTTAACGCTGCACTAAGCAATATTCCAGCTATATGAAGACGGTGTGTAAATAATCGAGTCTGGACCAGACAATCCTGTGACTGACCTCATGTACATCGATCTTCGCAATTGGAATACAATGACATGCATCAACCAAGTCAGCGAGCCTGACCACCCGATCCCGTTAGTCACCTCTTAGGACAAACGTGGGTTTCCGTGGGGTCCAATGAGTGGGGAGAAGTGTAAACGTCATGAAACGTAATAGACCCAACCGGACAAGGATTATAAAAGCTTTATTTGAAATATACAAGATCGAATATTTATAAGAAACTCAGCAAGTCTGCGTGTCTGTACGCTAACAAGTTGACTAGGGTGCAGTTCCACAAAGAGACATTGGCGCAACGGTGAACATACATGTACCTCACATAATATAACGGACTTTCGATCAATGCAGTTAAGGTCGATTTGTGAAACGCACCCTTATTTTAAAGGAATACATACAAATATTGAACATCGTTTAGGACAATTTTAGAGAAGAGTAATTTAGTCAATCTCTATACCCCAAAGAGAGGACAAGACTGTATATAGAAAGTATCAATCTCCAACTGTTCGTAATAAAGATATTATAAAGTATTATAAAATACTCTTTAGTTGTGGAATGAAAAAATAACTGATGTCCAAAAGGAATTTTACCACTTTAAAATTTAATGCAAAAATTTTAAAACATAAGTGCAAACTAAATCAATGCAAAACATATCGTCCAAACATAACAATGACAAGTGATACACACCCACGGCACATTTTTTAGACAATGCGAAAAAAATGAAACAAACGTGCCACTTGGGTAGTCGAAACTACACGTGCAATAAGGGTATATATATATGATACGTGCGGCATGCCAGACACTCACACTGAAAATAAAAACCCACCACAGTAATACCACGACTGGGACCCGAACACCACACTGAAAATAAAAACCCACCACAGAAATACCCCGACTGGGACCCGAACACCAAGAAATGGCCCTGGGAATGATAAAGATGGGAGCCACTCATGCCCACGTTGCTTGAACCTTTGCTTGCTCTCGTGTTGCTGTAGCTAACCTGATGAAACGTTACAGAGAGGCCGGGCAGACATCAGACAGACCAAGAACAGGCACACTCAGGGTAACTACGCACAATGAAGACCGCTACTTGCGTACTTTGAATCTCCGGAATAGATTCCTGACAGTGACCTGATCAGCGACGAATGCATCTGGGCATATAGTTAGTCGATAGAAAATGGCCAATCAATTCGGGGCTCAAGGAATTAGGGCTTACATGCCTTGCAGAGGACAGTTATTGACAGCACAACATCGTCGTCAGAGATTGAGATGGGCCCGGACTGTATGTCGTTGGCAGAGACGTGACTGACAGGGTCGTCTTCACTGATTAAAACCGGTTCTGTCTGTTCTGATGGAGCTGATGGAAGACAGGGGAGAACGAACGGCGGTATGTTACATTCTGGAGGTCGAACCGCATGGTGGAGGGGTGTTATGGTGTGAATTGGAATTTGTGGGCAGGAGAGAACATCATGATTGTTAACGAAAGTTTGGCAGCTCAGTGTTACATGGATGACATTCTTCGGCCGATTGTCCCACCATTTCTACAAGAGCTGCCACGTGTCTTTTATCAGCATGACAACGTCATATGCCATACAGCCCGAATCGTACAGAACCTTGCAGCCCACAACGTTAACGTGTTGCCGTGGCCTACACGCTCCCTAGATATGTTCCCCATAGAACACCTCTGTGATGGCATGGATCGACGTGTTCGACAACGACCACATTCTCCAGCCAGCCGACAAGAACTGATCCAGGCCCTCCAAGGAGATTGGCGACATATCCCACGTATCGTCATCAGACGTGTGACTTTTTCTGTGCGCCGAAGAGTGTTTGCGTGTCTTGTAGCAGGGAGTGGTCATACACGCTATCAACGTGACGTGTCAATGAACATCACCGATTTTAGATGTGCGTGCCCTTTGTCCATTACCTTGAAAGCTAGTTCTTGCTACCCCACCTCAATTCGGGCAACTGTCATGCCAATATCGGATGCTGTATGACTGCCATTTTAAATGTTGATTTCGATGAGATTTTGATCTTTCCAAAATATTTTACTTCACGCGTCTATCTTCGTGGTTTTTAAACAAGAGTGATTTAAAAATATGGTTTATGTTTCTATTGGCAATTGCTCGATCAGTTCAAACGTTGCAGCCCTTGGAAAAAATATGATCGACCAGCGATTAATATTTCAAGTTGATCATTTCTGCTTTTAAAGGTATTATACCAAGATCACGTTACAGAATGAAAAAATCTAATATCTTTTTTAAGAACGAAATCAATGGTACCCGTGTTTACTTCTCGTAAGGAACTAAAATAAGCATGCCGTTGTGTTGATCCGTCAAGGTATTAATGGAGTTTCATTTGCAAAGTGTTTTTTTGCTGTGTGTTTGGCACAGGTCAGACGTGCAATCGTTTCAAGCGTGTTTATACTGTAACCCGAGTGATGCGCAAAGGTTATGTATTTAGTCATATTGGATAATGACTATTCGTCAATCGTCTTGTAACGTCGTGAATTGGGAGATAACAATTTGTGTTTTCAGTGTTAAGAAAGGATACTTGAAGATTGGATTTGGATAATCGAGTAATTTCCAATTTCATGAAAGGTTATTTATGTTGTGAATCGTGTGTTACTCAAGGGGATCATATCACACTGTGATCATATGCAATCGTTGTTGGTTGCTGCTCTCTACCCAACCCAGAGTCTGTTATTTACAGCTGACTGCGGTGTAAAATAACATTCATTTGTTCCAACATAAACCTTCCCAGTCTCGATTATTTACAGACAGACGCATACGGCTGGAATATTGCTGACTGCGGCGTTAAACAACAAACAAACAAACGTTCTCGGTCTTTCTTTCCACATTAACCTGACATTCATAAAAGCGGCGTTAAACCCAACTCACTCACTAATGCTCAGAGGGCTAGCACTATAAAACCGGTATAACCTATCCGGACACACACACGTGTATGTAAGTGCAATAATCTTGAGTGCGACGTTAAACCCAATTTCACCTCACCTCTTCCCTGTGCACATTTCTGGTGTCCCCCGCCGTGATATTGCTGGAATATTGCAAAAAGCGGCGTAAAACCATACTCACTCACTCACTCCATGTGCAGAGTTGCGTCCCTTGGGCAGGCCAGAAATCTATGTTTGTGGGTTCGAATCCCGGTTCACCCCGATTACGTTTCTAGGTTTGTCAGCACCATACCCGTGCTTGTGGGTTTCACCGAAGTGGTAAACGTCTGAGACCTGCATCACTTCGGGCTTTCCTCCCACATTAAGCTGATACGGCGTGATATGACTGGAATACTGTTAAAAGCGGCGTTAAGCCCAACTCACTCACTCACATTTATCCAGCCCCTCAGCGCCACGGATGACTGGTCCTTATACCTTTCTATCTGAAAGACCCAGCCATGTCACCCTCATCTTCAAGACCATCTACGTTTCATCAAACCCACGACTAGTAGCTCCTGACTTAAGTAAGGGACGTAACTATGCATAGGGAATTCTGATCACGTCCTCCAATGACAGAAGAGGCTGACGTACATTAAGAATGTCAGTGAATCTACATTCAGTTTTTTAACGCTTATAACTACAGATAGGTATTTGTTATAAACTGTTTGATTTAATATTACATCATCATCATCATCATCATCATCATCATCATCAGACCGCCTCCGTGGTCTTGTGGTAGAGCGTCCGCCCGGAGAGCGGAAGGTCCAGGGTTCGATCCCGGGCCGCGTCATACAAAAAGACGTTAAAAGATTGTACTTGTTGTTACCCTGTCTGGCGCTCGGCATTAAGGGGCTAAAACAAGGACTGGTCGGCTCGGAGTCAGTATACTGTGTCTGAGTGGGGTATTCATGTTAAACTGCGGCATGGTATCTCAGTGAGCTAGCACTATAAATCGGCATCAGTCCGGACTGGTACAAGCAGCCACACACACACATACACGTGCATGCACGTCGCTATATAAGTGCAAAAATCTTGGACGCGACGTTAAACTCAATTTCACCTCACCACCTCACCATCATCATCATCATCATCATCATATCATCATGGCAAATTCTGCTGTGTAGATTGATGGCTAAAATTTAACTCAAGAACAGGAATGACAAATGTATCCTCCACTATAACCCGTTTTTGATATTTAATTGCGTGGTTTCGATTAAGCTCACATTAAACAAAAACAGAAGCGATCACAACTGCCAGAGGATCCAAATAATCTTTTAAAAGGTGAAACAAAAGTAAACACACATTTCTAGGAAACGAGCAAGCTCCACAGTTTACTCAATAAACATTTGCCCTTCGTTGTCGGCTTGCTTCCTCAAGTCGCCGTTGTTCAGCGTCATGTACAAGAAACAAGATAACTGCACATAAACCAATCGCTACACTTGTTGTCTGGTCTCGGATGCTGCTAATGACAATCCGGAAGAGCAGAGTATAGGAGTGAGTGAGTGAGTGAGTGAGTTGGGTTTAACGCCGCTTTTAACATTATTCCAGTTATATCGCGGCGTGTCAGCTTAATGTGGGAGGAAAGCCCGAAGTGATGCAGGTCTCAGACGTTTACCACTTCGGTGAAACCCACGAGCACGGGTATGGTGCTGACAAACCTAGAAACATAATCGGGGCGAACCAGGATTCGAACCCACAATCATAGGTTTCTGGCGTGTCCAGGGACGCAACTCTGCACAGCGAATCGCGGCGCCTTAGACGACTGGGCCACCCGTGCCCCCGCAGAGTATAGGATGCTTTCCCAGGCTCAAATTCCAGTGATCATCTTGACCAGCGACAATGTTAGCGATCTTTGTCACGTGGAGACGACTATTCACTGTTTCAAAGGGGGTCACGGATGGCCCAGTTGTCTAAGGCGCCGCGATTCGCTGTGCAGAGTTGCGTTCCTTAGGCACGCCAGAAACCTATGATTGTGGGTTCGAATCCCGGTTCGCCCAGATTATTTTCTAGGTTTGTCAGCACCAAACTCGTGCTCGTGGGTTTCACCGAAGTGGTAAACGTCTGAGACCTGCATCACTTCGGGCTTTCCTCCCACATTAAGCTGACACACCGCGATATAACTGGAATAATGTTAAAAGCGGCGTTAAACCCAACTCACTCACTCATCAGCCAATTAGGCAACAGTAGCACAGTAGTAAGTCTCCTGGTTAAGTGACATAATGTTCTGGCATCAAATACGTATGTGTTATAAAGTGGAACTTAAATGGCCCCTGTCTAATGCATGGTATGTGTACAAATGGTCCTGATAAGACCAACTGAAGAGTCACACTTAAATTTAATGTATGTTCGACTGCGCTAAAATTTGCCTTTGTGTAAAGAGCTATATAGTTGTCATCTCAATCCATTATTCAAATTCTTTCATGGAATAGTTTTTACACTGTAACAAAGACATTGCAGACTGGCAATCCCGGTTCGCCCCGAATATGTTTCTAGGTTTGTCAGCACCATACCCGTGCTCGTGGGTTCCACCGAAGTGGCAAAACGTCTGAGACCTGCATCACTTCGGGATTTCCTACCACATTAAGCTGGTGATATAACTGTAATACTGTTAAAAGCGGCGTTAAACCCAACTCACTCACTAACTCACTGTTTCAAAGAGCTGACTTGAACCGCATCCTACCGACATGCAAAAAACTTTGAAAACCCCCCAAATGTGTTGTCTTTTACCAACAAATAAATACATTCCTTTCCCGTTAATTTACATGAGTGAGTGAGTGAGTATGGTTTTACGCCGCTTTTAGCAATATTCCAGCAATATCACGGCGGGGGACACCAGAAATGGGCTTCACACATTGTACCCATGTCGGCAATCGAACCCGGGTCTTCTGCGTGACGAGCGAACGCTTTAACCACTAGGCTACCCGACCGCCCCCAATTTACATGAGGAACAACGCTTCGATGAACAAACACACAATTTGATGAGAGCTAACGGGAGATTGATCGTTGGGCATTTATCATTGGGATGGTTTGGTCTTTTAATCAATAGGATCAATCCCCGACTGATCCGTTGAGGATCACGAGTATAGGATACCTAACTACATGTCCTATCCCGGTCAATATCAGCATGTTTGCAATTGTAACTATCGATATCGAACTGTATCGTAATGCCATCGGTGCATGTCATGGAGGCTACTTCATGTGTCGAGTGAAAACCATGTTTCTCTCATCGAGTGACGCCACTCGAGAAAACATCTCCTTTCCCCCCGTCACTCGATGAGAGAAACATGCTATTTCATTCGACATATGGCATATCCTATTTATTATAAAGTATACTCTTTGTGTAGTTGTCTACCTGAAAATTAAATTATTTCATTACAAATGAAAAATCTTGAAACGTAAATTCTCCCTACCTAACACACAGGGACGGTTCACCACCCCTTGTATTTGCGACTAAAAAAGTAGTTTCGTGTTTGGAAACTCTTAAAAAACATACAAAAGTAACACAAAATATTTAGGGTCTCATACATATAGATATGATTATATGCAAAATCAACTTTTACAACAATATTCTTGAAAACTACGAGACCGCTGTTGGAAGCGAAAGAATATACGCTGGTCAAGTAACAAAAATGGCGCTTTGGAAACAAACAGTCTTGACTGACGAGACAAAGGAGAAATGTACAGTTTATAACGAAACATTTTCAATGGAATAACAAACGGCAAGAAGTGATATTAACTGCATAAATGACCATCTGTCATTATTTTGCCTCGTCAGTGTCGAAGTAACATAAAAAGGAGGTCAAGGGCCCAGACACTAAATTACGATAACGGGAGACAATTTGAGGGGAAGTAACTCTTGTATGACAATAGTTCCTTAGAGTGTTATGTTCACAGCAGTGAAATATCAAATTTTATGTTCACTGGAGTGAAATATAAAGTGTTATGTTCACTGCAATGAAAATATCACATTTCTCAACCGTCTTTCACACTGAAGTTTATAATAAAATAGCAAATGCTTGACTTAGTCCTCGTGGGATGGTTTATATTATATGCATGTTCTATAAATATTTAATACCATTACTCTTTGATAGTGATTCATAAACACATGCTTCTGATATAATCGGTATCGTACAACGGACTCTACTTTACTCTTATATTTAAGGAAAGGCTTTTGAAATATATTGTCACTGCTCATTCAAACCAGCAATATGATTTCAATAGCTCATAAAACCGAACAATGGATGTCCTTTTTTTCAAACTGAATTGTTTCAGAGTATACTAAAAATTATATTGGGTAAAATGTCAAGTTGTGATCAAAAGCAGGGTCGCTATATAAGTGCACTTATCTTGGACGCGACGTTAAACCCAATTTCACCTCACCTCACCTCAGAGGCAGGTCTCAAGATATGGTACAATCCAGGAAGGAATATCGTCTACTGAATCATGTTAAAGCCAAGTTAGGCTATTAAATTTCATAATAAATAATGTGACAACGTGCCTTTTGGGACAACCATGATTCGGATTGTAGTGTTGAACCCACCCGAACCTACCCGATCGTGAAACCGTGAATCTTTATAGAGCTATGATGTCCATTAAGCCAAACGGCCTCTCATTGAAAAAAACATGTAAGGTTGAAAAAGATAGCTACCACATGTTGGTTATATGCAATGATTTTTAGAGCATCTGCTCTTTCCGAAAACCACTCTGGATATTTGAAAATAGATTTCAAGCGTGATACAAAATCGATTACTGACGAGTTTAAAGGTCTTTCAAACATGATGTGTCAATGTAACTGGTCGATAATTCGAAGGATCAAAAGTCGTCAAAGTTTAAGAAGAACAATAATACATACTTTGTCCCCTTCACCTTTGTTCCTTTAGTGCGTTTTGATCGTATTATTGATCACATACACTTTAAAAAGATATTATAGACGTGTTTAGCTCTTTGAGTGTCTTGGCACGCCTGTTATTTGTACAAGGTATGCGACCCAGATCTACGAAGGCAGTAGGTTAGATTACGTCAGGCGTAAAGGCTGAAATCCTGAACCATGTTGTCATGACAACGAACATTAACAAGGTAATACATAAAGATGCAGGCAGAGAGTTCATGTTTCTTATTAGATATGAAAACTCCGGGATGCTTTTCTGAAGGCTCTTACTATATAAGGTGGTTCCCAATCTGTTGTACTAAGTTATTAACACTTCCAGTACCTTAAAATGATATGCCTACAGGACATACTAGAGAGTGAACCATGAGACCAATAAAACAACACTACTTCCGGTGACCCATATAACGTCCGAACTGCATATACATATACTGATGGATTTTTTTTGTGCATGTTGTTTAACGCCGCACTCAGCAATATTCCAACTATATGACGGCGGTCTGTAAATAATCAAGTCTGGACCAGACTATCCATTGGTTGACATCATAAGCATCGATCCACACAACTGGGATACGATGCCATGCATCAACCATGTCAGAGAGCCTGACCACCCGATCCCGTTAGTCACCTCTTACGACAAGCATAGTCGCCTTTTACGGTTGCTGAAGATCTAGACCGGATCTTCACGGGTCATTTATATTAAGGTTGTCCGTTGATCTATAATTAGCTTATATTAGCTTAGCTTATATTATATTAGCTTTGTAACTACAGGTAGGTATTTGTTATCACCATCACGGCAAATACCACTGTGTCTTTTGTTAGTGAACCTGTATTGGACTCAAGAACTGGAATGACGTTAATAAATAACCCCTTATAGATACATAGTAGCGTTGTTTTAATTTGGCGCATTTCACTTTAAATGAAAGCAAAAGCGATCAGGACCGCCAATCAATGCAAATGCTTCATTTAAAAGTGCAATAAAGATAAACAGACATTTGGAGGAAAGGAGCAAGCTCCTCAGTTTTCTGGACAAACATCTGCCCTAGTTGCCGGTTTACTGCTTGAGGTCGCCGTTGTTCGGCGTCATGTACAAGCTAATTAAGGACTGACTGTATTTTATTTCGGTTCATTGAGGTATGAATCGAAAAACCGATGTGCAAACTGTATGAATCTTACAAAAGTTTGCACATCGGTTTTTCGATTCATACCTCAATGAACCGAAAAAAATACACAGTCAATCCTTAAAGTTAAATTCGACAACGAAAAAGAGTGTGTTATCTACAATTGTTTAAACAAAAACCATTATATATCTATCAAATCTGACAATAATAACGAGATTGACAAACATTCCAGGCGTAGGAATATATGCAGTGGCATGACATGAATCAGGGGTGATTATCTAATTATGTACAGAACTTGACACGCCTACAACGTCAGAGGCCAATCAATGGAGAGCAACGTCAAACAAAATTCATAGGACCTGTCAATCAAGGCAAGAGACGAGAAGATGAACTGGAGCAAATAGGTCAGGGAGACTGCGGCTGTTTTGAATGACTAATAGTCAGTAGCCGCCAGATTCAAACATTACTTTCCCGAGAACTGGAAGACACAGTTGGAAAAATGCTAGTTAGATATAAAACCCGAAGACGTGAAATTTGTGGAACTGAGATTGTGCCATGCCGGGTTTTGTTCAGTGAGTGTGGAAGACGGCGGTTTTGTAGCTAACCCCAGGACCATGTAACAATAAAAATTAAAAAAAGTCGCAAAAAAATTAAATCATTGACGAGGCCTCTCGTCTATGATTTTTTTTTCGACTTTTTAAATTTTTATTGTTACATGGTCCAGGCCTCGTCTATGATTTTTTTTGCGACTTTTTTATATTTTTATTGTTACATGGTCCTGTGGTCTCTCGTCTATGATTTTTTTTGCGACTTTTTAATTTTTTTATTCTTACATGGTCCTGTGGTCTAACTGTCTGGGACGAGTGGGGGCTGTGATGTTATGCAGTGCTTGTGGAGTGACAATAGTTGATTTAAAGGTCTCGCTAATTCTGTGTTTCTGTGAAGTTGTTCTATTGCGACTGTAGCTACACACAGAACTTTCGTTTCTGTGTCCACTCATGAACATAATGTGACGAAGTTCGAAATCAGCATCGCTCATAGCCTGGATGGATGTGGCGCGAAGGCAGTGGGCGGTGTAGGACTTGCTGCATTTGGCATTTCGACAAATGTCGGACATGAAGCGAGAGAACTGGTAACTTTTGACAGAAGCTGTGGTGTACCAAGTGTTGTGTGTGTCTGGGGAACTGTGCATCTTTGTTGCAATGACAAAAAAGTGATTGTGCACTGGGGTCACTTTTTTCAAGGAGTTGGCGAAGTGAATTGACGGGACATTTGTCATCTTTTCTAGCTACATCCGCTTGTCGCACGCCGCTTCATCGCTACACAGACTACCTTGGATATTTTTTTTGTTTTGTTTCATGCGACACAAACCAAAACAAAAGTCGCATTAAGCATAGTACTGTGTGTAATGGTTTGACCTACTTTCTAAGATACCCTTATTTCTCTCGACCACACACTACCCTATGTTGATTTTGTTGATCTGGTTACAACTGAATTATATATATATCAGGGTTGTTTAAAATGATACCTGGCGACATTTGTTTAAAAAAAAGTTGTATTTTGGTCGTACTTTGATATATATCGAAGGTCCATTACTGCATGTTTGTTTGAACTGACCTTGAAAGGGATATCAGCAAGCACCCGTAAAATGGTTTCCAGGTAGCTAGTTACACCGTAGTTATCTTTTCCTGTCGATATTGAGAGCTCTTTGAAAAAATCACTGGTGATTGGTGTAAAATGCCCGCCGTATTTCAGTTTTGAATTAGACCACCCAGTCCACATCCAGTTAATATACATTTAGACGAGCCTCGTTTGGGATCCAGCACATGCGGCAAAGACAGGCGAGCGGACGAGAGAAATATTATCTGCTTTCATAACATTTGGTTAGTTCATTTTTATCACATTTCAGTATATAAATTTACATAACATATCAAGGTCCAACTGGATATATGCAAAGCTTTATTTACTGACTTTTGTTAAGAAATATAACAAGTGTAAATGTTGAGTCGAATGTGGGTTATACCATTGTGACAAGGCCTAGGTGACCAAGGTTTAGATAGGGGCGATAACTCTCATTTGTTTACATAATTGTATAAATCAAAGTTATGTGCTGGGCGAAAATAGGCCTCCTTGACAGTCTCAACGCCAGTTGAACCGTTGCTTATCACCCAATGCGATACCTACACACCAGGAACACGCTTGTCAAACTTCTGTGTTTAATGGCGGACGTTACAGAGGCCGGGCAAGGGAGATAACTCCTGAGACTTGTTATTATAATAACCACAAACAATAATGATGGCGTGACCACCTTTTCTCCTTCTCTACAGGAGGATAATGAGTTTGAACCAATGGATGGACAATCATTGACATTTATAGTTGTAGAAATTGCAAAATAACTGCCTGTTTTATAAAGTCCAGGATTGTTGAATTTATTAAATACTTATTGATTACGCACTGTAAGTCGCTTTTTGTTCATAAAGTCACACCAAAAAGTCAATGTTTTGAAAGAAACTGAAAAAGAAGAGTACTGATGAACCATCATTGGACAGACTTACCTCAGGTTCATGGGGATTATTCTGCCCCTTTTTGCGTACTCGCAAACACAAGTATTTATGTTTCAATCATCTGACATTGTAAGCAAACACAACACAGTATTAGAACCGTCATAGGACAGACTAACATCAGGTTCTAAGGGATTATTTTGCCCCAATGAAGAAAAAAACATTTAAAAAATCTAACACAAAATCTTGAAGATGCGAGGGTCTCCGTCTTCCCCGTTTTGGACGGCTAGGTGTAAGAGGTTGGCTACTGTCCTGTATGGGTTCTGGAGGCTGGACTATCTCTGATGGAGGATCGGGATATTGTTGAGGTTCGCTTCCATTTTGATTGAATAGGGGTTGAACCATGACACGTTCTGGCGGAGCCTCTAAAGGCTGATGTGGACTCTTGTCTGTATGCTCAATGTCTACCATGACTGACTCGTTGGACTCATCATTGTCCTTTTGGCTGACTTGGGGTTCTGGAAGGGTTGGCGAGACATGATAGCAATCTGAAGATTGGACACGATATGCAGTGTCTCGCAATTGTGTGCCAACAAACTTGCGTATATCGCACCATGGGCCATCAACATTGGTGACAAGATACCGTGAACGAGAGCAAGCTTTAGAGCGATCTGATGTCAAGTACACAATGTCCCCGACCTTTAAGACCTGGTGTGTTGGTAAGTTGCCACTTCCAGCACACTGATGACAAGCTGTTGAAATGCGTTCAATTGTTTTGTCAAAATCGAGGGCATAAAAGTATCTATGCAGAACCTTCTTCAGTTGATATGCTGAGGGATGGTTTAACTTGAGGTGTAAAGCAGTTACAACACCATCAATAACCCTACGGGGGATAATGACACACTCTCTTGGCGGTTGCAAGGGATCAGCATACTTTACGACCAATAATCCATCTTTAGCCATAGTGGCGACAGCTAGATAACGTTTGATATCTTTGATATTGGTCAGTTTCTTGGAGGGGCGTGTGCCTTGAACTAGGTGAGCATGAGTACGCCTCAAATCATTACATTCCCCCTGTAATGATCGCCATGTACTGTGAGTCATAAATGGCAGATGGGTTTTCCCGGACATTATATCCTCAACTGTGGTGCTTCTTACGACAGAGTCTTCCATGGTTTCAATGAAGGAGCATATTTGACAAGACTGGTCAGAACACTCAGGTGCATTTCTGCTGGCAAAGTCTGAAGGAATGTTAGATGTTCCTGCTAGGTGATCTCTTGTGGCTTGATACTGACTTACAACAGAGAGGAAAGTTGATACCCTCGGACTTGCTGAGACCTCTCCCTTGCACAATTTCCGAAAGGCAAGTACACAAGGTTTACTATCTGTGAGGACGTGTGTTTTGTGGCATGATTGTATCAAGTATGGGCTGAAGTGCCTGATGGCAGCAGCAATCGACAATGCTTCAACCTCACATGGGATCCAAGATATCTGAAGTGGTTTCAACTTGGCGCTGAAAAATCCGGCTAGTTTCGTTTTTCCATCTCGGACAAGGTACATTGTGGCGTCAATACCTGGTTTTCTTAAAGCGCCATCTGTAACAATCCAAAGCTCATCATCAGGATGTGGAAGAGTGATTGTTTTATTCATGGCTAAGGATTGTTGAGCAGAGTGAAAGGCATCCACTAGGTCATCAGTCCATGTAACTCTATCACTTGACTGACGTCCTGCAGTTAAAGAATCAAGAGGACCTATTGTTGCTGCACAGTGTGGGAGTACCCGGGACAGTATTTTGTAGGCTCCAATGAATGACCGTAGTCCAGAAACAGTTGTTGGAAGCATGCAGGAGGACAGAGTGGCAATGCAATGAGGACTTGCTTGGATAGACCCGTCTTGCCACTTCCATCCTAAAATAGTTACTGAACGTGGAGCAATGAATGTCTTGTTGGGGGACAGTTTCAAGTTGTTTTTATCCATAGCCTGTAGGACCAACTGCCAGTTTTCAAACAACTCAGAGGGGGATGATCCACCACAATATAAATCGTCAGCAAGCTTCAATACTATACCCTTTTCAATAAGGTCGCTGAGAACACGGCACATGAGTTCCTCCAAAGCAGTCTCGCTACCGGGCATTCCCATCGCTGATCGTGCATAAACCCTCACTCCACCGAATGGCGTTGCCACCCCACAATACTTCATAGAATCCTTCGACAGAGGAATTTGGTAGAAGGCACTGGACAGGTCAGTGGTGATGAGGTACTTCCATTGGCTGATTTGTCGAAGGGTAGAATCAACATCAGGGAGTAATGATGGTTGGGGTTTGCTGTAGCGTCCTACGTCCCCAAATGAAGTTACAAGACCGTATCCTCCAGATGGCTTTTTGACAAGGAAGGATGGGTTCAAGTATTCGACATTTATGCCTACATCTTCTGGGCGTTTGAATACACCTTTATGTTCAAGATCATCGAACATGTGTTGCAACTCTACAAGACGACCTTTGGAATATTGCGGCAATTGTCCTTTCCGTTTAGGTGGGAGTACAGGACCCATGTTGACTGTAGCTTGGAATGGACCTGAAGCACCATTGTACCCTTCACCAATAGGACTGAACACACTGTCATATTGTCGTAGTAACGCATGGAACTTATAGCTTGTGTCCTTGGGGAGTATATTGTGATGGGCGACCTGTACATTCTCAGAGAAGAAGGAAGATGAAGAATTTTGTGATTGAACATTTTCTGTGTGTTGTTGAATAATGTCAGAAGAGTCTGTAGTGACCACAGCACGAACAGAACAAAAATGTTCATGTTTTCTTAAGGTCTGAGGATTGTTTGACATATTAGGGATTCTAACACGACCTGATAAACATGGCAATACACTTGGGGGAGGCCATGATGTTGATAGTGATGAACAAGATGGACGAGTGTCCACACGTGGTTCGATAGCGACAAAGTTATCGGTTCTGAACTCCTCAGGTACCAGTACTTCCAAGTAGTCACCAGGCCAAACAGTGGTTGTGCTCTCTGGAGCCCTCACTACAACGGCTCTCCTCACTGTGTGCATATCCCGGTCGTCATTTCATTTGTAACACAGGTGATTATTATCTGCAAAGATAATACGTTTCAGTGCCGGGCGTATGGTAATGTCATTATGTGACAAAAATGGTATACCAGCAAGTATCTCAACATCAAGGCTTTCTACTACAAGACCTTCAAAATACAGCTCTCTGTTGTCTCTGTGCACAGTGAACTTTGTTTCACCAACAATGTTCAGTTTTGACATTCCATCCACCTGTCTGGCAGACTGAGTGCTTTTGTTGATAGAAACACCTAGTACCTTGGCTGTATTGGCTGAAATCATGTTGCCTGTTGCCCCTGAATCGAGAGTAAGGCGAACACACCGGTGGTGGAAGAAGGCATCCATGTATGGAGATTCCTCAACGTGGACTCGCCTCGCTGATGTGTTATTATCAGGTAAGTCTGTCACATCAGTATTTGAGCAAAAATCCTCCTCATCACTTAAGGGTGTATCATCAAAAATGTGTGCGATCTGTCTTGCCTTCATCATATACTTGCGATCCCTCTCCGGTAGAAATTTCACTCAAAAAGTGGTTTACATTTGACCGTTTTGCTGCTGTGCAGATCGGACAAGATTTTGAATTCTGAAAAGAACGCTTTGGATACTGGCTACGCGACGAGGCCTGAGATCGCATAACCTTTACATCTTCTGATGTGCGTATTTCCTCTAACAATGAGTCCAAAGCCTGAGAGATTTCAGGTTTGATAGAGGCAAGTGTGCGTGAACGTAACTCGGTTCCGTACCGTTGCTTAACTAAGCGAGGGAGGTCTTTGTGTAGAAGTCGTAGCCATGTCAATACTATGAGATTCTCTACAGTAGGTGATACTTCCTCATCTTCTGGCATCTCCTCATCGTGATGAGTAATACCTGAGTCGTGCTGAAGCAAGTTGTCCTCAATAAATGCTGTTAAACGCTGGTATAAGTCCTCTGGTCTTTCATCTACCCCTAAGTGAATGTCGTCAAAGTCAAGAAAATGACCTCCAGTTGACTGAAACCCATAATGAAGGCGAATTGATTGCCATATGTACGGTAATGAAGTTGAATTCCTCACTATTGTACTCCTTAATATGACTGGACAATAGTTGGCAATCTGGCCTAACATTAGTTCCAAAGTTCTAACTTTCTGAACGGCAGTTTTACGCCGTGCCTCGTCGACGCCCTCACCATCGTCAGTGAACCCCCTGTTTGGGTTTGCACGAGATTTCTTTAGCCAACTAACACCTGCTTCTAATAAAGGGGTAAATGTGGTATCTGTTGATAAGGTGTACAACAGATTTTGTTTCCATCCCTCAAAGGAATTAATTGTCTCATTCTTTGTGAGAATCCACTGTTTTGGAGCCCTTTGTGTTTGTGCCATTGTGGTAACACGTGGAGTTACTAATACTAGCGCGTGCTAATCAAAACATCAATGCGTTTACCGATCCTAGTGAGAGCGTGACGCTACGATATCGCCTTGGAGAGGTTTACCAGTCTCATCAGTTGCTACCGAAGGGTGAATACGTTTCCACGCTGCCACCACGCCAGTTGAACCGTTGCTTATCACCCAAATGCGATACCTACACACCAGGAACACGCTTGTCAAACTTCTGTGTTTAATGGCGGACGTTACAGAGGCCGGGCAAGGGAGATAACTCCGGAGACTTGCTATTATAATAACCACAAACAATAATGATGGCGCAAGGGCCTAAATCCAATACACAAATCGATATAGTCGTAATCGTGACTTGTCTTTGGTAAACTAATGTTGTTCTCAAACACTTTTCTAACTCAAAACAACAAATATAGCCCCATTTAAATTTGCCATGTAAACAGTGGATAATCCGAACATCAGTAGTGTTACCATATATATTGATGGTTTTCAGTACATTAATTATACTTCAGGAAGTGTTAAACATTTGTTGTGAAATAGCATTTGGTAGATCTATCTATCTTATATCAACAACAACTGCTGAAAAACACTTAAAGTAGACAGCATAATGTTAAAATCATAATACACACACAAAAAAGGACCGATAGTGAAAAAAGTGACATGTTTTTTATCTACCACTTTGTTGAATCATATTTTATATTGTTCTCATAAATATGAGAGACAAAACTCCCAATATGAAAAACATAAGTAAAATTCAAGAACTTTGATTACCTGAGACTCAACACTGGCCCATCATTTAGGCTGCCGAACCCATGTTCACCAAAGGAGAAAGGCTGGAGAGGTTCTCAGCTTTTTGATGTAAAGATTGTCGATTCTAAAACTGATGCAGATGGAACGGATTTGGTAAAGGTCCACTACATTGGGTTTTCCACAAAGTATGACCAGTGGGTGAAGGCATCTGCTACTGTAACAAGGTCATCCCTTATCAGCAGTGACCCAAAAGATGTTTTTCTTTTTAATGTCTTGTCCTTGGTGAAGGACAATCTCACTGTTTCCAGAGGGGTGGATTCAAAGGTTGTTATACGGTTTCCAATAGCATCTCCAGATGTGACCACCCCACTCACTGATATTGCCCGAAATGTTTCACCAAGGTCCAGTTATGTAAGACATGAGTTCAGGTTCAATGATGTCCATGGACCAGACATCTTATTTGGAAACGATTGGTGGTACAGAATTGTTAACAAAGCAAATGATTTTGCGTATGTCAATAGGGAAACAGTTTTGTTTGGTTACCATGAGCGAAAGATGCGTGAGGAGTACACCCTGAACAATGAGCTCAAGCTTGCTCATAGAGGTTTTATGTTTTTCCTCAGATTTGTCAAGGAAAAGGGTAACAGAAATGATCTGTGTCTCTTACCGTGCATACTGAACAACAAAATGAACATGTGTCGATTTCTCTGCCCTGAAGCTGGTTGTGAATCCTAACTCAAGAAACTATTTTTATCTACTCGCTTACATTCTACAACAGCTTGTTGAAATCTGTCCACATTTAACAAAATACATATTTTGGACATTAACTTACTTGAGACAGATTTTGGGAACAAACAGTTGATAATGTTGGTAAAATAAGTTTAAAATCTTGAATTGCTATAATTTGCCTTTGAAGGAAGATTGTTTTTACTGCACAGTGTCTCAAGAAATCTTTGAATGTATCTGTATTATATAGCTTAGGTATGAATTGGCCACCCTTTGTGTCTGTGTTCTATTGTGATACATACTGCTCAATCATGCCACTTAACAACATGACTAGGAGATCAGGAATGACTGGCATATCAGATGTATTTAATGTAAGTGTATCAAAACTGACACTTTTTCAAGAATTTAAGAGATTAACACCGGTAAAAAACACATTTTCACGAGATATATGCAATGAAATAACAACTATTGTTTGCAGACAAAATAGGATTGACTGCAGTACTGTTGAGTATGGCAAAATGTCATCTACAATGGCTTCATATTTGAAAAAGCTTGTTTCAAAACATGATACAACCAGACGGAAGGGTGGGAAGCAGTATAAGACTCTGTTGGGGGCATGGGAGAAGGAACAATATTCCTTCAAAGTATTTGTGTCTGAACACAACATAAAAACATTAAAATCAAAATTGTTAAAATGTGTGTCTTATCTTCACAAGTACAAATCTTCTGTTAGGAAGGTCAAATCCTTACTTTTACAAAATGTAAATCTAAGGAAAAAGGTTCAATTGCTATCCACAAAATTGTTAAATGTACAACAAGGAAACTTGCTTTCAAGTGTGTCCAATAGACGCTCATTGAAATTGCGTTGTCCTAATGGGGAGGTGTCCAGATCCCAACAGTATAAAAGGAAACATATGATTGTGAGAGACTGTAAACAATCTTTAGCATTTTTAGACAGATATGAGCTTGAACCTATTTCAGTACAAACTCAGTGAAGGAAGGCAAATCCAGATATCTATGAAGGAGAACATGGTCAAAGAAACCGTTCCTCCTGAGGTGGAATTGAACAAAGTTGTTTATGTGAAAGATTCAGAAGGTATTTCAAACAAGGCTTACCATGAACTATCAATGATAGTGCCTACCCTTCCAAGACCACACAAGGTTCTTAAAAAAATCAAGGAATGCAACGAAAATGTTTTACTTCATGACACACCATATCCAAGCTTTGGGGTTCAGCAGTCTTTGAAAGAAAGACTCATTAGCTGTGTTTCACAAATTCTTGAAATGAAACATGACACCACAAACATTTTACAAACAAAACTTATTCGTGTGAAACTTACAGGTGATGGAACACAGTTTGGGAGAATGAGAACTCTTATCAATTTTGGTTTCACAATACTAGATGATATGCTGTGTACTTCAGTAAAGGGAAACCATCTGTTAGCAGTATTTTCTGCCAAGGAAACTTATGATTGTGTTTCAACTGCTCTTTCTCAAATTATTGAAGAAGCTAAGGACTTAGAATATATTCATCTTGATGGTGTATGCTTTCAAATCAAGTTTTATCTGGGAGGGGATTTGAAATTTCTCAATATGATCTCTGGAATTGCGTCCTGTTCATGTGAACACAGTTGTCTGTGGTGTAAATGTTTGGCTTCAGACAGACACGATACTACTTTGCAGTGGTCAGTGACTGATGTCAACCATGGGGCTAGAACAATAGAGGAGATCACTGTTTTGGCCAGAAAGAAATCACAACATTTGAACTGTGTCCACACTCCCCTCTTTGATTTTATACCTCTCTGGAGGAGAGTACCTGACATGTTACACCTGTATCTTCGTATTTCTGACCAACTGGTGAAGCATTTGATATCAGAACTCCGGTTAATGGACAACATTGCCAGATGCACCAGTATTTACATCAGAGGCAAGTGCTCTAATGTATCCAAATTTGAAATTTTTGTTAAAGGATTGGGAGTTGATTTTCAATTCAGAAATGATAGGGAGTCTGGTAGGTTTACGTCTAGAGATTTTACTGGTCCTGAGCACAGGAAAATTGCAGATAACATAATCCTTGCTGATTTCATTCCCCAACATTCCAAATTACAGTCGATATCTCTGTTGTGGAGTGAACTGAAACATATTTATCATCAGCTTCAAGAAGAAAGCTTTGAGCAGAGTGAAGTTTTAGCTCTTGATGAGAGATGTAAAAGGTGGGTGGCCACTTTTGGACTTGTTTACCAAAGCAAAGATGTGACGCCTTATATGCATATTTTGGCATACCACATCACAGATATGCTTAAGATACATGGTAATTTGGTGACATTCAGCCAACAAGGATTTGAACAGTTAAATGACACTACAACTAAATGGTATTTTCGTTCTACTTCTCATAAGGGCAGGGAAGCTCTCAAACAAATCATTCTGAAACAGAATAGGCTTGAATCCCTTGAATGTTGTAAAAGAGTTGTACTGAAGGCAAAATGTTCAGTGTGTGACAAATGTGGTCACAATAACGGTCATGTGGCCTGAGTGACTGAGACATAATGTAGTGGGCAATTTGTAGGAGTATATCACTACAACAGGAGCTGTTTAATGCAGTATGACAGCTTAGCACTGGTGCTTCCTTGAGTGTAGATGCACTTCCTCTTCTGCCTTGTTATATGTTGAGGACATACTTTGTTAAAAAAAAGAATGTTATATACATTTATGATACTTTGTCATTGTTCATCTTGAAACAAGATGAGTGATAATATTTCTGATAGGTTTTTTTGGTGCAACAAGTGTAGGTACACTTTGTGATTTATTTGACCAAACCTTAGTTTATCATATCTGATAAACCTTGTTCAGGGAACTATTTTCAGTTTAAATATGTTTCAACAAGTTTTGCAACTGAGCTTCATATGTTTTGTTAAACCGATTTCACTTTTTAAAACTTATGGGCAAAGACTGTTTGTATCATTGTTTTGCGAGATTTGGAAAGCCCTATTATTTTGTGTGTAACGCTTTGAAGGCATCATTCTGTGTCAAGGTTATATTTAAAGCCTATTAATGATTTTGACGTGCTTAAACTTTGATAGGGTGAACGAGTTGTATTCTTCAGACATGTTTTGGTATCGATTAATAGCCAAATATGGACGTCTTGGCAAGGTTGTATGCACGCCAAGCTTATGTCTGTACCAGAAGATAATGTAATTTTAAAGAGACAACTCCTCAGTTCAGATGTTTCACATTCTCATGGCACTTACAAGAAGGAATATATTTTGGGATTCATTTTGCTTTAGTTGTATAAAAATTTACCCCAAAACGTCAACTTTGAGGTGTGAGTAAAACAACTTTTTCAAATCCAGATTTGTTTGCACCTGCTGGATGAATAACTTCTGCGTGTAGTTGTATGAATCAGAAGGAAATGTTATGTTGAAGTAGCCACTGACATTACACTCAGTCTATCAAACTGTTATTGATTTTATCATGGAACCCATGAGGAAGTGTTTGAGAAATAATTTGCTTGAAAGATGTATAGCCTAAATGACTAAAGATCAGGTCTTTATATGAAAAGGCATAGGGATATCAACCGGAATCAATACATTTTGCATCAACTCCATGTATGATGGCATTCTTTTCACTAAAATAAACGTTTACCTTACATAATAGATAAAAACTTGTCTCAACTTTACCTCACTATGGTACAGTATAGACACCCACCCACTCTCACTCACTCATTCACACACACACACACACACACACACACACACACACACACACACACACACACGCACACACGCACACACACACACACACACACACACACACACACAGCCACACACACACAGTTGAAGATAACATTGTCTTCAAGACATAAACCTTACAACCCCCAGTGACCAAATGGAACACCCCACTTCACACGAGACTGTTTCAGGTGACATGTTTTCACTTGGCGTTACATACTGAACATTGTTTTCATCAGTGTCAAAATGAAAGGATGTGGGAGTAAGCTGCTGCTGAAACTCAAGACCACGACTGACGAAATGGATGGCTAAATTGTACCATACTCGGTACCGGAGGATGACAGGATTGAAGGCAGAATGGAGATAAGTACTAATGTTCATTAGGTAACCAGTGTCAATAATATCTTTGTGCTGTGTAGGGACTTATATAACGAGGAATATTAGGCCAAGATATGAACTAGGGTTCTATTGTATCATTTCAGAAGGAGAGGTCGTAGAATTAAATCCAGTTGCATCTCGAGGCGTAGACAACGAAATATGGCTCCCGACTTTTAAAATATAGATCGTAGGCAATACCATCATGATCAACGTGAGGTTATATTTATTTCGTTTATTTTGGGAACATAGGGCTTACCTTGAAACATTTTTACACCCCTGAATCTTGACGGTGCTAGCGTTGGACCTATGTTGTCTTGTAAAGGCATTTCCATTTCTTGAGTTGCAGTTTTGGGAGTAGTTGAAGCCGTAATCTCTATCACATTTTCTATTTCTTCCAGATTAAAATCATCCAGAAAATCTAAGTCTTCGAATCCGAGACCAAATATGGCATTGTCTCCATATTGAAACCCAAATACAAGTACACTCTTTGAATCTCCTACATCAAAACTTCCGTAGTTGAAGTCGGCCATATTGTTGCTTTGTACGACTGTTTCTGGACTGCGCGTGATAAATACGGTAACTACGGAAACCAGACAAGACATACATACCCGTAAACTCTTTATTTCGTTAGTAAACTCTTTATTAACTTTGAATCATGTGATTTGTGTTTTGTTGTTGATATGTTTTATACCCCAAAATAACACTAAAATGTTACTGGGCCTGATAACTTCAAGAAGATACAGGTGAGCAGATAGGGAATTCCCTCCACTGTACGCTGGGATTCCCCGACATTCCGTAACGATAAAAGTAGTCCGCTTCGGTGGGCGTGGCTTAATTTTTTACATTCATTTGGAAATGAATGCAATGACACGTGACCAATTCAGCTAATCAGAATAGAGGAAATTCAATGAACACAACGAAAATTTAATTATTTGCTAATGAACCAAAATCGTTAGCCCCCCTTTGTTTGTCTAGGATGCTGTTAATGGCAATCGCGAAGAGCAGGGTGTTGATTGTATTCCTTGGCTCATATTCCACTGATGAGCTCGACGTAGTTGAAATCTGAGACAATATTACCATAATGCAATCTTTGTCACGTGGCCACTACCATTCCATGAAGATCCGGGTTAGAATTGATCTTCAGCAAACCATGCTTGTTGCCAGAGGCGACTACGGGATCGGGAGGTCGGGATCGACGTAGTTGAAATCAGAGACAATGTTACCATAATGCAATCTTTGTCACGTGGCCACTACCATTCCATGAAGATCCGGGTAAGAATTGATCTTAGACTACGGGAGGTCAGACTCGCGTAGTCGATGCTCATGATGTCAAACACTGGGTTGTCTGGTCCAGACTCGCTTATTTACAGACCGGCGTCGTATAGCTGGAATATTGCTGAGTGAACGACCATTCACTGTTTCAAAGAGGGTTACTGCAACCTCATCTGATAAGGGGCGGTCGGGTAGCCTAGTGGTTAAAGCGTTCGCTCGTCACGCCGAAGACCCGGGTTCGATTCCCGACATGGGTACAATGTGTGAAGCCCATTTCTGGTGTCCCCCGCCGTGATATTGCTGGAATATTGCTAAAAGCGGCGTAAAACCATACTCAACCACTCACTCACTCACTCATCTGATGACGTGCCAAACAACTAATGGCGTGTTTTACCAATACAAATTTCTTCCCATAAATTCAGCATTAGGAACAAAGCTTTAAAAAAACAAATCTACAATTTGTTGAGGGTCAGTGGGAGATTGATCGTTGAGTGTTTATCGGGAGAGGGTTTGGTCTATTAATCAATAGTGATTAATCATTGGCTGCACCGGTGAGAATCCCGAGTAAATGTCAGATATTGACCTATCTGGTCTATATCTACAGGTTTGTCAACCGTAACTATCAGTATCTAAGTGTATTGTAAAGCAATGGGTGAATATCAATAACTAATGCCTGAGTCATATCTCGTGGGAAGGTCTACGTGCTGCATGTTCTATCACTTTTTGGTATCATCTCTATTTGACAGTGATTAATAATAATGATGATAATATTAATAATAATAAAGCGATAAAACCCTATCCATATACAATAGAAATATCTGCATAAATCAATAAAGCAGAGTCGACTGTCGAGTCCGACTTTATCATGAGCATGTGTTTATGAATCACTATCAAGTGAGTGAGTAAGTGAGTGAGTTGGGTTTAACGCCGCTTTTAACAGTATTCCAGTTATATCGCGGCGTGTCAGCTTAATGTGGGAGGAAAGCCCGAAGTGATGCAGGTATTAGACGTTTACCACTTCGGTGAAACCCACGAGCACGGGTATGGTGCTGACAAACCTAGAAACATAATCGGGGCGAATCGGGATTCGAACCCAAAATCATAGGTTTCTGGCGTGCCCAAGGGACGCAACTCTGCACAGCGAATCGCGGCGCCTTAGACGACTGGGCCATCCGTGCCCCCCCCACTATCAAGTAGTAATGATAGCGAAAAGGTGAGCCAAACCGTCGGCACTCGTCACAAACACATGCAAAGGCAAGTCAATTGTTCACCTGAAAAAACACACGGGAAAATATGGTCAAAAAGTCAAAATAGAGAATTGCATCGGACATCATTCTTGTCACATGGTTTTCTTATAATCGGAATCATACAATAGACTCTGCTTTAAAAAGATAATGGAAAGGGTTTTGTCACTTTTATTTATCCGCGTAATTACATCGTCAGCTTTTAGAACTATTTGGGCAAACTTTGTTCTGCTGTGCGTTGATACCCAATTGATAGACATCGTTCATTCAACCCAGCAAAACATTGTAAATCGCTAATTAAAACCAGTAATATGATGTCAACAGCTCATTAAACGGACAATAGATGTCAGTACAGAGGACCTTTATATTTTCTTATTAAATATGTTACAGAGTAAACCGGAAAAAAGATGGGAGTGAGTGCGAAAGTTGGGTTTAACGCCGATTTTAACAGTATTCCAGTTATATCAAGGCGTGTCAGGTTAATGTGGGAGGAAAGCCCGAAGTGATGCAGATCTCAGACGTTTACCGCTTCGGTGAAACCTACGAGCATGGGTATGGTGCTGACAAACCTAGAAACATAATCGGGGCGAACCGGGATTCGAACCCACAATCATAGGTTTCTGGCGTGCCCACGGGACGCAACTCCGCACAGAGAATCGCGGCGCCTTAGACGACTGGGCCACCACTGGTGCGGTGAGACTTGATTTGTGAACTGAAAGTTGTTGACTGCCCTGTCACTTACAACAGTAAGACAATAGTAGAAGTCGGGTTCTCCTCCCACATGAAGCTGACATGCCAGTCTGGAATGTCTTCGTTACAGTATAAAAACTATTCCTTGAAAGGATATGAATAATGGATTGAGATGACACATACACAGCTCTTTACACAAAGGCAAGTTTTAGCGCAGTCGAATATGTATTAAATTTAAGTGTGACTCCTTAGTTGTTCTTATCGGGACCATTTGTACATATACCGTGCATTAGACAGGGGCCATTTAAGTTCCACTTCATAACACGTAAGTATTTGATGCCAGAACATAACTACTGTGCTACTGTTGCCTAATTGGCCGATGAATGCGTCTTTTGTCGCGTTTTGGGGTAGAATGATGTCACTGCTTCCGTAGTGTTGTCTACAGTTTTCTGTGTGCTAATGAGTGAGTGAATGAGTATGGTTTTACGCCGCTTTTAGCAATATTTCAGCAATATCACGGCAGGGGACACCAGAAATGGGCTTCAACCATTGTACCCATTTCGGGAATCGAACCCGGGTCTTCGGCGTGGCGAGCGAACGCTTTAACCACTAGGCTACCCGACCGCCCCTGTGTGCTACTGATTAAAAGGAGTTTGAAAAGGCATTATTGTTCACGTATTTATTTAGAAAGTGACTTCAATATTGTTTTGCGTTAATGGAGTATGGCCACAGGCTTTTATGTTCATTGCTCCATAAACGTAAAATACTGTTGAAGTCAACGTACGGTTAAGATATTAAGATTTAGGACAAAACAGAGCAGTTCCAGGCACTTCAGTCAGCTGACACCATCTACATGAACGGCACCTTCATCTCTGACCAAACCGTGAAACCAAGTCTCCAGATCAACGCCCGTTTATGTCAAACAGTACCTGTTCCTGCAGTGAAATTGTTCCATTGTTCTGTTTTTTCTCTCTGTGTGTGTGTGTGTGTGTGTGTGTGTGTGTGTGTGTGTGTGTGTGTGTGTGTATGTATGTGTATGTATGCGTGCGTGTGTTTGTTGTTTAACGCCGCACTCAGCAATATTCCAGCTATATGACGCTGGTCTGTAAATAATTGCGTCTGGACCAGACAATCCAGTGTTTGACATCATGAGCATCGATCTACGCAAGCCCGACCTCCCGATCCCGTAGAGGCATCTTGCAACAAGCATGGTTTGCTGAAGATCAATTCTAACCCGGATCTTCATGGAATGGTAGTGGCAACGTGACAAAGATTGCATTATGGTAACATTGTCTCTGATTTCAACTACGTCGAGCTCATCAGTGGAATATGGGCCAAGGAAAACAATCTACACCCTGCTCTTCGCGATTGTCATTAACAGCATCCTACACAAACAAAGGGAGGCTAACGATTTTGGTTCATTTGCAATTAGCTTGTACATATCATGAGCATCGATCCACGCAATTGGGATACGATGGCATGCATCAGCCAAGTCAGCGAGCCTGACCACCCGATTGTTCCCACACTATGTATATAATTATGCATATCACTCAGATCTATGGTATGGTAGGACTTTCATCCGTGGCGGGTTCTCAGATCGATGGCGGATTCCACAGATGGGTTGGATCTGGACTTTTTATGTGCAAGTTGGTTTCTTCAAATCACTGAAAATTTGTTAGCTAAGCGTACGGGATACAATTACACTGGCAATATTGGTTTTACTAATTCCATGTGGAACTGATAACCGTTGACACATGGATAAGGCTCCTCATCCTACTCAAGAACAATATTCAACTGAAACTCAGCCGTCCCTTCGCCCTTGACCATGTCCAGATTGACATGGAACTGGCAGCAATCCGTACGCTTGAGATGGAGTTCGCCAATGCTGAAGTGAAGGGTTGTTAGATTCACTCTTCAGTTCATTTGGAGGAAGACCCAGGACCTAGCCTTAGCTGTCCAGCACAGGGATTATCCAGGACAGTGGAACCATACACCTGCTGGCCTTTCACCTCCCTCAAGGTGTTGTCCAGAACATGTGGATAGCAGCCACGGATGCAACAACAGAAGAGTTGAATCATACACCTGCTACAATTGCACTGGGCGAGATACATTTACATTAGCAATATTTGTTCCGGGTGGAACTAAAACCATGTGATCTGTTTATCGTTGATAAATTTTGCCCGTAATAATTGTTGGGAGAATATAAAGGGGGAGATGGTCCTCCCATAGAGCCTACACGGGGATGAAAGAGAGCGAGGCTCTTCTTAAATTCATCTCATTTGTCTTCTCATCGCCCAGATCTTGAAAAGGTTCAATTTTATTTGCTGATTCAGGCTCAGATGTTGATTGCTTGCATAAGATATGTTTTGTCGTACTGAGCAACGTCCCAGCTGTATGACGGCGGCCTGAATATAATCGAGCCTTGACCAGACAATCCTGTGATTGATTGTGATTGATTGGACAGCTCTTGTAAGGTTTGTACAGCTCTTGTAGGGTTTGTACAGATTTTGTAAGGTTTGTACAGCTCTTGCATGGTTTGTACATCCCTTGTAGGGTTTGTACAGCGCTTGCAGGCTTTGTACAGCTCTTGCAGGGTTTGTAAGCTATTTTAGGGTTTGCACAGCTCTTGTAGGGTTTGTACAGCTCTTGCAGGATAAGTACAGCTCTTGTAAGGTTTGAAGAGCTCTTGCAGGGTTAGTACAGCTCTTGTAAGGTTTGTAGAGCTCTTGTAAGGTTTGTACAGCTCTTGTAAGGTTTGTACAGCTCTTGTAAATTTGTACAGCTCTTGTAAGGTTTGTACAGCTCTCGTAAGGTTTGTACAGCTCTTCCAGGGTTTGTAAGCTATTTTAGGGTTTGCACAACTCTTGTAGGGTTTGTACAGCTCTTGCAGGATAAGTACAGCTCTTGTAAGGTTTGAAGAGCTCTTGCAGGGTTAGTACAGCTCTTGTAAGGTTTGTAGAGCTCTTGTAAGGTTTGTACAGCTCTTGTAAGGTTTGTACAGCTCTTGTAAATTTGTACAGCTCTTGTAAGGTTTGTACAGCTCTCGTAAGGTTTGTACAGCTCTTCCAGGGTTTGTAAGCTATTTTAGGGTTTGCACAACTCTTGTAGGGTTTGTACAGCTCTTGTAAGGTTTGTACAGCTCTCGTAAGGTTTGTACAGCTCTTCCAGGGTTTGTAAGCTATTTTAGGGTTTGCACAACTCTTGTAGGGTTTGTACAGCTCTTGTAAGGTTTGTACAGCTCTCGTAAGGTTTGTACAGCTCTTCCAGGGTTTGTAAGCTATTTTAGGGTTTGCACAACTCTTGTAGGGTTTGTACAGCTCTTGTAAGGTTTGTACAGCTCTTGTAGGATTTGCACAGCTCTTGCAGGGTTTGTACAGCTCTTGGAGGGTTTGTAAGCTATTTTAGGGTTTGCACAGCTCTTGTAGGGTTTGTACAGCTCTTGCAGGGTTAGTACGGCTCTTGTAAGGTTTGTACAGCTCTTGTAGGATTTGCACAGCTCTTTCAGGGTTTGTACAGCTCTTGTAAGGTTTGTAGAGCTCTTGTAGGGTTTGTACAGCTCTTGTAAGGTTTGTAGAGCTCGTGTAGGAACATTTCGGTTACATCAAGGAGTGTACTCAAGACGTGATGCCACACGGAAATGGTAAAGTTGGATACAAGTTCACGAATGACTAAATTATTTACGAATGCGTCATTAAGTTAATTCAGCGTACAAAATGATAACGATTTCATTATTAACGGAATGCATGGAAGCATTTGTGGTTTGTTCCGCACCAACAATCTAACGAGCGTGGTGTTAATGGTTTCCTTTGTATGCATGGTGGCCCCGAGTCTGTTGGGATGACCCCAGGTCAAGAGTGATGAAACAGCCAGATGACCATTCAGACATCTACACCGTGTATCCCGGGGGAGACAAATCTGGCTGCTGATGCAGGGTTATGCTACGTGCTATACACGTTTGAAGTTATTGGTATACTCTGGTAATCGATGTTACCTTTGGTCATGTTATCGACAGCGGTAAGAGCTGATAATTATCTGAACCATCTGAACTAATAACCCTCAACCACACTCGATAACCCTCACGATCCAATCTGATAGCCCTTTAAATCCCAACTGATGGCCCTCATGACCCCAATGATAACCATTTGAACGCCAACTGAAAACATCTAACCCCCCACCAAAACCACCCAAACAAATAATTTCAAAATAAATATGTTTTTATTAAAAATGCCTGAGTTATGTAACAATTGACATGCATGTAGACCCGTGGTCTTCAGCAACCCGTGCTTATCGTAAGATGCGACTGACGGGATCGGGTGGTCAGGCTCGCTGACTTGGTTGATGCATGTCATCGTATCCCAATTCCGTGGATCGATGCTCATGACGTCAATCCCTGGATTGTCTGGTCCAGACTCGATTATTTTCAGACCGCCGTCATATAGCTAAAATATTGCTGAGTGCGGCGTCAAGCAACAAACAAACAAACAAACAAACTAACAAAACACACACTCTCTCATTAGTAAACTCCGACGTCGATACTAAGATTCGTACCCAAATGATTTACAAAACATGCATGTGCAGTAGTATTATGAATGAATGTACACGCGTGTAGTGCTGACGAACGTTGAGAGACCAAAACATCCCTATCAATATGAACCCACATGTGTGCGCGGGGCAAGAGTTTAGAGACAACGCGGCTTAAATTCATTTGGAAAAAAGGTTACTTATTCAACCCGTGAAGGAAATTAAATACGATAAACTTTATACATTCAATTCGTTTAGAAGAAGCTGCCTAATTTAAAGAATTACGAAGACCTAATCTTACCTTGAGTGTTCTTGCATCCATCATATCAGGTTTCCGTGAAGCATTTGATGAATCCCTGGTATCTACTTGGTCTCCTGGTACGAATGTGATAATCCCTGGCACCAATGTGATAAACACTTGAAATGATGAAGTAAGTCCTTTAACCTATATCTCCTGGTGCATACTGTGCACTCGTGGCACCAATGTGATGAACACTTGAAATGATGAAGTAAGTCCTGTAACCTATACCTCCTGGTGCATACTGTGCACTCGTGGCACCAATGTGATAAACACTTGAAATGATGAAGTAAGTCCTTTAACCTATATCTCCTGGTGCATACTGTGCACTCGTGGCACCAATGTGATGAACACTTGAACTGATGAAGTAAGTCCTGTAACCTATATCTCCTGGTGCATACTGTGCACTCGTGGTACCAATCTGATAAGGTAAGTTTACGTACCTCTGTAATAAAGTACGGTGTTCCAGCACAAATGTGATAAATTCCTGGTACTTCTGATAAAGCACGTTTGGTACTTCTGCAATAATGCCCCCACTGCTACCAATGTTATAAAGTAGGTCCTGGTACCTATGTTATAAAGTAGGTCCGGGTGCGTATGTTATAACGTACCTCCGGGTACCTATGTGATAACGTATCTTCTGGTACCTGTGTTATAAAGTACGTCCTGGTGCATAAGTGATCTTGTGGACATGCAACGGGTATCTGCATGTGAACTCCCCACCCTGCTGTGTGCTGCTGGGGCTATGAAGCGACTAGCAATCAATATTCAAACATGTTTCGTCCATACATACGTGTTCAGTGATGGCGCTTAGACGGGTTGCGGCTCCGAATCCATGTGGCTTGTGCTTGGCAGCATATTAAAGTTGGGTACAAGTTCAAGTTCAATGGATAACATAGGTATATTTTAAATTCGATAGGCACAGCAATAGTTTATTTTAATATTCCAAAAGCAGTTTGGACAATATTGTGTAACTATTAACTATTGAATCTCTTGATTTTAGACTCTGTAATAACTTCGTTAATTTGAAGTACAATAACACCCTTGTTAACGTCATTTAAGACGGTGTAGTGTTATGACCCCGTCGGATCTGTATAAGCACCGCAGTGTAATAGCTTCATCCCGCTTGTCTCGAAATACGGATAACTGGACATTCGATGGCTGGAAGACTGTGAAATAACAAGATTATATATGTGTAACAGCCGCCGTGATATGTTGTATAATTGAAATACTGATCAAAGCGGAGTTAAGCCTAACTCCAATTTATTCACTGACTAAAAGGTATAGTCTTCTCAATTTCTGGGTTAATAATAGTTTATTTGATGCACGTAGGGAAGGAAAATGTTAGCCGTCTAATTCGCGGTGCGGAGTTACGTCCCTTGTGCATTGCAGGATCGTTTAAACGTGGGTTCGAGTCGTTCGATGGATCGCCGTGATTATGTTTCTGGGCTTGTCAGCACCATACCTGTGATCGTTGGTTTGTTTGTTTGTTGTTTATCGCCGCACTCAGCAATATTCCAGCTATGTGACGGCGGTCTGTAAATAATCGTTTCTAGACCAGACTATCCAGTGATTGACATCAGAAGCATCGATCCACACAAATGGGATACGATGACATGCATCAACCAAGTCAGCGAGCATGACCACCCGATCCCGTTAGTCGCCTCTTACCACAAACACAGTCGCTTTTTACAGCAAGCATGAGTTGCTGAAGACCTTTTCTACCCCGGATCTTCATGGGTCGATCGTTGGTTTCACCAAGGCAGTAGACGTCTCATATGTTCAGGACTTCAGGCTTAAGCACTTCAGCTGACACGCCGTGAGATAACGGAACTGCTCAGCTAAAACTATTGAGCCAAATCGATGGAACATTTCAAAAGCGGAAAGTTGTTGACACGAAATACACACTTGGGGTTTGGAACCATTACATCATTTATAACCCTAAAAATCTTATTAAGTGCACGAGAGTACATTTTATATTGTATACATGTTAGGGTTACTCCGTGGGGCTTTCGGGTTACAATTGGCCTCAGCAATCTATGCTTGTCAGAAGAGGCGATTAGTTGATCGGTGACGTGATTCTCTGCGTGGGACGTTGCTATTAAAATCGATCACGGGTTTGTCTGGTCCAGACAAGAATATTTACAGGTTGCCGTCATACAGCTGCACTTTTTTTTTCGATTGAGACAACAAACAAACAAAGAAACAAAGAAACAAACAAACAAAAAGGTCAGGATGAAAGGAGGGGGTGTCGTGAAGAGGGGTTGAACGTTGGCTCAAGATGCTTACACTTGTATAACGAAGTGCATGTATGCATGCGTGCACGTGTGTATGTGCGTGTGCGTGCATGTGCATGTACAAGTCCGGTTTTATAGTGCAAGCCCACTGAGATATGCTTCAGTTTACCCCACTCAGACACAGTATACTGTTTCCGAGACGACCAGTCTTTGTTTTATCCCCTAAATGCCGAGCACCAAGCAGTGTAAAAATAAGCACCATCTATTAACGTTTTTGGTTTGAATAACTTTCCACTCTCCGGGGGGACGCTCCATCCTCTGGACCACAGAGGCGGCCTCAGGATGAAAGGGGAGACCAATGGATACAAAACATTGATGTTTTTCAGTTTCGTTAAACCCACAAATCAGGATACGGTCTATCGAGAAAAAAATATCGGAAAAATGCTTGTACCTTGATACAAATTACGTTGACCTTCTTGCAGAATTGCGTCCCTTAGACATGCCAGGATCCTATGTAAGTGGATTGGAATCTGTCATTTGCCATTATTGTAATCCTTGGGTTTTAAGCAGTAAACTTGTATCACTTTCCTCACACATTCCTCTTCAAAATACCAAAAAAACGACGAGTAGGAGTTGTTAATTTCTTATGTGAGATATCAACATTTCGTAAAGCCTCATTTTAGGATGTCAATAAATTGTACAAGCTTTGAAAACATTAACCCGTATTGAAATAATGATGACCTGAATACAATCCGACCTCGGCAATGTCGGACAACTCAATTTTATGTACAGGGGGATTTAAGTTTGGTATTCTCACAATCCTCACGGCGATTATCTGCACCTTTTCTCCCAACACTAATACATATCTCTCCCACTTTTGGGTCGTTCGGCCACTGCGTTCAACTGCGCTGTCCAGCTACATCTATGGGGAACATCTCACTGGACACTTCCTGTCAATTTACGACGTCATCAATTTGCGAGCGCATGTTCGAATCTCTAGAAATGACGTCATAATAGAACAATGTTTTATCGTGAAATAAACAACGCTTCGTTTTTCTTTGTTCTTAGCAATTTATCGCGTAGCTATCGTATATTTGGCGTTATCAGGCAAACACGCTTTGGTCACACACAGTGGCTGAAGCCAATCAAGTTATTAACTTATAAACTACGGGTAATACGAACTCAAAGGAACCATTAATATTAGTTCGTTATAACCGTAGTTCGTTGTAAGCATATGTACACCATATATACAGCAAATAGACGGGACTAAAAATATTCGTTATATCAATCAGTTCGTTATAAGCGTGTTCGTTATAACCGTACTTAGTTGAAAGCATACGTACATCATATATATACAGTAAATATACGGGACCAAAAAGAGTACGTCATACCCGTCAGTTCGTTATAAGCGTGTTAGTTATAACCGTAGTTTTAGTGTGTTGTCTCCAAAGGCAGACAGTTGCCTGAATGATCAATGTGGTCAATCGGTGCATTTCATCGAGACGAAACAATGTTTCTTCGAGTTATTAACTTTCAACAATCATGACAATTAATTTTTCATGAACTTGAGATTGCATTGTATACATAATTTGGGTCTTAAAATCTGTTAAATTAGATTGGGACCGCGGAGGTGTGGCATGAAACTACATATGTGTTCAGTTTCACGGGTCAATAATATATACCAGTAAATAGTACAAAGACGCTGACTATAGACATGTTCTGGGCTTGTTTCCAATGTAAGACTTATCGAATATAAATTAACATTGATGAGATTTGAGGACTGATTTGGCTTTGAATTCATTTGGGTACGAATCTTGGTATCGACGTCGGTGTTACTAATGAAAGAGTTTGTGTTTTGTTTGTTTGTTTGTTTGATCGTTGTTTAACGCCGCACTCAGCAAAATTCCAGCTATATGGCGTTGGTCTGTAAATAATCGAGTCTGGACCAGACAATCCAGTAATCGACATCATACGCATCGATCCACGCAATTGGGATCGATGACATGCATCTATCAAGTCAGCGAGCCTGACCACCCGATTCCGTTAGTCGCCTCTTACGACAAGCATAGTCGCCTTTACAAACCTATGAATGTGTGTTGGTCTGTAGATGTGAGCTTCATGTACGTCACGGCGGTATGGAAATAATCATGAAATAAAGCATGAGCATCGATCCACGCAATCCCCGTGGGGACAGATAATCAGCCAACGACGACACACAATCAGCCAAAAGGAGCTAAAAGCCTTTATGATGGTCTTTGTCATAGGAGGATGTGTCCCTTGAAATCTGACAGATATCACAATGTAGCTTTCCTGGAGATTAATTGTCTGCCTTTGCATGTGTTTGTGACGGGGGCCACTGATTGGGAATGATGTCTTCACTTTTCTCGAAAACCTAGTATAATCACTATTTGATAGTTATTCATAGACACGTGCTCTTGATATAGTCGGAATCGTACAATGGCCGCTTGTATTTCTTATGATAATAGAGATGCTTTTGTTGCTGGTGTCGACAACACTGTGTAGCCTACATTTTTAGCTTTATACCAAAAGACTGTACTATGCAAGTTCGAAATGCCATTGGAAAACCTACGTTAGTTTTTATACAAACAAACATAGTTAATGATAAAGACCTGCATCACTTCGGGCCTTCCCCCCACATTAAACTGATACACCGTGATATAAATGGAATTCTGTAGAAAACGGTGTTAAACCGAACTCACTTACTCAAGATTTATAAACTGCCGGACAAAAGAAAATAAATTCGCCCATATTTTACGGCGGCTAACAAAACAAGAAATGGTTATTCGATGGTTACGTATTGGATACGGGAATCATATTAGTGTTTTGACCTAAATTCGCAGTGTTTCGGCGACGGTTTTCAGCCTATTAACGTTTGTAATTTTTTGTTCCAATCCAATTTTCAAGTGTATACTCCTTTGTCCGATCGTTGTTTATTCTTCTATCCTAGTGGTTAAAACGTTCGCGCATCACGCCGAAGACCCGGGTTCGATTCCCCACATGGGTACAATGTGTGAAGCCCATTCGCGGTGTCCCCCGCCGTGATATTGCTGGAATATTGCTGAAAGCGGCGTAAAAACCATACCCACTCAATCACTGCTATCCGAGATCCTTCCAAGTTTAATCTCCTCCCCTCTGCTCCTCTATTCTTCTGACACCACACAAAGTACAGTAAATCTGTATTGATTTTGTATACATGGATTGTCAAAGACCTGGTCGATTCCCTTTGATCGTTATTTTTCCAGTAGATCAGATAGGAGATGCTTAAAAAGCTTCTAATTGGAGCTGCATTACATGTCTCTAGATCTATAATATTGAATTGGTAATGAAACGTTTCGTAACTCATGAATGTGATGTTCTTAGATATACAATTTTGTTTCAATGAATAAATCTACATGGTCAAGTATCCAATCTTCATCCATTAACCAGAAAAAGTGTGTGCGTGCGTGCGTTGTTTTCGCTGCACTCAGCAATATTCCAGCTGTATGACGAAGGCCGGTCTGAACGAGTTTTTGGTTTGGTTTGTTGTTTAACGCCGCACTCAGCAATAATCCAGCTATATGACGGCGGTCTGTAAATAATCGAGTCTGGACCAGACAATCCAGTGATTGACATCAAACGCATCGATCTCTTTCGCTCAGTCAGATACCATAGAAAATTCACCGGTTTCGTAAAAATAGTATCTTACGAGAACGAGCGTAGTATTTAATTTATTATCCACACTTTGATGGACGAAAATAGCGTTTTCGTTACTGACTGGAAGCTGACCCGAACTCTGGTTGCGCATGAATAGTAAAATGCCCAAATATAGACATGCTAACGCAGTGGTAAATAGTTCCTGTTTTTTTGTGTATGAATAAGTGACAATACAGCTCATGTCATGATCAGGAAATAACAGTTTTAATTTGGAGAGAGCAAACTAACTGGAATATGTATGATGTGTGTACACTGAAAAAGAACAAGTAAAAAGTCAAACGTCACCTCCCATTTGAATCTCGGCCATGCCGGGGAGACGGTCACTCAGGCCGCTAGTACATTCAGCGGTTAGCCTTCTCATCATAGCTGTTGTCAGTGGACCTCGTTTCCAGCTTCTGGCGTTTCGGAGCATAGAAATCACTGTGGTCACCAAGGAAGTTAATGATTATCGTTCCTCCATATATAGGAGCAGAGAAAATGGAATTGACAAAGTCGCACCGAGTTTGCTTGGATTGTGCGGAGGTCACAACATTGGCGGAATGAGTTGTGCTTTCGAGTGAGTGAGTATGGTTTTACGCCGCTTTTAGCAATATTCCAGCAATATCACGGCGGGGGACACCAGAAATGGGCTTCACACATTGTAAGATGTGTTTTCGGGAAGGGCAAGGTCACCGCGAGTGTTGGAGCAGATCATGTTACTAATGTCACGATGTTGAACGCTGGAGATACAGTGAACTACGGTTATACCGAACACGCTTATAACGAACTGGTGGATATAACGAACTGGTTTTTAGGTCCCTGCCATTTGCTGTATCTCTGCTGTATATATGCTTATAACGAATTACGGTTATAACGAACTAGAATTTGTGGTCCCTTTGAGTTCGCTATAACCGTAGTTTACTGTACTGCTGTAGGTGTTCACACTTTGGGTGTTTTTGTGACCGGAAATTTGCATAACTTCAGTGCCCGGTACACCAATCTCACGGAGTGATTGAATCATGGTTTTCCTGGCCGAGTGATTTGTGACACGTTTTCAAGTGATTCCCGCTGAATTGGCTATTCTTTACACAAGTGAGCCAAGTTTATTTTTTTCAACTGGTCCACGTTTAAACCAAGGATGGTTAGGGGCAGGTGCTAATTTCGAGTTCGTGGTCAAACAGAACGGAGTATCTGGTGAACAAAAATCTACCGGGCGCAAACTACATTCCCCACCTCATCAAGTGATGAGGTTTTACACTTCGGAGACCAAGGGTCTTGTGTTATTCCACCATAGTGTGTTGAGAATGGAATCTGGATTATTAGGACCCAATTCGTTGGCATTGAAAATCCTGTTAATTTCACCATTGGATAGAATTTCGGCCCTATTTGGTAAGTGTCCTCGCCCTTCTCTTTTCAGAACTTGTTGCTTGGTTGAGCGAATTTCGCTAAGCTTTGAAAACTCACGATCCTGCGACAAGGACTTTTTAGAACCCCTTGATTTAGAAATATGTCATGCTTGACAGCTTGGGTGTCAAAGAGCTGGGTTCATAGTCCTGGCCGTTAGATATCTTTGTCAAGTTGGAAAAGCTACACAATACATCGCATAGTTCATTTTGGGGTATGGTTTCAACCGGTCTAATATCAGCGTTGGCGTTCATGAATTTCTACAAAATACTTATGTCATATTGAATTTTCCCCAGGTATTTTGATTTTGAGTTTCATGTATGAAATGGTCGATGTTTGAACAGTCATAATGATACACATTGTCACCTGGTAATCATAAAAAGGTCATCCTTAAATAATTCCTCATAGACACATTCTGGAACAGTGTCAAATGGGTTCAAAACTGATGTAGGGGCCGACGATACAGCCTCGGTGACCAAAGTAAGTCTTTGCCGTCCTACTTGCCTCATTTCAACATTTAGAGTGACATTGTAGGCGTTAAATGTTCCAAGTGGCTAAACAATAGATAGCACCCGTCCTCTGAACTTCTCCGTCAGTTAACGCGAAAAGTGGTAGCCATATGCATCTTTCGATCTACACTAATATTTTAGCAGACGATCGTGCGGTAGATGTTGGTTTCGTGTAGTATATTTGTTACCAAATGCAAAATGTTTCAAATTAGCCAAACAAAACACCATTTATCAGGGCTAGAAACTAACAGTTTTTGTCCACTAGTCCTTATAATGACAACATATAGCAAAACCCTTAAAATGGGACAATTTCTACTAGTCCTTAGGATACTTTTACTATTGGGCAGTTTTGTAAGGACTACAGGACTTGTGCCAATTTCTTACGCTGCATTTATTGTCATGACATGTATTCAAATTGATTGTGATTGTTTGTAAATGTCTCGAGAGTCCTATAGTTCTGCTTCGTAGTAGAAATAGTAGTAAAGATTTATAAAAGTGAATGACGTCTCGTGATTGTTAATAAATGAAAAAAGTAGTTCCGTTGTAATCAAAACGAATAAAATGAGGTCAACATTGTACGACACATGTGTTACGTACGAATTTAGTACACTCTCCTTCTCAGAGTTCCATGCGACCAGTATAGTACCTCTGCCACAGGCCAGCGTCATGTGACGATTCGTCACATCTTACACAGTCCATTCAAGATATTGCATATGTTTTTCATCTGTTTCATTTTTTGACAAGTCTACATATCTATATAAACATATGCGCCCTCAAATACCTGTATTAGTCCCTTCTATTCTGATTTCTGAAAAAGTGCGTTTGTTTACAAACAAGAGAAAAGTCCGGTCACGTGATATGCAAATGAACCTGTGGCAGTGGTGTTATGCTAAATCACCGCTGCGCCGGAGTGTGGATTTAGTATCTCACCACCTGTAGCCTCATCACGTGGGTAATAAGATGCCATATTACTCATTGTTGAGAAAACGTTATGATGTCATCAATTGTTCAAAGTGAGTGAGTGAATGAGTGAGTATGGTTTTACGCCGCTTTTAGCAATATTCCAGCAATATCACGGCGGGGGACACCAGAAATGGGCTTCACACATTGTACCCATGTCGGGAATCGAACCCGGGTCTTCGGCGTGACGAGCGAACGCTTTAACCACTAGGCTACCCGACCGCCCCCAATTTTTCACAAGAAAACATTTGACGTGTTAAGTCAACACGGCGGGAAACTATTTGTTAATCAGATTAAATTTACAATAATTAAATTTTCGTTGTTTTCACTGAATCTTTTGCATTCCGATTAGCTGAATTGGTCACCTGTTATTGCATTCATTTCCAAATAAATGTAAAAAATAAAGCCACGCCCACCGAGGCGGACTACTTATATTACTACGGAATTCCGGGGAATCCCAATATTACCTTCCTGCTCACGTGTATCGTCATGCACAGGACATTTAGCGAAACCCATTCATATTCATTGTCCAAACAACCCTTTGAGACCGAAGGCCGAAAGTATCCTTAACAGGCTCTTCGGAGCAGTTAACGGAAACTAGCCTTAACAGGGTTTTCAGGACCTTCTGTGTAATCTAGCCTTAACAGGTTCTTCAGGGTAGCCCATGGAAACTATCCTAAACAGGTTTAAGAGCAGTCAACGGAAACTAGCCTTAACAGGGTTTTCAGGACCTTCTGTGGAATCTAGCCTTAACAGGTTCTTCGGGGTAGCCCATGGAAACTATCCTAAACAGGTTTAAGAGCAGTCAACGGAAACTAGCCTTAACAGGGTTTTCAGGACCTTCTGTGGAATCTAGCCTTAACAGGTTCTTCGGGGTAGCCCATGGAAACTATCCTAAACAGGTTTAAGAGCAGTCAACGGAAACTGGCCTTAACAGGGTTTTCAGGACCTTCTGTGGAATCTAGCCTAAACAGGTTCTTCAGGGTAGCCCATGGAAACTATCCTAAACAGGTTTCAGAGCAGTCAACGGAAACTAGCCTTAACGGGGTTTTCAGGACCTTCTGTGGAATCTAGCCTAAACATGTTCTTCGGGGTAGCCCATGGAAACTATCCTAAACAGGTTTAAGAGCAGTCAACGGAAACTGGCCTTAACGGGGTTTTCAGGACCTTCTGTGGAATCTAGCCTAAACAGGTTCTTCGGGGTAGCCCATGGAAACTATCCTAAACAGGTTTAAGAGCAGTCAACGGAAACTAGCCTTAACAGGGTTTTCAGGACCTTCTGTGGAATCTAGCCTTAACAGGTTCTTCGGGGTAGCCCATGGAAACTATCCTAAACAGGTTTAAGAGCAGTCAACGGAAACTGGCCTTAACAGGGTTTTCAGGACCTTCTGTGGAATCTAGCCTAAACAGGTTCTTCAGGGTAGCCCATGGAAACTATCCTAAACAGGTTTCAGAGCAGTCAACGGAAACTAGCCTTAACGGGGTTTTCAGGACCTTCTGTGGAATCTAGCCTAAACATGTTCTTCGGGGTAGCCCATGGAAACTATCCTAAACAGGTTTAAGAGCAGTCAACGGAAACTAGCCTTAACGGGGTTTTAAGGACCTTCTGTGGAATCTAGCCTAAACAGGTTCTTCAGGGTAGCCCATGGAAACTATCCTAAACAGGTTTAAGAGCAGTCAACGGAAACTAGCCTTAACAGGGTTTTTCAGGACCTTCTGTGGAATCTAGCCTAAACAGGTTCTTCAGGGTAGCCCATGGAAACTATCCTAAACAGGTTTAAGAGCAGTCAACGGAAACTAGCCTTAACAGGGTTTTCAGGACCTTCTGTGGAATCTAGCCTAAACATGTTCTTCGGGGTAGCCCATGGAAACTATCCTAAACAGGTTTAAGAGCAGTCAACGGAAACTGGCCTTAACGGGGTTTTCAGGACCTTCTGTGGAATCTAGCCTAAACAGGTTCTTCGGGGTAGCCCATGGAAACTATCCTAAACAGGTTTAAGAGCAGTCAACGGAAACTAGCCTTAACAGGGTTTTCAGGACCTTCTGTGGAATCTAGCCTAAACAGGTTCTTCAGGGTAGCCCATGGAAACTATCCTAAACAGGTTTAAGAGCAGTCAACGGAAACTGGCCTAAACAGGGTCTTCGGGTCAGTCGTTTTGTTATGTTACATCAGATATCAGTGAAATCAGAGTATATAATTTGAAAGCGACCATGAGTAATACCCTGGGTCTTTAGTGTTCCAAACGAACGCTTTTACCACTAGGCTACATCGACGCCCTTAGAAACAAGCAGAACACATTCCAGTAGTTAAAGCACGAATTAATTTATTGAACTTTAACACGCAAGTTAGAAACTTGAAAGAAGATTGACAAGGGGAAGACGAACGTTGACTGCAGCTCTTAGTTCTTCAAAAGACAAGACAGAAGCGACACGTCTTCGTCTGGAAATGCTTCCTGAAAGTGAATCAAGATAATCAACTAAAGACATCGTCGCTTCAAATACACTGTCGTATTAAATATTCAAGGAAAAAATATAATGAAACACATTTCACGAGGAGGATAATTTAAAAAAATGTTTTCGACCTAAATGTATATAAATTATATATTATATGATTACAGAAATACAAAGAGGTATAGAGTGAGGGTAATGGATGGATAATAAAAAAGGGAGGTCTATCATGACCATCAACAGAAGATACTGTCGGTGTACTGTTACCGTGCAAACAACCAGAAGGGGGAAGGGGTGTGTAGTCCAAAACCACGAACGTTTGAAATGACTTGATAAATAATAGGTCGAGCACCCTTGATTGGTCAAATATTCGTTTTTAAAGCGTGGCATGGTTCGAATCAATCTCCCAATGACAACTTGTGGGAGTCTTGTCCACTCCTCTTGTTCGGCTGACGTAGTGGGTAGCCTTTGACGTTAGCGTCAGGTCTCTCGATCATGTCCCAGAGGTGCTCTGAGGGGAAAAGGTGAGGACTCATGGCTGGCCATATGATGGCTAGTGATGTTTTGCTGCTGGATGTAAACAGTTACGACACGTGCACAGTAGACACGCGCGTAAATATTGAAAGACAAAACGTTGACAAGCATGGCGCGCAAACGGCACACAAATATTAGCGCCAGTATGTTGTACTTTCCAGTGACCCTTACATGGATAAAATGCAGTGGCGTTTTGGCAGTCATAGTGATCTCACCCCATATCATTACAGACCTACCCCAAAATATGTCATGTTGGCTCAGTTGACCTTCACATAACGTGCATTAGGATGCATCCATACCAGTCCTTGCCTATCCCAAATATTCAGAATGAATCTGGACTCATCTAAGAACCTTACACGAGACCATTGGCGATTACCCCAGATTCTACGTTCTAACGGTAGTACAACACACGGTCGCCGAGCGCACAAATTTCAAATAGTCTGGTCTTGAACTTGAACTCCGGTTGCCTAGCGCAAGTGAACAGCGATTGACTCAGGTCAAAGTCGAAGGTGTCGCAAGTCGCAAGTCTTTGTGGTCCTTGGTAGGTAGGCTGGTTGATTTGTTGTTTAACGCCGCACGCAGCAATATTCCAGCCATATGACGGCGGTCTGTAAATAATCGAGTCTGAACCAGACAATCCAGTGAATTTATATCATGAGCATCGATCCACGCAATTGGGATCAATGACATGCATCAACCAAGTCAGCGAGTGTGACCACCCGATCCCGTTAGTCGCCTCTTACGACAAGCATAGTCGCCTGTTACAGCAAGCATGGGTTGCTGAAGACCTATTCTACCTCGCATCTTCACGGGTATTGTGGTGAGGTGAGGTGAAATGGGGTTTAACGTCGCGTCGAAGATTATTGCACTTATATAGCGACGTGCATGCACGTGTATATGTGTGTGTGTGCGTGTGTGTGGCTGCTTGTACCAGTCCGGACTGATGCCGGTTTATAGTGCTAGCTCACTGAGATACCATGTCGCAGTTTCGCAGTGAATACCCCACTCAGACGCAGTATTCTACCCCGGATCTTCACGGTCTGTACGATCCACGCCGTCGGGGTACATTGACATGCCACAGAGGTGAGGTGAGGTGAAATTGGTTTTAACGTTGCGTCCAAGATTATTGCACTTATATAGCGACGTGCATGCACGTGTATGTGTGTGTGTAGCTGCTTGTACTAGTCCGGACTGATGCCGATTTATAGTGCTAGCTCACTGAGATACCATGCCGCAGTTTTACATGAATACCCCATTTAGACACAGTATACTGACTCCGAGCCGACCAGTCCTTGTTTTAGCCCCTTAATGTCGAGCGCCAGACAGGGTAACAACAAGTACAATCTTTTAACGTCTTTTTGTATGACGCGGCCGGGGATCGAACCCCGGACCTTCCGCTCTCCGGGCGGACGCTCTACCACTAGACAACGGAGGCGGTCGACATGCCACAGAGCTTGACCACCCATTAAGTCGCCTCTTACAACCAGCAGAGTTTGATAGGTACCAGTTCTGACCCGGAATATCCGTGGCTACATATAAAATAAACCCTAGGGATGTCAGCTTTGTTTGTTTATCATGATAGTAATTTGAACTACCCATACGATTTCACAAATGAAGTCTTATTTCTAATTAACTGAATAGAAATTTGCAGAGTGAACTTTATAAAGAACGTATATTTTGACAAGTCAAAGCCAAATCAGTCATGACGTAGCCAATTACCTGCCTGAAAATACTGGAACTTTGTTTTGTGTACTTTGGTCAAACTGGTAAAATATATTGCCTTAGTTGACAAGAATCGATGTTAGACTAAAAAAAAAACAATTAAAAAGCTGTGAGGTAATTAAATAAATGATTAAATCCGGTAGCTGTCTCTTCCTATACAACAACTTGTGATATAAGAAATGCAGTTTTTACACGCCGCAACAACATTCGTGATAAATCAGAAGCATTGTCAGCATTAGAAAGAAATAGATTAGTTTAACAAATTTAACACATCAAATGATTATGAGTATTTATATACTAGTACATTCTCTCACGAGCTGGATGGAATGAAGATTAAAGGAATGCCTACTTAATCGTTACCGACTTCTTAATCCATGTTGACAATGTGTTTGGAGGGTCAACAAAGTCTTTGGCAATTTGTGATTTAGTTGTATAACACTGCTCAGCTGTGGCCACTGCTTCATGCTTAATCTCAATCGATTTTACTGTTATTTTATGTTTTTCGGGTGTAGGAACAGCTGGTCCAGTTATCTTCCCGGAGATACCAGGCCCTTCACGAGACTGCTGTCATGTTGCTAACCGCACCGATTCATTTCGGTATCTATCCGCTATTTTATAACACAAGTGAAACAAATAAATGTTTAGCCTTGTAAACTAAAGTGTGATGATAGATGAGTCGTGCCGATATCGTCTTATCAGAGTAAATCTGCGCTGGAAGCACATGTTTGGGACTGGAATATAATTTCGAGACTACCGAAAATTCGACACATCTGACGTTAAATAATAATGATTAAGGAAGGAATACGCAGGGACCAAGCCTTTTTCGAGACAACCGTAAGTTTGACATATCAGAGTTCGCCACAATGGTGTTTGACTGTATGAAACTCTATCAAACACACGGAAGAGACCGTTAAAAACCCAAACAATCTTTAACAAGTTAAAAGGTTTTGGCACAGCGTAAGAGTTTTGGCAAAGTTTTTGCAACAGGGATATGAGTCCCGTAAAGATCCGGGTTAGAATTGGCCTGCAGCAACCTATGCTTGTCGTAAGAAGCCACTAACGGGATCGGGTGGTCAGGCTCGTAGACTTGGTTGATGTATCCCACTTACGTGGATCGATGCTCATGAATTGTCTGGCCCAGGCTCGATTTTCTACAGACCGCCGTGATAAACTGGAATACTGCTTAGAGCAGCGTTGAACAACAAACAAACTCAAGAAACGTTCTGCCAATGAGAAATGAGATAAAAAGGTTGCGAGAACTCATCAAATATGAGAAGTCTCTTGAGACGACTTCGTGCATCGTGCGTAAATCGTAGCACGTAGCTCAAGAAGTTTAGAGTTGACACGGGACAAAGCTCATTGAAATGACGCAGAGTTGATAAGAGTTATCAAGGATGGCTTAGAAATGCCAATGCATAAGTTCGTAGCTAATTAGGATGTTAATAAACTGGCGGTCAATAGAAAATTAACACTTGTAAATTAGATTTGACCAAAGTAATTCAAAACGTTAATAGGCAAAATAAGTAATGAAAATATTATTTTTGTCGCCGCTGAAAACAGTCTCCTAAAAACTGCAAACTTAAGGTCCAAAACACAACTATGAAACCCGCATCAAATAACCGTTTCTTGTTATTCATTTTTAGCCACCATCAAACATGGGTGTAAACTTTCTTTTGTCCGGCAGTTTAGTATTCTTGTTTTGGGGGATTAGCGTGCTGAGAATTAGATAGGAAAACATCAAGAAAAGATGCTTTGACAAAAAATGGCCTTGAGTGGGAAAGAAAATAGATTTCGTTGACCAGTCAGTTCTTCCGTCTCTAACAAAACTCCCTGAATAATAGATTGTGTAGTACGCCATCTAACCCTGTCGGTGTCAACAGATATATTGGGAGAATGCTTTACAAATTAGAGTTAGAAGCGTTGACCATTCAAGCGAAGGACCACAGAGCAGTTAACAATGTCGACAATCGAGTAGCATGATTTTAACAGGTGTTGTTGCTAGTTTGGCAAAGGCGTTTTGTTTACTTGTTTACCATGGGAGCAACTGCTCACGCATTATTACGGATGAATGTGTCCATTTGCAGAATGATGTATTATTCAGTAAGAGCTATTTGTTTGTAGGTTATGTGAAGGTGCTAAAACGCTTGTGTTGTTAATGGTCAGCTATCTATTCTATGGTGTTTGCTTGTTAGGATTTGGCTTCTAATCAGCTAAATCTCCTTTGGTGTCAACACATGGCTATTTTGTCCAATTCTCTTGACAAAGGGTGCGTTTTGTGAAGAGGTCAACGGGTACGCACTTCCATTAACGTTCCTCAACAAACGTAAAATTTTATAAAGAAGGGCTTTGTACTTCCTCGTCCTATTGGAAATCTATTTAACTATTTATTTATTATTTTGTTGTTTAACGCTACATTGAGCATTATAGCTCCATGGTGGTGGTCTGTTAAACGTCGAGTCCGTACAAGACAATCCAGTTAGTGACATCCTCAGGATCGATTTACGCAATTGGGTTACGATGACATGCATCGACAAAGTCAACGAGTCTGAACACCAGGACCCACTTGCACAAAGCGATCTTAGCGCTAAGATGATCGTAACCCCTATACTTTAACATAGGCTTACGATAGTCTTAGCGCTAAGATCGTTTTGTGCAAGTGGGTCCTAATCCCGTTAGTTGCCTCTTTCAACAAGCATAGTCGCCTCTAGACTAACATCTAGTCTCTGAAATGAACATATCGTACATAAAAAAAACCAGTTGTTCAGTTATCTTAATAAAAATATAATAAAAAGGAGCCCAGTGACTCTCTTCCTGATACTGCAGTGATCTAGACTTGCCAAACATTATAGACTTGAATGGGCTGTATTTGATATATATTTGTATCAGGGTCTGTAAGACAGACTAAGTCGCCTCTTTCAACAAGCATAGTCGACTCTTACAATAGTCGATTTGGTGTGGGGCAACTATGTCTAGTCAAACCCGCTTATCGGCACTGTTTCCAGTCCGGTTTTATACATATCCTGAAAAGGAATCTTTGTTTCGAGTAAACTCCAATGCAGATCGCAGAAAGTATTTGAAAATCAAGTCATCTACCTGCCGTAGCTCTTCTACCACATCGCTCTGTCCTGTTTACAGCTGGTGCCTGTCACGGTCCATAAGACAATTTTGACCAGATTGTAAATTTTTCAAAGGAATTTAATATGTTTGTGACACAACTTAATCCCTCTAATACTGGCAAGACACCAGGGTGCGCTGTTGCTCAAAGCGTTCTTAGCGCCAAGTTGATCGTAACTCCCATACATTAACATAGACTTACGGCAGTCGTAGCGCTAACGTTGTTTTGTGCAACGGCACCAGATCTGTTTGAGTCTAGTTATGTGGTACTGTCTTGTGCCTAGCTCGGCTACAGGTGAGGAATTCAGGTGCTGACTACCGGTCACTGACCTGCTGACAGTTTGATTACAAAACAAGGTCCTTCCTTTTGCACTGGAGTAGTGTTCAGTGAGTGTAGATGTCCCTAACAGCTCCCGGGAAAGCGGACTTACGACCAGTTACGACCGGAGTTCCACAAGGGTCAGTTCTAGGACCGCTGCTGTTCTTAATCTTCATAAACGACTTTGGAGACGATATTGATAGTAATATAAGATTGTTTGCCGATGACACATCCCTATATGTCGTGGTAAATGATCCACACACAGCAGTACATTGTCTGAATAACGATCCTCTTGAGCAGAAAACTGGCAGGTCGTTTTAACCCTAATAAAACAGAATCTATTCAATTTTCACGGAAGATTCTTCCTCATGTAAAACCATTTTTTAAAATGAGTAACACTGCATTTCAGGAAGTTCATACCCGTGAAGATCCAGGTTAGAATTGATCTTCAGCAACCCTTGGTTATCTATGGCGACTAACGGGATCGGGTTGTCAAGCTTGCTGACTTGGTTGATGCATGCATTGCGTAGATCTGGGCTCGTGATGTCATCCCTGGATTGTCTGACCCAGTTTCGAATATTTACAGACCGCCGCTATAAAGCTGGTATATTGTGAATGCGGCGTAAAACAACAAACAAAAAACCTATACTTATATTACCGTATTCGACGTAATAGGCGCCAAGGGCGTTCTCAAAATTAGAAATAGAGGGCTCTTATTAGAATTTAATTTTTGTGAAAAAATAGTTGAAATATCGTAATTGTTGTGGTTTATGCTGACAGCCTGAAATGATACAAAAGAATAGTATGTGCGTATTATACACGACAGATATTTAATATTTCCAGAATTTAATTGCCCATAATTAAGGGTGCATATAACACACGAGTATGAATTATACACGAATAAATAAGTCTCGTGTACATTGAGTATTCGGAATGGGTACTAATTAGGGTTGTTCACTAGCCAATATATCAGCAAATATCGCCGTGGGCGCTTATTAGAGTGGGGGCGCTTATTACGTCGAATACGGTGAACAACATTTGACATCTTTGAATTTGATTTACAATTAATATAATCCATAACCGGGTGACCTTTATCCCAGAACACTGAAAAATCAGATTTGTTTGCGTGTGCAAAAGTAAGACAGCTGTCCAAATAAATCGAATGAAACCTTTACTTCCAATTTAAATAGGCTGAAAACCGTCGCCGAAACACTGCGAATCTAGGTCAAAACACTATGATTCCCGTATCCAATACGTAACCATCGAATAACCATTTCTTGTTTGTTTCATTTTTAGCCGCCCTAAAATATGGGCGTTTTTATTCTCTTTGGTCTACAGTTTATAAATCTTGAGTGAGTGAATTGGGTTTAACACCGTTTTCTACAGAATTCCATTTATATAACGGCGTAAATCGAATGAAACCTTTACTTCCAATTTGAGTGAGTGACCATGGTTTTGCGCCGGTTTTAGGGGGTGGACACACCAGAAATGGACTTCACACATTGTACCGATATGGGGAATCGAACCCGTGGCTTCGGCGTGACGGGCGAACGCTTAAACTACTAGGCTACCCAATCGGCCTGCTTCCAATTTGAAAAATCTACTCGGAAACACGCGCAGTAGGTTGGTTACATTTCTGAGGACAGTCGACACAATCGCCTAAAGAAAGTATAAATTCAATTTAGAAAGTGAGTGTGTTGGCTTGAACAATATTACAGTTATATCTCAACTCCGACGAAACGCTCAGGTTTCACGGTGCTGGCAAATCAAGGATCAAAATCGTAGCGAAACTGATTATCATATCTGGATCCTGTAACGGTGAAGGGACGCAACTCAAAAATGCAACTTGCAACGTAATAGACATCTGACCCACCCTGCCTCTGAACAGAAGATAGTCTGGTCCTGACTCGATTATTTACAGACCGCCGTCATACAGTTGGAATACTGATGTGTGCAGGGGTAAACAACAAACAAACAGTACAAACGTTCTGCCATCAAAACACCATCTGAACCGGAATAAACAACTGAAATTGATGCCCATTTAAGAGAAAAAGAAAAGAGACGAACGAGGAGAAACGCAAAGGGGGCCTTCGTCTCCCCCTGTCGTTCAAAAGTAAGAGTTACTTAAGTGAGTAATTCAAGTTACTGTATTCAGTGGAGTAACAGTTACTGTGATAAAAGAATAGAGAGTGGCGTTAAAAAGATAAACAGACAAACATACAAACAAAACGTAACAGAGAAGGACAAGACGTAATGTACGTTGTGAGGCATCGAGATATAGCAACATGACATGGGCCTCGTTGCACCAAGCGATCTTAGCGCTACGATTATCGTAAGTCTATGTTAAAGCTAAGATTGCTTTGGGGCCATGGCTTTTCGATAGAGCCTGATTAACTTACCTGTTCACACATCAGAGTTGACCTGAAGTTCGTGTGCGATCTGAACTTGGTGAGCTGGTCTTCGATATTATTTCTCAGCCTCCTCATCCTCTCGCCATACCGATCATACACCATGTCAGCCACGACCCAGGACCAGTGGAAGGGGGTGATAGCGTCTGCAAGTAAAGGGGACATGGTTTAATAGCCTGAATTACAGAACCTGAAACAATATATCCAATACAGCCTAAACAAGCAGCCCAACTATAACAACTGGCAAGTGTACAGTTTCTGACAAGGTGAGGTGAGGTGAAATTGGGTTTAACGTCGCGTCCAAGATTATTGCACTTATATAGCGACGTGCATGCACGTGTGTGTGTTTGTGTGTGTGAGGCTGCTTGTACTAGTCCGGACTGATGCCGATTTATAGTGCTAGCCCACTGAGATACCATGCCGCAGTTTAACATGAATACCCCACTCAGACACAGTATACTGACTCCGAGCCGACCAGTCCTTGTTTTAGCCCCTTAATGCCGAGCGCCAGACAGGGTAACAACAAGTACCATCTTTTAACGCCTTTTTGGTATGACGCGGCCGGGGATCGAACCCCGGACCTTCCGCTCTCCGGGCGGACACAGTTTCTGACAATGAAGACTGGATGTTAGTGTGGCCGATGTAGTTTTTGTATATATTTGTTTTAATTTCATTTTAGGTTTTTACGTATATTTATTATATATAACTAGTTGTCCGTTACAGTCAGCTATAACAAAGTGTATCTGACCTGTCTTACCAACTAACTGCCCCATGGCCAGAAGCTTCATTTGCTGATTGGCCAAGCTAACACCTATTGTTAAACTGCATGCTTTGATTACACTGCATACTCTCTCAGCACATAAACTGACAGAACTGCTCAGACCAGCAAGGGGCGGTCGGGTTGCCTAGTGGTTAAAGCGTTCGCTCGTCACGCCGAAGACCCGGGTTCGATTCCCGACATGGGTACAATGTGTGAAGCCCATTTCTGGTGTCCCCCGCCGTGATATTGCTGGAATATTGCTAAAAGCGGCGTTAAACCATACTCACTCACTCAGACCAGCAAAGGATAAAGAGACAATATTAAATCAGGTGAGTTAAATGGTTATAATCTCTATCTTGTGTTGTATTTAAATAATACAGTATGTTCAAAGTGTTATATGAAGTAAACTAAATGTATGTAATCTAACATAAATGTTGATTATGTCTAAATATTTAAATCTGCATAAGATAAGCTAAACACCCATACTTTATCACTAAAATGTATTCTATCACTTCAATGAAATATGTGTGAAAGTGTTTTACCTCAAGAGTGTTTTAATAAGCTTTGTAATGTAGAGATTCAGATGTGATACAATGCAAATCATTGTAAATAAAATGTGTGTATTACTTTGTTCAATATATTAAATGTTAAATAGTGTTTTAGTCTATGTATTGTTTATTCAGATAATCTATGGTGTTGCCATACGTGTGGCAGTTGGGATCCACACCCTTGTATCACCCACAGGGTATGCATTGTGTTATTTATATTTGTCTAAGACTTACAATGTAATCTAATTGTGATGACCACATTTTATGTAAGATCATATCATTAATTTCTGTCTTAAAGTATTGTATATGTTTATGCAGAATGTGTAAGCGTTATGCATTTATATTATGTATATATATTTTGTATATATTATAGTCAAATGAAAGTCAAGGAGTTATCTCCCTTGAATGTCGGTATTGTTGATCATGTACATACTGTATATGTTCTAGTATAATCGTTTAAGGTTCAGTCTATCTTGTGTTTAATGGATGACTAATATATGTAAATAATTACTTATAATAAGCCTATGCTATGTATCTAGCATTAATGATAATGTTTTACTTAGTATTTATTGTGTTATTATGTGTTTCAGGGTGTATGATATATAGATCCTTGATCACACTCAACGCATCGCAATAAAGACCTCAACCCCGTAGTATGTGTTTGTTCGCTCTAAAAAGACATTCACTAAACTGCTACAAAATGGAGCCCCCAGTGAGGATCTTGCAGAAGGATGCTTGTGTGAGCCACTACGTGGGATGTGCACCTATTCATTCTTGGAGGGTCCGGGTCTGTCAGTTCGTCCACTCATCATGTGCTCTACGGTATTTGAGAGTTACTTGTGTAATGACTTGATGTTCAGTCATGACCATGTGTCGTATGCTGTATCGCATACTGTGACAGTTTGTCTGCATAAACTGAATTCTAAAGACATTTGAAGTTTGATAAATTCTAATTAATTATATATTACTCATATCTATATGATGTAATTTTTCATCTTTGACTTGTTTGATATTTGTCATAGATATTTTGCTGTATTAACACAGCATTTAAAGCTAATGATAAGCTGTGTTTACTGATTTGATATCAGTCATGTAGGACATGTACATTGTTCTTTCTGTTATACTTTCAATATATTAGGTCTTGAGTGTAAATATTTTCTTGCTTGCGTCATACATGTAGTTGTAATATATTTTGCTCCAGCCACGTTGGTACCAACTCTTTCAACACTTGTGTAATTTAGCTTTAGTAGCTGTGTATTGTTATTGCATATTTTTATATTTTCTGGCCAGATAAATTAGCTATCATGTAGTCTTTGACAATTATTTATTTTATCTTATTCCTTGGTGATCACCATTAGTTATCTTTAGCGTTTCGAATCCGGATTACCCCTTTTATGTTTCTAGGTTTGTCAGCACCATGTCCCTGTGTCAATGGGTTTCACCAAAGTGGTAACTGTCTGAGACCTGCATCACTTGTGGTTATTCCCCCACATTAAGCTGATACGCTGTGATATAACTTGAATACTGTTGATAACGGCGTTGAACCCAAGTCAGTCACTCTTTAGTTACTCTTTAGTTACTCTTAGTTACTCTTAGTTATTTTAGTTTTCTGAGTTCATGTGTGCATTGCTGTTTGTGTATCACTATAAGTACATCTACATACCCTGAGTATTGTAATACTGCATTAGTTTAGTGAGTTCCCAGTTATGATAATGTGAGTATGAGCGTGTGATTTATTGCTTTCATTTTTTTCTGTTAAATAAACCTTTAAATAATAAAGCATAAATAGGTATTTATTAAAATGTAATCATGTAAGTGTTCATGTTCTGACAGTCTGACGACAGACTCAGTAAGCACTACTTTACTGCACTGTTACTAACACATTCCCTATACCCATGTCGTATTGTGTTGTCTTGTATTTCTGTTTTGTTTCTACATTTAACCAACATGAATTAGTCCTATTTGGTAAGAAAGTCTAACTTGTCAGTTATCCAACTGCAACCGTTTTCTTTCCACGTGTATTGTTATTACCCATAATAACAACTGCATTTATCTCGCCCTAGCTATATCTTCTTTCGGGTGTTACATCACGTGGTCATAACTACATAAGTCATCATGTGACTATAGTATATACAGTTTTGTTCGTTTGACGGTTTACACATCAGACTTGTGTTATCTTTCACACGATTTGACGGTTTACACATTTGATTTGTGTCTTCTTTCATACGATCCATTCATTTGTTTTTGTGTATATGATATACTCGTGGTCTTCCCGGAGCACTCTCACTGATTTCTTTCTTTAACCATGGAACTCGGAGAGGAAGAATTGAAGAGCTTACTTACAGTCTTTGCCAAGATGGGGATGTCTCCTAAGGTTGACACCCCTGAGGACCTTAAGACTTGGATTTCAGGTGTCGCACAACAGGAAGGTCCACTTGTGTTAGAGTCTGGAGCGGCTGCACAGACTGATTTCAAGCCTAATACCATGTCAGGGACTGGTATACCACAGCCTCCTGTCGCAACTTATCATCATTTCCCTAAGTTACCTTTCTTTAGCGGCGAATCAGGCAAGGATACTCTATATGACCTATGGAGATATGAGGTTGATTGTATCCTACAGTCGGGAACACATACACCTGATATTATATTGCAGGCTATCCGGAAGTCATTGAAGGGTGAAGCTGCTTTGATTGCCATGAAGCTTGGTCACACAGCTCATATTGATGAACTTCTGGCAAAGATTAGGTCTGCTTTTGGGACACTTAGGAGGCGAGAGACTCTTATGTCAGAGTTCTACGGTGCCACTCAAGGGGAGAATGAAGACGTCTCTGCATGGGGTTGCCGACTGGAGAATCTCATTTATCAGATTTCTTCACAGCGTTCACTCAGTTTGAGTGAACAGGACGATATGTTGAGAAGCAAGATGTGGGATGGACTTAAGCCTGCTTTGAAGAGTTTAGCTGCCCACAAATATGATGTCATCACTCATTTTGATGAGCTCCGTTTGTGCTTGAGGGAGATCGAGTTTGACCTGGACCGTGGAAAGTCAGATGTGCTGAAGAACAAGAAGTCTGCGACTGTGAAGATGGCTTCTGCCTCTGAATCTTCTGCACCTGCTACGAGGAAGGAAGTGTTAGACTTGCAGGCCAGGATGAAAGAGATCAAGACAGAGTTAGCAGAGTTGAAGGAACATCATCAACAATCAGCACAGGTGTTCCAGCAATACCGTTCTCCCAGTGCTCAAGGATCTTGGAACTCTTGGAAGGGGAGTAAACAGACTGGTCCTTATGACACTCAGACATCAGGTGGTTTCAATCAGCCAGGATAACTACCCAGAAACCATACCCATCTCAACAAGTGCCTTTACGTCAACACCCTCTACCACCTCAGCCTGCACCTGTACCTCCTTCTATGCCACAAGGATACCGAAGACATGGACAGGACTCCATCGAGAGCCTCCTACATGCTTCAGATGTCCTGGACATATTGCTATAGGCTGCCGTGTTCGACTGGACCACTTAAGGCGTCCTTTAAACTTGGACAGGCCTATGGGAAGGGGTCACCCCTAGGCTCATTCAGACACCCCACATCAAGTAAGGTACCGGATGAGTTAATAGGTCATGCAAATGAGGTCAACATAGTAATTGAAGGTGTGCCTGTCAATGCTTTGCTTGACACTGGGGCCACTGTTTCAATTATTTCTGAATCTTTTTACAGGGAACATTTGCATACTATTCCTATTGAACCTCTCTGTGGTATCTTAGACATAGAGTGTGCTGGAGGAAAACAACTTCCTTATCTTGGATATGTGAGAGTAGGTGTGTCCATTACAGGAGGAGGAGTCAATGACGGGGATCCTGTATCTTGTTTATTACTGGTAGTCCCTGATACAAGATACAATTCAAGAGTTCCAGCGCTTCTTGGAACAAATGTGTTGAGCTGTTTGCTTGAGGACTGCAGGACAATCCATGGACAAAGGTTTCTCCAGAAAGCCGCCTTACACACTCCTTGGTATCTGGCTTACAGGACCATAGTGTTACGTGATAAGGAACTTGCAAGGAATGGAAGTTGTCTTGGCTTGGTAAAGAGTACAGAGGACAAGAGTTTAATCATCCCTCCTAACAGCAACATTAAGATTAAAGGACGGGTCACCAAGGGAATGACATCCCCAGCGGTGTGTGCTCTGTTACAGCCAACAGCACATGCTTCATTACCAGATGACCTTGACATTGCCCCTACTCTAATCACTTATGACAGCTCAAGGCGAGACACAGTTGATGTTCACATCTCCAACATAACAATGCGGACAGTTGTCATTCCTCCTAGAGCATTGTTGTGTGAAGTACAGCCTGTTACTATACAGAAGCCTCCCACTGGTCAACCTGTTGAACCAGAGGATCTTATGGATCAAGTGGAGATTGACAAGACAGATCTGACTAGACTGCAGTTAGGACAAGGACTTGATGTCATTATGCGTTTTGCTGACATATTCCCCAAGCATGATGAGGATATTGGACACAGTAGCATGGTGCATCACAGGATTGATTTAGTTGATGACACTCCATTCAAACAGCGACACAGAAGAATACCACCATCCATGTATGATGAAGTCCAGAACCATCTACAAATTCTTTTGTCAGCTGGAATCATCAGGAAGTCTCACAGTCCTTGGGCGTCTAATGTAGTCTTAGTTCGCAAAGGCAATGGACAGCTGAGGATCTGTATAGATTATCGCGAACTTAACAATCGGACCATAAAGGACTCATATGCTCTGCCGCGGATTGAGGAATTATTAGACTGTTTGGGAGGTAATAAATTCTTCTCCGTCTTGGACATGAAGAGCGGATATCATCAAGTTGAGGTCGAAGAAGACCATAAACAACGGACAGCTTTCACTGTAGGACCTCTTGGATTTTTTTAATATAATCGGATGCCATTTGGACTCTCAAATGCGCCAGCGACATATCAACGCCTTATGGAGCAGTGCCTGGAAGGTCTACATCTTAATATATGTCTCATATATCTTGATGACCTGATAATATTTTCCAGAACCTATGAAGAGCATGTAGAGAGACTACAGCTTGTGTTTCGGAGACTTCAGGAATGTGGCTTAAAACTTGCAGCAAAGAAGTGTAAGTTCTTCAAGAGGAAAGTCAGATATGTTGGATATATCGTCTCAGAACACGGATCCAGAGAAACTTGACAAAGTCAAGAACTGGCCTAGACCTACCACACCAGAAGAAGTCAGAAAATTTCTTGGGTTTGCCGGCTACTACCGGAAGTTTATTAAGGATTTTTCCAAGATAGCGAAACCTTTATCAGAACTGATGCCCAAGTCTGCTTCAAAGAAACCACGACGACCACCCACAGATGTCAAATGGATATGGGATGAAGATCAGGAGAATGCCTTCACTGAACTGAAGAATCATCTCTCCACCCCACCAGTACTTGGATACGCTGACTACTCAAAGCCATTTGAACTACACACAGATGCCAGTGGTCATGGATTGGGTGCAGTGCTGTATCAACATCAGGAAGGGAAGTCACGGGTCATTGCCTATGCAAGTAGAGGACTAAGCCGATCTGAGAGAAACTACTCAGCACACAAGCTTGAATTCTTGTGCCTGAAGTGGGCTATCTCGGAGAAGTTCCACGACTACTTGTATGGACATGACTTTTTGGTCGTCAACGACAACAACCCTTTGACCTATGTGTTAACAAGTGCTCGACTGGATGCAGCTGGACATCGATGGCTAGCGTCTCTATCCAGTTATAATTTTAGCCTCAAGTATCGACCTGGAAAAGCCAATACTGATGCTGATGCTCTGTCACGTCTACCAGAGAAGAACACAGATGAAATGGAACAGATTTCAAGGGATTCTTTTGAAGCCATATGTAACTCTGTACATATCACCAACTTAGTGGAAAGTTTGTGTCTATCCACTGATGTTGTAGATCATGAAGATCTGGATTTGACGGGTGACAGATGTGACCAGAATGCCAGGGATTGGAGACACACACAAGCGAAAGACCAATTACTTGTGGAGATCATAGACCACTTGCGGAATGGGACGAGACCAGACAGAACTCAGTTTCTACGGGACCAAGAGATGACTACTCTGCTTAAAAGCTACAAACAGTTCAAGCTCAAAAGAGGAGTTTTATACAGAGTCACCAATGTCAATGGAGCTGATCACGACCAGTTGGTTCTTCCATCTAGATGTCGCACTGCGGCTATGAGGAGTTTACACGACAATGTTGGACATCCTGGCAGAGACAGGACAATGTCACTATTGAGAGATAGATTCTACTGGCCAGGAATGTCTCGTGATGTTGAAACTCACCTGCATAATTGCGAGAGATGTTTGAAGAGAAAAACACCAACCAACATCAGAGCCCCATTGATAAGTATTGAGACAACAGAACCTTTGGAACTTGTTTGCATGGATTTTCTCACCTTAGAACCATCAAAAGGAGGAGTAGAACATGTTTTGGTTGTGACCGACCACTTTACTCGTTATGCACAAGCATACCCAACCAAGAACATGACTGCTAAGACAACAGCTGAGACTTTCTTTTCGAACTTCATAGTTCATTACGGTCTACCAAAGAGAACTCACTCGGATCAGGGAGCTAACTTCACCAGCAAGATAATGCAAGAGTTATGCCAGTTACTGAACATCGACAAGTCCCGCACAACACCTTACCATCCAATACGATTTAATCGTACCCTATGCGACATGCTTGGCACTCTTGATCAGGACAGGAAGAAGAATTGGAAGGCTCATGTTGGACCACTCGTCCATGCCTACAACTGTACCCGCCACGAATCAACATCAACAGCTCCATTCTATTTGATGTTCGGGAGACACCCTAGACTACCTGTGGATTTAGCTTTTGGCTTGGACATAGAGACACAAGGTACCAAGTCCACCACCGAGTACACCAAGTCATTGAAAGATCGCCTCAGACAAGCCTATGAGCTAGCTACTACAGCAGCAATGAAATCACAATCCAAGCAGAAGATTGGCTATGATCACAGAGCCAGAGCAGCCATGTTAGAGCCAGGAGACCGGGTCTTAGTGAAGATCGTTGCCTTTGAAGGTAGACATAAGTTAGCTGACAAGTGGGAGGAAGATGTTTATGTCGTGCTACGCCGACCCAACCAGTCTTTGAAGTTGGTAAGGAAAATGGTGAGGAGCGGAAGAGAATTTTGCATCGTAACCTCCTGCTGCCAGTTGGTTCTATGCCTAGCCTTGGTGTGCCAATACCCAAACCAAGACGACAGAGGACACTGCCAGTAGCACCAGTTGCTAGGACAACAGAAAGCAACGACGATGTTTCATCGGATGAGGATACTGTTGTTGAGTATGCCCACCCTCCACAAGCTTCAGTGTCCACTGATATACCAGTGGATGGGCCAACTGAAGAGGAACCATCAGAGACTGTATCTGAAGGAGATGGAACTCCTATTGCAGAGGGGGAGGAAGAGCCAACTGAGGATGCTGTTCAGCATGTTGAGCAGATTCGTGAAGAAGATGGCGCTACTGGGACAGATCATGATGATGACAATGACAATGAAGAAAGAGAGCAACAGCCAACTCCAGAGATAACCACTCCTGTTCCACGTCCACGGCAGTCTACTCGGACCCGGACACAGCCGAAATGGATGAAGAGTGGAGAGTTTGCTCTCTCTGCAGTTGCAGATCGGGACTGGCGTACGCGAGCCAACTATCTCAGCTCACTTCAAGCTGACGGATTGTTCCGAGAACAGCAGCACCGACTTTCTGATGCCATCTTGGATCTTGTCACTGGCAAGGTAAAGTGACGTGGACGTCATTTTTTGATGGAGGGAAGTATGTGGCCTATGTAGTTTTTGTATATATTTGTTTTAATTTCATTTTAGGTTTTTACGTATATTTATTATATATAACTAGTTGTCCGTTACAGTCAGCTATAACAAAGTGTATCTGACCTGTCTTACCTACTAACTGCCCCATGGCCAGAAGCTTCATTTGCTGATTGGCCAAGCTAACACCTATTGTTAAACTGCATGCTTTGATTACACTGCATACTCTCTCAGCACATAAACTGACAGAACTGCTCAGACCAGCAAAGGATAAAGAGACAATATTAAATCAGGTGAGTTAAATGGTTATAATCTCTATCTTGTGTTGTATTTAAATAATACAGTATGTTCAAAGTGTTATATGAAGTAAACTAAATGTATGTAATCTAACATAAATGTTGATTATGTCTAAATATTTAAATCTGCATAAGATAAGCTAAACACCCATACTTTATCACTAAAATGTATTCTATCACTTCAATGAAATATGTGTGAAAGTGTTTTACCTCAAGAGTGTTTTAATAAGCTTTGTAATGTAGAGATTCAGATGTGATACAATGCAAATCATTGTAAATAAAATGTGTGTATTACTTTGTTCAATATATTAAATGTTAAATAGTGTTTTAGTCTATGTATTGTTTATTCAGATAATCTATGGTGTTGCCATACGTGTGGCAGTTGGGATCCACACCCTTGTATCACCCACAGGGTATGCATTGTGTTATTTATATTTGTCTAAGACTTACAATGTAATCTAATTGTGATGACCACATTTTATGTAAGATCATATCATTAATTTCTGTCTTAAAGTATTGTATATGTTTATGCAGAATGTGTAAGCGTTATGCATTTATATTATGTATATATATTTTGTATATATTATAGTCAAATGAAAGTCAAGGAGTTATCTCCCTTGAATGTCGGTATTGTTGATCATGTACATACTGTATATGTTCTAGTATAATCGTTTAAGGTTCAGTCTATCTTGTGTTTAATGGATGACTAATATATGTAAATAATTACTTATAATAAGCCTTTGCTATGTATCTAGCATTAATGATAATGTTTTACTTAGTATTTATTGTGTTATTATGTGTTTCAGGGTGTATGATATATAGATCCTTGATCACACTCAACGCATCGCAATAAAGACCTCAACCCCGTAGTATGTGTTTGTTCGCTCTAAAAAGACATTCACTAAACTGCTACATTAGTATAGTTGTTAAACAACGCAATCTCAGTGTTCCAGCTACAGTAAACTACGCTTATACAGAACTCAAATGGACCACTAATTTTAGTTCGTTATAACCGTAGTTCGTTATAAACATTTAAACAACGTCTATACAGCAAATGGCCGGGACCAAAAACTAAGTTCGCCATATCCGTCAGGTCGTTATAAGCGTGTTCGTTATAAACGTATTTTACTTATATGACGACGGTCTGTAAATAATCGAGTCTGGGCCAGACACTGACTGACATCATGATCCACGTAATTGTAAAACATATGCCGACTTATTTCCTTGAAATTCATACTTGCAATGACACAAAAACAATACACCAACAATAAGTCCAACGGAACTGTACACCACTAACTTGTACACCACTGAACTGTACACCACAAAACTGTACTTCACTGAACTGAATGGATTTGATTCTGATTTATCGTCACTGAAACTTTTCATTGTATGAAAACTATTTGGTTATGTTTCACATCACCATTTATGAAATCCTCAACAAAGAATATTTTTGTCATCTGTATGCACTCAAAGACTCAGCATTGTGTTTTAAATCAATATAGCATAACAAGACCTGTAAACGTTTTACACTGTTTTGTTTGTTTTTTTACCCGCAGTCAGCATTATCTATGCTATATAACGGCAGCTGTAGATACGCGAGTTTGATAAGGCAATCAGGGATTGGTATAGCATGATCCCCCAACGCTGCTTGGTTACAATCATCGGATGATGATGATGATGATGATGATGAAGATGATGATGATGATGGCAGTTGAGTCCCAGACAATTTTTGCGGTAAAATTATCAAAATTCAACTAATTACCCTAAGTCTGACATAGAAAACATAACAATGCTCACCGCAAGAGTGAACACAAACTCATTTTTACAAATTCTTCACAGCTTTTCATTGCAGCGTGTCGGAACTGTGCAAGCAGTGTGTTGTAAAGTAGTGTTCCTGTTCCCATAGAATGCCCGTGACTCTAAACAAATAACCTATTTAAAATAGTTTAATCAAGGAAACGACGTACGAAGGATCAAAAGCCCATAATGTAGGCAATGAAGGTTTCATTATAGTACTTGCCTTTGTTGTTTTTTAGTTCAAAGGTTTCAGACAATTGTGAGAAGTGCCTTGATGATTTTCTTGTTGACATTTCGAACTTGTCATCAAATAACGTCAAATACAATTTGGAATTATTGTGAAGAATAGAATGAATATATGTAGATCCCTTACAATAAAATCTATGAAAAAATCAATATACATTATTATAAAATATCAAAGCAAGAGAAGAACCAGTATCAATTATTGGACGAAACAGATTCCATCAGGCATAAAAGCCGAAAGAGTTGTGAAAAACACATGAATTGAATTGATCCCTCAACGTCAAGAAACCATGTCCTGCCCTACTGGTCGCAATAGGCATAACTTATTTTATTACTTGCCCGTGAAGAGATCACCCGTTTAATAAACATATAACTGTATTACACATTGTGTAATACCAAAACGCGTGCTTATGTACTCTCGGAACACGTTTCACGAACAAATATTGAAAGCTTTTAACACCCCTTGGCTTATTCAACGGCTTTGCGTGTTGAGATGATAGATCATTGAGAGGAGCTTATGCACATTCGACGACCCCAGCAACCTTGTTGCTAGGCTGACGTCACATGGCATTGTTTCGCCTATGGATCTTGCAACAAAATTCCACAAATTACGTCATCAGCTTTTGTGACATGATTGTAAACTTTGAGGTGCAAGGCCCCGTTCCACAAGGCGATCGTATTGTCGCGCAGCGACAGTCGTTAGTCTAAGTTAAAGTATCATGTGAATTGCGATAAGCTTTGCGCTACGATAATTTTGTGGAACGGACGCCTGAATTCTAAATGAAATCATGAAAGACGCTAGAAGAGAGTGTAAGACGTGTCTATATGTCAACGGGCAGTTGTACTAGCCTCAGGCATAGGAACACGTAGAGGATGGACTTAAAGTTCTAGTATGGAACTGCAATGGTCTCACCGCTACCAAAAAAACGGTCGATAGAATTTTGTGAAATGCTAGATAATTATGATATAGTGGCTCTATCGGAAACATGGACTGGTGATCGTGGTGACGTAGAATTGCAAAATTTTAACACTTTAGTGTATTCCATTCCATATAAAATATGTGCATAAAAGAGCTAAACGTAAAAGTGCTGGTATACTCCTATATGTACGGATATCATTCTCAAAAGCTGTAAGTTAGTGTTATTAGAAATGATTTTGACACATTAATATGGCTTAAATTAGAAAAAAAACCTTTTTTTTCCTTTGGAACGGGACTTATAGTGTGTGTTGTATATATACTGAACAACAAAAGTTCCTGTGACATTGAAAAAGATTTAATGCAAAGTTATGTTTTTTACCAAGTACGAAACAATTTCGGTTTACAACAAATAAAAGACTCCTGTAAGTGTTCAAATGGTTTAATTTGCCATACTGAATTGCAAATGCGTGATTTCATATAAAAATCCATGAACATGCCAAAATGTCAATTTACAAATCAATAGCGTGTGTGTCCACCTCTAGTTGCGATGCAAGCAACACAACTTCGTCTCATGGAATGGACCAGGCGTCGCACAAAGTCCTGTGGGATATCTGTCCATATCTGCTGGAGCATGTTTCGAAGTTCCTTGAGTGTCTGTGGAACACGTGGTTGACGTCGATCTATCTCATCCCACATGTGCTCAATTGGTGAGAGATCAGGGGAGCGAGGCGGCCAGGGGATGACATTCACGTTGTTTTGTTGAAGAGAATCCTGAACAAGTCGAGGAATATGAGGCCGGCGTTGTCATGTAGAAAGGTAATGCCTGGGCCGTGACGACGCAAAAACGGTAGAACAACAGGGCCGATGATCTCGTCGCGGTAGCGCTGTCCATTGAGATTTCCCTCTACCACTATCAAACGGGTCCTCTGTCTTGCTGTAATCCCACCCCATACCATAACGCTGCCGCCCCCGAACCGATCTTCGTCCATGACACAATGATTGACGTAACGTTCACCTCGACGTCGGTACACTCGAATCCGTCCATCGCTATGGCTGAGGTGAAAACGAGACTCGTCAGTGAATAGAACTTGTCCCAAATGCATGGCCGTCCAGCGTAGACGCTGTCTGCACCAGTGTAGACGTGCTTGACGGTGGTTTCCTGTCAAAATGGGGCGTCTGGCGACAATCCCTGCACATCTGAGGCGACGACGTACGGTTTGTGAAGATATTCGTCAAAGGCCAGGGATGCTTCTTGCAGTCACTGTTGCTGGCTGGAATCGATTTCGTAGGGGTGTTGTTCGAATCCAGTTGTCTTGTCGATTATTAGTTACGCGTGGCCTGCCACTCCGAGGATGGTCTCTGACTGCATTCGTCTGTTGCCAAGGTTGCCATAAACACCAAATGGTGTTTCTGTGGACGTTAAATTGTCTTGCAACATCACGTTGACTCGATCCTGATTCAAACATACCAATGGCTCGCAGACGCTCATTTTCGGACAGGCGTGGCCTTTCATAATGTTGAATAATTGCGTAATTGTGTTGTTTTTCTGAGTGGTTGTTGTCAGCACGATGCTAAACAATGCATATGGAATCCCGTTAACGCACATGTTTTTATACCCATTCTTGGGTAGTGAAATGCATGGGGCTTGCATAAAAGTCAACTTTTGCATGGAATGCATGCTTTTCTTGTGACTTGATTCCATACATGTACTACAATATTAAAAACCAAACTTTCTATGTTTGAAAAATACACTAAAATATTGGTGTCACAGGAACTTTTGTTGTTGAGTATATATGGCCTGAAAATTCAGTTATGTACAATGTGCATAACGTAGATTTGTTTGACATTATTTTACAGGGATTTAAAACGTTTAAATCTGAAAATGAGATTGTGTTTATTGGAGACTTAAACTCAAAAGTGGGACTTAGATCTGATTACGTGGAACAGGACTTTTTCTCAAGATATACACAAGCCGATGATTATTCTGTTGATAACTCTCTCGATAAATCTTCTATGGATAAGCCAGTGAAGAGCTTTGGATTTCAACTTTTAGACTTGTGTCGTTCAACTGGTCTACGAATAGCAAATGGACATTTGCGCAATGATATTAGAGGGAAATATACTTATCAAAGTAGCAACGGGATGTCTGTTGTAGACTATTTGCTTTTTAAAAGAATGCAACTTTGAACTGGTATCTAATTTTGAAATTCTTGGCTTTACACCATACAGTGACCATGCCCCCATTGCTATTATATTGAAGTGTGGGACAGATCAGAGAATACCTACAACATATTCACGGGATGAATATGTGGCACACAAATGGGACGACAGCTATAATGAAATATATAAGAAAGATTTCATGAATCATATAGACCACATAGCAGAAACTATTATTTACTGTTGTGAAGAAAATATTGAAGAAATTGTTGCAAATATGAGTGACATCCTGCTGAAAACTGCAAACCGTTATACGGAAAGGAGAAGGTGGACTGTCAGAGGTCAAACTCGCTTTAACGGTAGCTATACTAAATCATCACCTTGGTTAGACAAAATCTGTGTTTCGAGTAAGGGGGATTACATAAGTGCCTTAGAGTGTTTCAATAGGATCATGTCAGAAATAAATAGGGTCCGATCGACATTCGAAAAAGAGGAAATATAAGACGATTGTACAGAGAAAGACAAATATTTACAATAATAATAATAAATCTAAACAAATTGAGCAATTGCGTTGGCGACATCCTAAGGACTTTTGGAATGTTTTTAAAGCTAAAAGATCATTCAATCTGGGAAACCAGTTAGCAGCCAGTGACTTTGCAAAATATTTTAAAACTATGACTACTAAGTTTGAAAGATTTACTCAGCCGGATGTAGAAAAACAAGTTAATGAAGACAGAAACAACAACAACAACCCTATATATGAGGATTTGGAAAAATATATTACAGAAAAAGAAGTACAGGTCGCTATTACAAACTTGAAGAAAAATAGAGCAGTCGGAATAGATGGAATAATGAACGAGGTTTTTAAATGCAGTGCCGATATCCTTGTTAAACCAAACTAAATTTATATCATTTAATACACTTTTTAGTACAGACACATTTCCCAAGGCATGGTCTACTGAATTGATAATTCCTATTTACAAGAAAGGAGACAAAAATGACACTAACAATTACAGGGGTATCACTCTAAATAGCTGTTTTTCAAAGTTGTTCACTTCAGTGATGACACATAGATTATCTGCTTGGGCGGAGCAATACAACAAAATATCTGATGCTCAGTTTGGGTTTAAACATGGATATTCCACTGTCGATGCCATTTTTGTTTTACAATCCATTGTAAGTAAATATTTAGTGATAAGAAGCGCCTATATTGTACTTTTGTCGATTTAAGCAAAGCATTTGATAGTGTTTATATAAATGGGCTATTGTTTAAAATCTTCAGAAGCGGTGTTCGGGGGGGAAATGTGGAGCATTATTCACTCAATGTACACAAATGTAAAGGCATCCGTTAAGTTTGACTTCACTGTGTCCGATTATTTTTATATGGGTGCTGGAATTAAATAAGGGGAGGTGATGTCGCCTATACTCTTTTCTCTATTCTTGGAAGACCTTGAGCTCAAACTTCAAGAAAATATAGATGCAGGACTGTTGATTGATTTTGGGAACCTATTTATGATATTATTTGCTGATGATATCTTATCTGAAACACCAAATGGGCTCCACATGTTAATAAATAGCTTGACAATTACTGTTAAGAATGGGGTTTACACATAAACGTCGATAATACGAAGGTAATGGTATTTAGTTAAAGAGGCAATTTACATAGAAATGAAAAATGGTTCTTAAAAGATGAACAGCTTGAAGTGGTAAAACAGTTTTGCTACTTAGGAAACGTCTTTACAAACACTGGGTAATTTTCTTTGTGTTACAAAATATTAGTTGGGAAAGGTTTAAAAGCTATGAATGTATTGTTATCAAATATTAGAAACTGTAATTTTACACTCAAGACACTACTCCGATTATTTGATTCTTTCGTTACATCTACAATATGCTATGGTTGTGAGGTATGGGGTACGGTAAACGCACCTGAAATTGAAGGGATGCATCTTTAACTCTGTAAGAAAGAATTAAATGTACATACATAGGCATGTAATATTGCAGTATATGGAGAATTAGGTCGGTATCCTATTTACATCAATAGATTCTGTAGACTTTGAAGTACTGGTTTAAATTAAATAATACTTGTTGTATATTACAGGTTGCATATAATATTTGTTTGCAGCATGGTGATAAAAGTATGAAAAATTGGGCATGGTATGTAAAAGATATGTTGTGTACAAATGGTTTTACATATGTGTGGTTAAATCCTTTGTCTGTAAATCCTATGTTATTTGTCTCTTTGTTTAAACAAAGACTTATTGATAATTATATACAGAAATGGAACTCAGACCTCAATAATAGTAGAAAGTTGATGTTGTACAGAAATCTAGAAGTAACTCTTGGTTATGAACTATATCTCAATATTTTACCACGGGGTCTACGAAAATATGTAACAATGATTAGAATATCGAGTCACAAGTTAAAAATAGAAGTTGGACGATATCACAACATTATCAAAGCTCTTAGATACTGTGATTATTGTCAAGCTAGAAGTGTTAACGTACTTGAAGATGAGTATCATTTTCTATTAATATGTCCCAAATTTAAAGATAACTGAGTAAAATATATACAAAAATACTATTGGGAAAGGCCTCTGAATTAAAACTAGTTAGCCTGCTACAAACAAGTTGTAAAAAATTCTAAATATATTAAATCCTGTTTACAGTAAATATGAAATCGTGTCCTACCTCCATTATCAATATATATTTTGTTGTATCTGTTAGACGAGGGGCAGAAGCCCAAGTCTTTTTCATATATATCTGTTCTGTTCTGTTCTCTAAAGGTGGATCGTTGTATGGGATTAAACTCATACGTTTCAACTTTTGACGTGTTTGAAGTATTATTCTGTTAAAACTCAACTGGATTATGCCGTGGATCGTGTAGGTGTCAGCCTATTCACACCCAACAGTATAATTCTAAAAACGTTATAAATGGCAAGTAATAAATATAATACCAAACTCGCTCACGTGTAAAACCAATTTTATGAAACTCGTGAATAGTTGTGGATACCAGAACTATTCACTCGTTTCATAAAATTGGTATTACAGGGGAGCTTGTTTAGTATTCTATATATGATAGAGGTCACGGACGCTATCAATAATCTGAGTACGGGCAAGTCCGCGGGTGAAGATGAGATACCCCCTGAACTACCATCGGATCTCTTAATTTGCACCATACTTGAAGTTATTGTTCAATAAGATTTTAGACATGGGTGTGTTTCCAGAATCTTGGAATATAAGTATGATTATTTCATTATATAAATCTGGGTCAGTTTGTGAACCAAGTAATTATAGAGGCTATTCACTTCTAAATGTTATGGGAAAAATCTTCACGTCAATCATAGAAAAACGTTTGAGAATATGGATAGAAGTAAATGATTTATTGTCCGAGTCTCAAGCAGGGTTCCGACCAAACTACTCTACTGTTGATAATTTGTTAGTTCTAAATATTTGTGCAAAACCGGAGGTCGCTTTCATTGTGTATTTATTGATTTTAAAAAAGCTTTTGATTCTGTTAATAGGTAAAAAATGATGTATTTACTTATTACAAAAGGATGTTATGGTAAGATGTCTGTACTTTTAAAAAACATGTATGCATCAGTCAGCGCATGTATAAAGATCAATAATGAACGTACGGACTGCTTGACAACATCCTCCGGTATACGACAAGGTTGTGTTTTAAGTCTTTTGTTGTTTATATTTTTCATAAATGAACTTGCTATAGAGCTGCAAAGTAGTTGCCAACATGGGATATTTGTAACACAAGAAATAATGGACATTATGCTCCTTCTCTTTGTTGTCATTTTTTTCTTGTTCTGTAAATGGCTTGCAAAAACAGTTAAATATCTTACAGAGTTACTGTTCAAATTGGAGTCTTGAAGTAAATCTGAATAAAACCAATGCTGTAGGTTTTAGAACAGGTGGTATTGGTGCAAAACATGAAAAGTGGTTTCTTGGTTCGTCTGCTTTCAGTGTAGTCACTTACTATAAATATTTAGGTCTTATGTTCTCCTCTAGATTGTCATGGTCTATGGCATGTAAGCAATTCAGTCTTCGAGAAGCCATTATGCATCTTTATAATTTATTCAGGAAAAATACAGGTAGTTGTGTGTCTTTTTTTCACAGCATTTTTTTAGGCAAAATTATTCATTTAAGCAAAGACTAACGGATATATTTTGTCAACGGTGGCACCAAAGTATTTCTGAATCACTTTATCTTAGCAATAACAGCAAAGTAAAATCATTGTTACAAACTGAAAAATATTTAACTTGTTTAAATGATAAAAGTTTAATCAGAGCTTGTTGTAAACTTAGAATTTCATTGCACAATTTTAATGCATGTAAGTTATGTGCAGGTCCAAAGACGGTGATATTGTGAACTCTATTTGTACAAACTGTTCATCCGGAGGAGAGGATGAATACCATGTCCAACTTATATATGAAACGTATTCCCATTTAAGGTATGCATTTCTCCCCATGTTGCAAGGCATATTTAAAGACCGTCAGTTAATGATAAATCTGTTAAACTCTCAAAATCCTGATATGATCCATGCTGTTTCTGTATTCTGAAAACATGACTTTATAATGAGGAATGTGTAACTTGATTTAATCATGTACACGTACCTTGGTCACGCCTGAAAACTATGATTGTGGGTTCGAATCCCGGTTTGCCCCGATTATGTTTCTAGGTTTGTCACCACCATACCAGTGCTCGTGGGTTTCACCGAAGTGGTAAACGTCTGAGACCTGCATCACTTCGGGCTTTCCTCCCACATTAAGCTGACACGCGCGATATAACTGGAATACTGTTAAAAGCGGCGTTAAGCCCAACAAACTCACTCACCAATCATGTACATCACAAGCCAAATGTTAATATCCAATCTGCATTGTACCATGGTCCTTGATACCTAAATTACTGAATAACCTGTCTGTCTATAAATTATTTGTGCCCTGACGCCGCAGAGCACTGATCCTGCCATATGGCGGCGATCTGTAAAAACCAGACAATCACTTGTCAAGTGGACAAATACTCTTCGACAGAACCTCGAGGTTAAATCATATACTTCAGTTGGCTCATTTTGAAATTATTCATAAGAATGCGTTATGAATAGCGTTGACAGGCATTTCAACTATTGAAAAGAAAGTACACCACAACGCTATTTCCATTCTATTACATTATGCAATGGTCCACCACAGGCACACCGCGTTAGAAGTGGTCCACAGCAATCGATGCTGGTCGTAAGAGACTGCGATAAGGATCGGGTGACAAAGCTCAGACTTGGCTCTTTGCTAGTCATCGCACCCCGGTGGCGTTGACCTTTGCTTATAATATCAATCACTGGTTTGTCTGGTCAACTTGATTATTTACAGGCCCCGCCATATCGAAATATTGCTGAATGTGGCGTTAAACAAACTCCCACAAGATATATTTTCTGGCATTCTTTGCCATTTCCCTCGGTTTGACAGATCGCAGAAGAGGCTGCCTGATTATACGTTGCGCTTACACCCTGAAAAAGCCCCGGAACATGCCATGTAAACGGACCACATTCAATAATATCGAATGTTTTAGTGCATGTCAGACGTTTAACAATAGTGCAATTAGCTCTAATTCAATAGAAACTATCAATAGTGTAGGGTGGTGTGGACGTCAAGTACTGATATCAAACCAGAGGCCCGTTACAAAAAGCGATGTTAGCGCTACGACTGCCGTAAGCTAATGTTTAAAGTATGGGAGTTACGATCACCTCAGAGTTAAGATCGCTTAGTGGATCGGGGCCCAGGTCATCGCTGTATTGCAGCGAAGGGAAATTACCCCTGAACACGTGGATGGAGCTGGTAAACCAAGAACAGTTATAAGGGCGACTTTGGGATTCGAACCCTTGGTCATACGATCCTGGGACGCACAAGGGACGCAACTCTACATACTAGATAGCAGGGTTAATGCAGTTCCATATGAGGAAGCAAATTTTGTGGAAAGGTAATATGTTATAGCTAGCTGTGGTAACCGTATATATCTGTGCCTTTCTATTACGAAAACATTATGGGGCTGCCTGTCGCTCTGTGCAGTGAAAAGTCAAACTCAAAATCGTTTATTGGAAGCAGCACAGAGCTACGGTTGAGGCGGCTAATATTATACTCATTGGGGAACGGATATGGGTGAAATTATTCACCATTGTTTACTTCATGCACTAAGCATATAGCTAATTCACACAAATTGACCGCCTCCGTGGTCTAGTGGTAGAGCGTCCGCCCGGAGAGCGGAAGGTCCGGGGTTCAATTCCCGGCCGCGTCATACCAAAAGATGCTAAAAGATGGTACTTTTGTTACCCTGTCTGGCGCTCGGCATCAAGGAGCTAAAACAAGGACTGGTCGGCTCGGAGTCAGTATACTGTGTCTGAGTGGGGTATTCATGTTAAACTGCGGCATGGTATCCAAGTGGGCTACCAATATAAATCGACATCAGTCCGGACAAGTACAAGCAGCCACACACACACTCACACGTGCATGCACGTCGCTATATAAGTGCAATAATCTTGGACGCGACGTAAAACCCAATTTCACCTCACCTCACACAAATTGATCGTTTTCTGTGCTAGTTAGCAATTATATCATTGTCTCAATTAATTTAAGATGTCGTAATACACTGTTCAATGCGTCAAAAGCGGTGCTGTGTGATGTCATTCCAACCACAGACTGAACGAGTAGCCATCTTCATTTAAGGAGGAACCTACACTTTTCTACAAAGCTTCTCTCTTTAATTCAGTTTAAGTTAAATGAATTTAGTGTCGCATATAGGCCTGGAGGCCGGACATTACATGTATTGTATGGCAAAACGTCGTTTTACTGTGTATAGCAATAAATGACTCTTACATACACTACTCAGGGTTAGAAATTGGCACTAGTCCTATAGTCCTTGCATATCTGCCCAATAGTTAAGGTATCATAAGGACTAGTAGATATTTGTTATTTTTAGAGGTTTTGCTATATAGTATCAGTATAAGGAGTAGTGGACCAAAAATGTTACTTTCTACCGCTGCTACTCGTCTCATTCTTCGTCTTTCTATGTTTGTTTGTTTGTTGTTTAACGCCGCAGTCAGCAATATTCCAGCTATATTACGGCGGTCTGTAAATAATTGATTCTGGACCAGACAATCCAGTGATTGACATCATGAACATCGATCCGCGCGATTGGTATACGATGACATGCATCAACCAAGTCAACGAGCCTGACCACCCGATCCCGTTAGTCGCCTCTTACAACAAGCGTAGTTGCCTTTTAAGACAAACATGGGTCGCTGAAGATCTATAATAATTCTAACCCGGATCCTCACGGGTGTCTTTCTCGGTAATATACAGAATAACCCAATTGCTCGTGACAAAAGTCTCGTGACAAAATATTTCACTCAGGATAGATAACCCGTTATTCCTCGAAGAGACCGCCTCCGTGTTCTAGTGGGAGAGCGTCAGCCCGGATAGCGGAAAGTCAGGGGTTCGACCCCCGGCCGTGTCAACAAAGAGACGTTAAAAGATGGAACTTTTTGTTACCCTGCCTGGCGCTCGGCATCAAGGGACTGGTCGGCTCGGAGTCAGTATACTGTGTCTGAGTAGGGTATTAATGTTGAAAACTACGGCATGGTATCTCATTTGGAAAGCTCACACACACGTGCATGCACGTCTCACCTGAAACCCATCTTCACCTCAGATATTTCACGAAGCAAGAAGGTTATTCTCTAACTGTTGCATAACCGATGTTTATTATATCTGTTGATCAATACCATGCTGGGTTCGTGTGTACGAGTCAATGCGCAGGCAGCTCAAGTTATAGGTTTGAACAAAGCTGCCTGGTGTCAGTATGGATTATTCTGAAGAATGTCGCCGGTTGCTGTATAAACATATGACAGTAACACTTACACGAATTGTGTGGGCAATTAGGACTTCACTCTAACATCAATTCCTCACGTTGGCAAACTGTTTGCAATGTATGGATATATTGCAATTGTACAAACCCTTTGCAAAGACAAGTTGTTTGCGAGTGAACAAATGAAGATGGATTGACATTAATAAAGAGAATATTTCAGACGGTCTCACCTGACAAGCTGCCGTCGTGTGGCAGGAGAGTTGTTTTGCGGCGTTAGGCAACAAACAATTTTTATGCACATTGCGTGAGCGTCGGGTGCTACCGGTAGAGCAGGACATGATTAACCTTTTCGCGAACACTTGGTGTCATCACTGATTTCAATAATGCATTCATATATTTTTCGCCACTTTTTTGCCTTTTACGCCCAATCGGCATATAATCGAGACCCATTGTACTCTGGTGTTAGCGTTTTTTATTTTTTTTTATTGATTTTGCTTCTATTGTTTCAAACATTCATCATTCTGATGGGAACGCAACACACCCCAAACTAAATACATGCACATTAGGACAGCACGGTATTGAATCACGTGGGTGAGCGGATATCATCGTTAATTCTACCTTCAATAGAAGGTTTTACCTGGGTGACTAAGGGACAACGGAACACTGTAAGCAACGTTTATAACGGACCATTACGCCGCTGTATTAACTGATTAGTCTAGATGGATTTTTACTTCAATTGTCTCTTAATGGAGCATTATGATCTGGCTTCAACAAGAGTGTCGATATAAGACTCCTGCTTCTACCACACTGTATAATGCGCACCATGTGCCGTTAATCAACTCCCTGGCTAACGCAACTGAGTGTGACGACAGACTGGATTGAGTAAGTGAGTTGGGTTTAACGCCGCTTTGAACCTGTATTCAGTTATTCATGGCGTGTCAGCTTAAAGTGGGAGTAAAGGCCGAAGTGATTCAAGTCTTAGACGTTTACCCATTTGGTGAAACCCACAAGAACGGGTATGGTGCTGAGAAACCTAGAAACATACTCGGAGGAGACGAACCCACAATCATAGGTTGATGGCGTGCCCAAGGGACGCAACTCTGCACAGAGAATTGCGACACCTTAGACGACTGGGCCACCCCTTTTACATAGGGACAGTCGAAGTGTTATGAGACGTATTACGTGTACAAAACGGCTTTGAATTCAACCGTGGTCACTTTCGGTTGACATTACCACACAAAACAAACAAAAGGAAACTTCAGTCACCGATTTGGGAGACAATCCTGCCTTTGATATCCAAAATGCCCAGATTATGTGCCTGCATCGATGCTCACGGGGCATGGACCAGATATTGAACTTACTTCGAAGATTGAATTCCACAAAGTCATTTCTTTACATGCTTCCGAATATAAGGGGTTCCCTTAAATATTGTACCAAGTATATGTCCTGAGATTGCGTGTCAATCGGAAAAAACTTAACTTGCACATTAGAGGCATTCCGATAAATGGCGGCCCTGGTTAATTGGATTGGGGTTGTAATGGGTTGTAATGATTGCGTGTTGAGTAGAAGGTTTAAATGTAATGATCTCCTTGGGGATTAAGGAATAGAATAGATCCACGTAACCCAATGTTTGATGTGAGATTTAACTACAATGCGGGTCGGGTATAATGCATGATCTGACCGATCCTCCAGAAGTTTATGGTTGTTATGCTGCCAGAACGGAAACACGGGTTGTGTAGTTACAGTTAGCGATATTCCAGCCACAGAGGCCTATACATAATAGAGTCTGGTTGAAAACAGGAACAATGATCCAAGCACAGGAAAGCGCGTAGGGATTAGGGTTAGCATAGGTTTGTTCGTTACTCAGAAATATTCCAGCTATAAGAAGGCGGCCAATAAATGATCGAGTCTGGACCAGACAATCCAGTGACTGACATCATGAGCATCGATCCCGTTAGTCGCCTCTTACGACAAACATGGTCGCTTTTTACGGCAGTACGGGTTGCTGAAGACCTATTCTACCCTGGATCTTCACGGGTCTTAGAATAGGCTCCCATCAAACTATGCTGGTCGTAAAAGACAACTAACTTGATCGGGCAGTCAGACTTGGCGATTTTGTTGGGGCATGTATTTATTTTGTATTTGCAGGCTGCCGTCAGGGAGTTTGTTGGTGTGCTTGTTGTTTAACGCCACACTCAACAACAGTCCAGCTTCATGAGTGATTGAGTGAGAGACTATTGTTTTACGCCGCTTTTCGTAATATTCCAGCAATATAACGGCAGGGGACACCAGAAATGGGCGTCACACACATGAGGACGGTCTGTTTATAATCGAGTCAGTATCACACACACACGTTCGCCTGTTGTGTAACTCATAATATTGAATACAAAATCGCATTCTAAAAAAATGATAAATGTGTTAAGTGATTCGAGTCTCTTGACATGTTTGATATGTAACATGTTCAAGGTAGGATACCCAGAGCTGCAAAGGCAATGAGTTAGATTACGTGAGGCGTAAAGGTTCAATAACTGTGTCCACATATTCAGCTCGTGACCCATGTTGTCATGACAACGAACATTAACGTGGTAATACATATGGATGCAGGCAGAGATAATTGGCTCCAAACTGCCAGTTAATGTTTCTTGTTGAACATGGAAAACACCGGGATGCTCTTTTGAAGGCATCTTTTATAGGGTGGTTCTCAGTTTGTTGTACTAAGTAAGTTATTAACACTTTCAACACCACACACACACACAAAAGCGCGCGCGCGCACGCACACACACATGCCTAGATGTTCGATGCGAGGCAAACAGCCATCTCAATGAGTATTAATGGTCTGAAAAATATGTCTGTTTTATCGCGACGTGACAGCGTAAAGTGGGAGGAAAGCCCAAAATCATGCAGGTCAAAGACGAACCCATTATCACCGCATTCTGGCACGAATGAGGGAAGCAACTCTACACAGCTACGAATTGAAGTTTGTCGTAAGAGGCGACTTACGGGATCGGGTCAGGCTCGCTGGCTTAGTTGATGCATGTCATTGTATTCCAATTACGTAGATCGATGTTCATGATGTCAATCACTGGACTGTCTGGTCCAGACTCGATTATTTACAGACCGCCGTCATATAGCTGGAATATTGCAGAGTGCGGTGCTAAACAACAAACAAACAAACACACAAAACCCAACGTCTACAGTTGCCTACCGTGGTCAGAGCATAGGTGGGAGCTGCCTGTCGAATCCACATCCGAGTAGGATACGGAGTACACAGATTGCAGAGGGCTTGCTGAAAGAAATGGGGGGAAATATTAACGCATACCCATCTTCACAACGAAAGAGTGACTATTGATTTCCACTGCATTAAGCATTAATCAAGGTTAAAACAGCACGGTAGTGATAGATCAATGATGTTACGATCTTCTGAAGTGTTACGTTGCGATGCGGTGTTACGAAGCGATATTGCTATATGCGCGATGTTGCGACTTTACGATATTCCGATGTGATGCGATGGTCTCTCCTTATTCAAATTCCATGCACACTATACGACCACACGAAAGACAAATAAAGCCGTACTTCAGAAACATGCGGGCGGTGGGGTAGTCTATTGGTTAAAGGGTTCGATTCTCCACATGGGTACAATGTGTAAAGCCCATTTCTGGTGTCCCCTGTCGTGATATTGCTGGAATATTGCAGAAAGCGGCGTAAAACAATACTCACTCGGTAACATGCATACTCAACATGGTGTTAAGGTTCCCGAATGCTGGTTTCATGCGGTCAAACAGTTTTAAGTGGCATTGTGATTTCATAGCTTTCGGCCATGGGAGCCGTGCCAACTTACACTTGTCAGAGGGGTACAAAAAGTACCATCTTCCCGAGGCAAGAGAGTTAACTGGACTTTTATAGTCAGTTAACTCACTTGCCTCGGGAAGATGAAAAAGTACATGATCTAGGCTATCAGTTATCGGACTTTCATTTTTGTGGAAGCCTCGGCTGAGTGGGTTAGATCGCAGACTTTGTGTGCTGGCGATTAGGCGCCTCACTCTGGCAGTGTGGGTTCGAATCCCGGACGGGACTCAACCCAAAAAGAGTACGAGAATCCGTACTTTACTAAGAAAGTGTTATCCCAAATATAACATTTGTTACAGTTCTAGGTTTGTTTGTACCTGTAGCACACTCGCATTCATTAGTCAACAGAATTGTACAGAAGATGAATGACACAATTAGCTGGACAAGTATTAAGAGAAACATACAGGAGGAATATTCACAATGCAACAGAAAGGGAACAAATGAGATGTTCAGTCAGGCCAAACACGCAGCCTAGCCGACCCGTGAGGATCCGGGGTAGAATAGGTCTTCCTCAAACCATGCTTACCGTAAAAGGCGACTATGCTTGTCGTAAGAGGCGACTAATGGGATCGGGTGGTCAGGCTCGCTGACTTGGTTGATGCATGTCATCAATCCCAATTTCGTGGATAGATGCTCATGATATCAATCACTGGATTGTCTGGTCCAGACTCGATTATTTACAGACCGCCGTCATATAGCTGGAGTATAGCTGAGTGCGGCGTTAAACAACAAACCAACCAACGCAGCCTAGCCTGGGACAGGTCCCAAGAAAAGACTGAGCAGTCGAACATTCCTCGGCCTGTGATGGTCCCAAGACTGCCATATAAATTGCCTGGCAAAAGAAAGGATCCACCAATGCTTGATGGTGGCTAACCATGAAACAGACAAGAACTTGTTATTCGATGGTGATGTATTTGATACGGGAATCGTACATGCAGTTGTGTTTTGGACCTTGAAGTTTCAGAGTTTTGGCGACTGTTTTCAGCCACGTAACATTTTGATCATGTTTGTATTTTTAGGTCAAATCCAATTTTCAAGTGTATACTTTCTTTTGCCCTCTTGTTAATTTTACGTGTAAATGTTATATTTGTGATGGTTCCTATTCCTTCAAAAGGGCTCAGTTCCACAAGGGGATCTCATATTAGTGGCACGACTATTGAAGGAGTGGACAAAAGAGAAAGAAAGGGGAGCCACGGAGCAGAGGGAGCACGAAGAGAAGAAGGAAACACAGAGAGAAGGAGAGAGTGAGTGAGTGAGTGAGTATGGTTTTACGCCGCTTTTAGCAATATTCCAGCAATATCACGGCGGGGGACACCAGGAATGGGCTTCACACATTGTACCCATGTCGGGAATCGAACCCGGGTCTTCAGCGTGACGAGCGAACGCTTTAACCACTAGGCTACCCGACCGCCCCCAGAGAGAAGGAAGCAGAGAACGAGAAGACAGGGGGTATAGAGAAGGCATGAAGGAGAGAAGGAAGAAGAGAAGAAGAGGGGGAAGAGTGTGAGGAAAAAAAGACAAAAGGAAGAGAAGGAACCACCAATCGCTATTAATGCATTAAATATAGTCCGTCCGTGTCATTATTATTATTATTATTATTATTTACAGATTAAAATAAAACAATACAGCAAAAAGGGTTTGGGTATTCCTGGCATAGTCAGGCTGGTTAGGCTGATCATCAGCTCAGGGCCCTTGCCCCCTCTACACGCAGTCCAGACTGCGAATGGGACTTCTCCCAGGAAGCGCTGCCTAGTCAAACCCACCGAGAACTTTTTCGGAGAATGTGAAGATTCCCCAACAATGCAGCCTTCTGCACTACCCAGATTGTCAGAAGGGCTGTAATTCCTGGTAGCAAACCCGGGTACTCTCCCAATGTCAGTCAACAGATTGGTAGGTACCAAACCTGAGGCACCGAGAACAATGGGGAGTCGGACAATTATTATTATTATTATTATTATTATTATTAAACTAGTACTGTAGTAACAAACCATATAGGATATATGTTGTACACAAAGTGTAGCCAACCATTGGCATCACTACGTCCTGTTCACAGCCATTGGCAACATCCAACCTGCTCGAACCTAACTGGTCTAGAAAGAACCACGTATAAATAAGTCAGACGAAAGAATACATGGTTCTGTTTTTGACAAAGCACAATACGAGTCTCCAGGATTAACAATTCCCAGTTGTGACGCATTCCTGTCAGCCAAAGTGTTACTCCAACCTGCAATTCAGTAGAAGGAAAGACTATGATCTCAAATATTTATGGTAAGCACGATGCAAGTCAATACGTATTTTATTTCAATCATATCAAATAGCCAGTCACCGTAGGGGAGCCGATTAGGAACAATGGTTTCCGGATAATCAAAATGTCCAACTTGTAACTAACTGATGACCACCCGGTATATATACAATCGACTCTATCGACAATAACAGACTGTAAAACTACAGATCGGGAAGATAGATACGCTCTTTGGGTTCCGCTTGAGTCCTTCCTTATTCATCGTTGTTAAAGTAGGAACTCTTCATAATTATTTACACTTTACATAAACAACGTAACTGTTTAAGTAGATTGGGAATTGATGTGGAAACAATTTGGTGGTAGACCGGCACTGGCAACGCTATTTAACCATGGTCACTAAAAGTGGGTTTAGCCGTTTGATAAATTGATCCGCAACTACCAGTAAATTCTATGGCATTCTGTTTGTGAACAGGGGCGGCATCACTAGCGATGGATAAGTAGACCTCCCGATAAGGAGTCACGTTTGGCTTGATGCCATGACTTGCCACTTAACGAGTGGCTACTGTGGGTGGAAATAAATGCTGAACTGTCGATCGTGCAGTGAAGCTGATGTTAAGATTAGGCTTGGGGCTGTTAACAAATAAGCAAAAAAGTTCGGGATATTCTGGAAGACCTTGAATGGTACACAAGTGGAAATTGCTGGAGACCGCAGTCTGCATTTTTTTCCAGTTGCAATACCCCCCCCCCCCCCCCCCCTAAAACATTCAGTTTAACGCCGCACTCCGCTATCTGTGAATAATATAGCCTGGACAAGACCATCCAGTGATTGTCTTTATGATCATCCATCACGCAGTTGGGACACGAGTTCACCCAGCTGACCCCTGATCCATTTAGTCGACCTCTACGACAAGCAGGTTGTTGTGGGCGTGGGCGTATTCTAGCCCCGACATTCTGTCACGTGACTCACTTACACTCTCATCTGGCATCCCCGAGGGTTGGTTACATTTTCAGCAAGATTGCTGTGTTGAACGCTGAAAATGTTTTGCTTGAAGCTAGGCTAAGTGTAATGATGTACTTATCCTTACGAACGCTTTGGCTCGAAGCCAAAGCTACATGTACCATAACTTAGAGACTAATAAAAATAAATAATAAATGATAAATTATAGATTAAATTAGCGCATTTTAGCGTTCAGCCATATACTCTTTTGAAGACGATGATTTTAATCCTTTGATCTCCTGGCATCCGCTTATTAGCGCTGAGTACAGCACTTCCGTAAAAAAACAATGAACAGTGTTTTCCTCAAATCAACACACAGTTTAAATGTGTATTCTGTTTACTGGCATTAAGAAAGTTCAAAGGCAGTAACATAATTGAACCAACAACAGTTTACTGATTGGTATGCGGAGAAGGTGTCAACAAACTGGAAGGCAGATAGTAAGGATAAGAATTTCTGGATGAACAACTTCTTTATTACAGTTAAGAGCGACGTTTCGGTGTAGGTTCTAACACCGTTATCAAGCAAGTGCGACGTTTCGGTGTAGGTTCGAACACCGTTATTAAGCAAGGAAGGCAGATGACAAGACAAAGGCTGTAGATCTGAGGAGTGTGATGACGCCTATCGGTGTGCGTTGGGTCGTGTTGCGTAGGCCTTATGCGAAATGTATGTGAAATGTCACATCGACCGACAGTTCCTAAGGGGCACGGGCCTTTCATAGAGTGTATCCTATCGTATCGGGGGTCAGGTAGAGCCTGAACATTATTATTGTCAGCCGATTTAGTACATCAAAGCAAAGGCTAGGTGTTGGAAGAAGTGTCATATAGGAATTCCTTGAGGGATTAGCTTGCATGCTCACAACATTATAAATAAATTATATCTATAAAGTTATGTCACGGCGTACCATGTGTTTGTGTGATATTTGACGCCGCACTCAGACATATTTAAGCTATATGACAGCGGTCTGTAAGTCATCACGTCTGGACCAGACAATCCAGACAACCAAGCCATCGAACCTCACTACCCATCCACATGGCCGACTGTTACAGCGTTTACCAGGTTAGGACCTCTTCTAACCCGGAATCCCCATTGGGTCACGGCGTGTCTGCTTGATGTGGGAGGCAAGCCCGAAGTTATGCAGCGCTCGACGTTAACCGCTTTGGTGAAATCCACGAACACGGGCATGGTGCTGACAAATCTAGAAACATTACCAGGGCGATTATAACCAAGTTATTTGGTTTCATAAGGACGTAACTCTACAAAGCGAACTGGACCTCTAGACGATTGCACCAATCGTTTCTTCTTCACGGTCTGCTCCGAAGGGAGGAATTTACGAATATATGATTTATCCGTCAAGACTGTCATGGACTCTCCGGGAATATATCAAAAGGGCAAATGATTTTCCGTTTTCCTGTGAGATAAAAACACAACACGGTGTCTTGTCAATGGCGTATTTTCTATTTAATACGTCAAATGAACTTTCTCTTTTCACTACTGATTGAAGCTGATTCCACACATTGCTATCATAAATGAAGTACTTTTGAAGAATTGTTTCAAATCTGGGCATTGAAAGAAATTTCGTAGGTTATTTTCAGCAAACATTTCATTTACCCCTTGTGGTTAAAGCCTTGGTTAACCACACTAAAGACCCTGGGGCGGTATTCATAAGAAAAACTAAGATTTTTCTTAAGTCTAAACATGAATATCTTAAAACTTAAGTCAGAAAAGGTGAAAAACTTAGGTTTTTTTCAGACTTAAGTTCTTTTATGAATACCGCCCCTGGTTCGATCCTACATTGATACATTGTGTAAAGCACATTTCTGACATCCGCTTGTCCTTATATTGCTGGAAGATGGCCAAAAGAAGCGTAAAATCCTACTGGTTCACTCACTTACCCAGACAGGAGTCAGTCTCTTCTTGGAGTTCTCGCGATTGATCATCACCCTGAGCGGACGAGTCCTGTTAACATACAAGCACATGCCAATGACATTCTCCGGTAGCTAAGGTGTCGCATGTCGCTGTGGAAGCTCGTTACTCATGCCAGGGTCCGCTGAAAGTAGGTTACGAGCCTAGAGTCATCCTGTCTTGGTACCCATGTTTGTTGTTTTCTCCATCGCATCTTCCGGCCAGCAACTTCAGCAACCCACGCTTGCCATAAAAGGCGACTATGTTTGTCGTAAGAGGGTACTAACGGGATCATGCATGTCATCGTATACCAATAGCGTGGATCGATGCTCATGACGTCAATCACTGGATTGTCTGGTCCTGATTCGATTACTTTTCAGACCGCCGTCATATAGCTGGAATATTGCTGAGTGCGGCGTAAAACAACAAATAAACAAACAAACAAAGCATCTTCCCGAGGCAATGGTGTTAACTGGACTCTTGAAGTCAGTTAACTCCCTTTCCTCGGGAAGATGCCGGTCAGCGTCACTGGCTGTGCTCCCACATTAACCGAGCAGACCCTGAGCCTACCGAAATACAATTCAAAGTAACCTTTACCAAAACTCACACACACCGTGCTAAACATCTTGTTCGTATTTATTATAACCGTGAAGATCCGGGTGAGAATTGGTCTTCAGCAACCCATGCTTGTGGTAAGAGGCGACTAAAGGGATCAGGTGGTCAGGCTGTTAATGCCTGTCACCGTATCCCAACGAGCACTAAGATCGCTTTGTGGAACGGGGCCCAGGCTGTAATTAAGCGCACGTACAGAAAAACAATGCAGTTTGCTAATATTGTAATTTCTCAAAGCTTCGCTCGAGATGATTCCCATGTGCACTGGTGCTACGCGATAACAGACATGCTTTATTGGCTCAAGCCATACACTGGCTTTAGGACTTTACATAGCTTTAATGTTATGCTAATTGAGGATAATCCGATGTTTTCTCTGCATTAGTGAAACATTGACACAACGACAATAACTACCTTTAAACTAATATAGCTGTGAAACACTTTGTTTAATAGAAATTCCATAATCTAATAGGATATTTGTATAGACGCGTGTGCTGTCATGAATATTCTAATTTTGGAATTTTTAGTAAATTTATTGTACCTAATAAAGTCGATATATTTAATTTAATATCATAGATACAAATATGAAACTTTGGAGGTCGATAGTCACATGTTGTCGTTGTACAAATGCATTGAAAACTGTTCATTGTCATGCAACAGATGGCCACATGGTTGCGCTGAACTCTCAGTATCCCGGGCAGCAATCACGGCTCTGCATCTCCCCGGCCCTGACTGGATACTTGTACGAATTCTGTCCTGCGGAATTCTGCGTTATTCTGCTTGCAACGCATTGGCCAGTTGTGGGAGTGTCTGCGGCCTGTTCTGACGTTGACGTACACGTCGATCGAGTTCATCCCAGAGGTGTCCAAATGGGTTGAGATCTGGAGATCTCGACGGCCAGGGCAAAACGTTGATGCTGGCATTATGAAGGTAGTCTACTGTGACACGAGCTGTGTGCGGTTGAGCGTTGTCCTATTGAAACAGCTCCCTCTGGCGGTCAATGATTGGAAGAAGGTGAGGTTGAAGAATTTGATTCATGTAGCGATTTGCTGTCAAATTTCCCTGAACCACAACCAAGTCAGATCTCCTGGTGTAGGATATGGCCCCCCACACCATGACCCTCCCGCCACCGAAATTGTCGAATTCACGTACACAATGTGGGGCAAAACGCTCATTTCGACGACGATAAATACGTTGTCTTCCATCTCGCCGGTGAAGAAGAAATCGTGATTCATCGCTAAAGCACACTCGTCTCCAGTTTCTCAAATTCCAAGGCTTTAAGGTACAGCACCAACGCAAGAGTCGCTGTCGATGGATCTATTGCAAAACAGGGACGATAACTGGTCTTTTGGGTCGGATTCCAGCCTCGCGAAGATAGTTCCTGGCAGTCTGGTCTGATATCCTCCTCAAACCAGGGATGCGTCCTGCAGTCTCCGTAGCTGTAGCAGTGCGTAGGTGGAACAGTCGAATATAGTGATCCTGTGAAGGGGTGGTAACTCTTGGTCGGCCGGTTCTCGGACGGTCTGCAGTGGAATTGAACTGTGTGTATCGGTCACAAAGGCGGCAAATGGTGTTGTGGACGTTGAAGTGGCGTGCAACAGAAGACTGCGATTCCCCTCTTTGAATACGTCCTTTGGCGATGTTCCGATAGGCAGCGCTGAGTCTCTGCATTTTCGAACTTGAAAAATGTTGACAATTAAATGACAAATTTTTGGCTTATGCTTGCCTTTTTATACCCATTACCACGAGTTTAGAATGCCATAACTTGCACGTGCATTTTGCTTTACTGTTTTCCTACGACATTTTTGAACAAGTGTGAAAACAATGCCGTTTAAGACATTGCAAATCAACAATGGCTGCGTTTTGACGCACCGTTTGTCGAATATCAGGTCACCAACATTATCCAATAACATATATCCAATTTATATACCGGATTTTTTGTGTAGTCAGGTTCAATGAACTATATACTGCCTGTGCGTTTCTTTTTTGAAGAGTGTACATCTTCGTTAGGACATGTGTCAATTAACCTGATACAGAATCATATAGACATCTCACTTTCATATTTCACAAATAATTCACAAGCCGAAAATGCATCCTTGTGAAATATTGTTTTGTGGGTGTTCTTGTGTTTTGTTAGTAATATTGACATAACTGTATATCAAGTTATTGTGATACATTAATAAACATCAACATCTTTTTCGGAACTGTTTGTTCAGTTTCTTTTGTTTTGTTTGTTTGTTGTTTAACGCCGCACTCAGCAATATTCCAGCTCTATGACGGCGGTCTGTAAATAATCGAGTCTTGACCAGACAATCCAGTGATTGATATCATGAGTATCGATCTACGCAACTGGGATACAATGACATGCATCACCTAGTCAGCGAGCCTGACCACCCGATCCCGTTTTACGCATCTTACAACAAGCCTAGCCACCTTTCAGGGCAAGCATGAGTTGCTGAAGACCTATTCTATCCCGAATCTTCACTGTCTTGTACAGTTTCTCAGGGTTAACTATAGGAATATTCTGACATGGGCCATTTATGTGAAAATTTCAAATATTCCAGTGGTACGCCCATGCAGCACAATGTTAAAATGCCCCATTATATTTGAAAATGTGGGCCTTTTTTCAAAGTTAGGGGCTAAAAGCACAAGGCCCCACCCAAGAATTATCCCTGGTTTCTAATGACATGCATTATGTGTGTTATGTATATATCCACACATTTCAAGATACGTTCTTCAGGGAAGCAGCATTTTACCTCTTCCTCGCTCAGATCACAGACCCCAGAGGCAGATGCCGCCCCAATGTCCCCTGTCCCGCCCACTGCCTTTACCCAGGGGTCGGACGGCTTCTCCCCATCCTCATCCTCGTCATCAGACACACAGCGGAGGGGCGTGGATATGGAACGCCGCAATAGGTCCTCTGGGAGCTTGTCTATAACAGTGAAGGGAAGGAATGTTGACAAGGTATTCAAGCTGTATCACGGCGGCACATGAATAATCCATTACTGGACTGACACCAGGGGCTAATGTCACAAGTTCACAACCGATATTCAGTGTTTTTCTTGGACATATTCTTTTTCTGGGTTATTGATGTTCTGGAGAAATAACATTTACAGGCTCATTAACCAAAAGCAATATATGCTGTCAAAGGTATCCTATGGGTCAGTATAAATTTGTCTAGGCCAAAGAAAAAAATCATTTAAAAACTGGATTTGACAAAAAACGAGTATAATGAAAACGTTAGAAAACAGTCATGATAACACTGAAAATTTTAGGTCCAAAACACATTAAACCCTTATGAAATATATTACCACCAAATACCATTTTCTTGTTTGTTTCATTTTGGCCACCAGCAAACATGAGTGTATTCTTTCTTTTGCCTGGCAATTTATCTTGATTCTAATGGACTGTTGGTGCTGGAAATCACTTCATAAAATGTACTACAAATACAGGAGTAAAACCCTTAATCCAAGGACTACAATTAGGAATATATTCTTCAAATCTGAACCATCGATATTCCATTTGTTACATGGAAATATTCTTGAATACAAATAATTACAGCTTCTTGAAATCGGGGTGTCATTTTGTCGGAGATGAACTGAATTTCGAAAGAAAAAGTTACTACAGAAACCTGTAATTCCCCAATGTGATAATGACGTCATTTAATAAAGAAACAGTAGTATTGTCCTCGGCTAGGATCCTTTAAATTTGAGGAAGGCTTCCAAGTTAGATAACAGGAAATAGGGTGAATCAGGCTATAGGAAACATGCCAGAGTACTAGTATTCAAACTATAGATGTACTGGAGTGGCACATACATTAGCACAGGTATAAAAAAAGGGAAATACAACATATTGTTTCGCAACATTCGTGCGACTAATTCGCCTCTTTGTACTGTTACTCCATTAGATCTACTTATTGATAGGTTTGGTAAAAAAGAAAAAATGTTTACAGCGTCGAACTGGATCAATGTCTTCAATAATTGCTTATTTGAACACGTCCCACCTCAATAGATCTATTTCACTTTCCCGCAAATTAAGTGGCATATTTCCACGGTTGTTAAGACTGGAACCATCATCATATTGATGGCGTTAACAACAAGACGAAAATCAAACACCAAGACACTTATTAGACAATGCACCGACTCTATTTCAGTTCATTTGTGTGTATTTAAACAACGTTTCCTCCCAGCCTATGCTTTTTATATTTATATTTAATCCTGACATGACGTCAATACACTCGTACATATCGTTATTGAATAATCATGTTGAATACAACAACAAAGCTAGTTACTGACCATGTAACAAGACTACATACTTCACGTGAGAAAATTTTGTACATGACAAATATGTGTCACTATGCCTCCGAGTGAACAAAAAACACACATAGGTCTGCTGTCGTCCTCATTGTCTGATCTTAACATGTTTCTATATTCAAAACAAATGTAAGCGTAATTGTGAAATGAATGTCATCATAGTTCATACCAACCATTAGTGCAATCTGACGTAGAGTTCATCTTCGGATTGACAATATATCCGATATCCAAATGATGTTAGTTATAGTTCGATGGTACACAAGTGTCACAAGACAAATGTCGTCTGGTCTTTCGCTTGATTCAGGACTGAAAATGATTTCTAAGAACGCCTATTCTAAACAAAGAGATGGGCCCGGTCAAGGTAAATGTGCGAATCTCTCTGACAACTGTTTGTATCTTATTTGAAATATATTTCAATACATTGTCCAAAGTCAATATAAAAACGCGCGTCTTCTCTACGTCGTTGACAATAAGTTGACCTAAGTTATCCCCCTTTGCTGAATTCAAGGGAGTTAACTGGTTGTACCTACTTTTGAAAGGAACCCACTAAGCTGTTACAGTAATGTTACTTTCAGTTATATTTTTTCATATAAAGATGTATTTAATTCAGTACGAATGTTAAACTAAACTGGTCATAACTGTGGTTACAAAAATAACAAAAAATGAAAAGGGGTGCCTTATTAGAGATTCAAACACACAAACACAACAAAAATGAAACTTTATTACCCCCCCCCCCCCCCCCCCCCCACACACACACACACACACACCCCAGCAATAGAAGAAAACAAGAAAAAGCAAGAAAAAAAAGAAAAATATACACACACAAAACAACAACAACAACAAACAAAAACAAAAAACATACCCAAAACAGCAGAAACACAACAGAAAACAACCACAATAACGCATTCCAAACAAGACAAACAACAAAACATTAATTGATATCTCTATCCTTGCATTTCAATTTGCTAAAGGTGTCACTTGGTGAAATTTCAAAACTAGACCAAATAGTCCAAAATTACCGAATAATGTTGAACAAACGAAGATAATAAAAGGAAAATGAGTCTAATGAGTATCGAACTTGAAACATCGGGTCAAATGCATTGACGAAAATTTAAACGACCAACACCCCAGTAGAGTTACTTCCCTTCTTGTCATCAGTGCGAGGTGGGTTAGCTCGTTACTAGTTCGCGTTTTCTGTTTATTTATCTTCGTTGAAGTAAGTAACAACTATGTAACACCATTGCCACATCATCATCAGTATGTTTTCCATCTATTCTTAACAAATCTGTTGCATGACAATCAACACCTGTGCCATGGGCTTGTCTTTACCGTCGACAGGCTATGGCCCAGTATGGTACCTTGCAATCTAATAATACATGTCGGATGTCCAAAGTTCAAATACTGACGGGAAATATTTGTGCAAATGATTTATATTATAACTGGGCCTTTGGCACTTGACCAAGGTCATTTTTGTTAATAAGATTAGCAGATTAGCCTTGTGGAAGATTCTGTTGCCTCGCAATAGTATAAAACTTTGAAATCGATTCAACCTCACCCACATGAAGTTGACGCTCACAGTTGTAGGCCAAATGGGTGCTGGCCAAAACGCCTTTGTCGAAGACGAATATGAATGTCTTTTATTTCATTCGGTATGGTTTACATTTGTAAATTGTCATGAATCCTTTACTTATTTTGGAAATTCAGTATTTATTAAATTACAACTTAAAAAAATACCTTTGTATTAGGGCTGGGACGGGTAACTGGGTTCGGGTGGGTCCTGAGTAGGACCTGGGTACCCACAGGGCTTCCTGGACCCGTGGTTAGTCATGTGATTATTTTGTTTAATGGCAAAAATAATTTAGAACTCTATGGTTACACTATAAGTGGCAAATTTATTTCTGACTATACACACATTCCTTCTGACTTTATATGTTTGCATAATGATATAACTTCAGTCAACTTCAGTGTATGCATGACCAGATCGGATTATACGTGTATCTAAATATATTTTAGAGTACAGTCAAATGTTTCCCAATCAGACATTTTGTACCTCTCTCTTGAGACCTACAGGGGGTACCAGGGTAGTAAATTTTGATTCGTCCCAGCCCTACTTTGTATTGAGAAATATTATAGATATATTCAAAGACGTATACTGGCTAGCGACCAGTAATGGCCGAGGACCAATTATCACCAACTCCCCGTAATAGCGCGCATGTCATCACATCTCATCTTACTTTTGCTTGTTTTCATGAGAAGAAAGAAATATTTATCAAAAATTGATGAACAAAACTGACTGTTTTAAGCTGAATCCCTTATATTGCCACACGGGCGGTCGGGTAGCCTAGTGGATAAAGCGTTTGCTCATCATGCCGAATTCCAGGTTCCAATTCTTGACATGGGTACAATGTGTGAAGCCCATGTGTCCCCCGCCGTAATATTGCTGGAATATTGCTAAAGGTGGCGTAGTTGTGTCCCTTTGCTGCTGCTAGGATCTGTTGATTGTTGTTGAATTCGATATGTGTCCTGATTATGATTCTCGGTTTTACAGCACCATACTAGTGCTTTTAATAGTGAGTGAGTGAGTGTGGTTTTACACCGCTTTTAGCAATATTCCAGCAATATCACAGTAGGGGACACCAGAAAATAGGCTTCATACATTGTACCCATGTGGGGAATCAAACCCAGGTCTACGAGGTGACGAGCCGACGCTTTAACCACTAGGCAACACCACCGCCCCAGTGCTTTTAATAAACTTGGTATGTGTCTCTGATTGTCCTTTATTTCAAAGTGAGGTGAAATGGCGTTTAAATTGCATTCAAGATGATTGCAACAGACTCTTGTTTTAAGCTGAATCCCTTATATTGCCACACGGGCGGTCGGGTAGCCTAGTGGGTGAAGCCCATTTCTGTTGTCCCCCGCCGTGATATTGCTGGAATATTGCTAAAAGCGGAGTAAAACCATACTCACTCACCCACTCACTCACTCACTCACTATATTGCCACTCCAATCATGCACTTGAAACATGATGATATTCACTCTTAAACAGAACATGGCCTTCATTCTGATTAACACATATGTTTGTTGTCTAGTTTTCAGATGATAAAGTGACTCTAACATGGCTTCCAACAAAATGTCTGACCTTGACCTAGCCAAGGTGAAGGCTGTTGTGTTTGATGTGGGAGGGGTCATCATTCCATCACCAGTTCCTGTGTTTCAAGGTAAAATATACTGGATCAACATTCTGCAGTATCATCCTCGTTTATCCTGGGTATTATATCTCCATTATATCCCAGCCCAATTCTCTACTTTGGCTACATCTGGAAAGTGAGGTTGTAAGAGTGAATATCATCCTACCCTATTTTTTATCCTGGGGATGAAATTCTCTAGTGAATTTGACCCCGTACCAGTGTGTTTAATCCTATAGATGCTATACTCTAGAGTAAAACGTCCCCCTGGATAACATTTAGGTAGGATATAATCCTTGCTTACAAGGTCACCATTTCCATAAGGTTAAAATAGGTCTTCAACTACCTATGCTTGCCGTAAAAGGCGAATATGCTTGTTGAACAGGCGACTAACAGGATCGGGTGGTCAGACTCCCTGACTTGGTTGATGCATGTCATCGTATCCAAATTGCGGGGATCGATGCTTATGATGTCAATCTCTGGATTTTCTGGTCCAGACTCGATTATTTACAGACCGCTGTCATATGGCTGGAATATTGCTGAATGAGGCATTAAACAACCAAAAAACAAACAAAACCTCTAAATATGTATTTATCACTAACTTAAAACAGTATTTCTTGCTCACAAGTGTAATATTATTGGAGTGCAATTTCTGTCTCTGACACAAATCTTACCACCCCTTACCTAGATAACTATTCTGTATATTTTCCCAGCATTTGAGTCGAGGTCTGGCCTCCCTAAGGGCACTGTGGCGGGGCTGATTGTCAATGGGGGGATCGGGTCAGCTTGGGGGCAGCTTGAGACTGGGAGAAAGACCTTCGCACAATTTCTAGATGGCTTTGGACAGGAGATCAAGAAGAAGGTAACACTCTCTGTTGTCCCCAAAACTTCAAATACATTCTCTCTGTAGATTTCTATTGTGTTTTCTGCACGGAATGTATTGCCACACATCCTTTAAATATTGTAGTGACTGCAACTTTGCATTTTGTAACCTGTAATTGTAGATATAATTATTTAATATGCCTACTGGCAATGACTGAAAAAAGTACTATTCTATGAATATATGCTTCCGCAGTGACGTGGACGTCAAACCAGCTGTTTCAATGAGAGTTTATTGTGATTTAACAGCCTTTGATTTACCGATCAGAATCGAGTAATTTCCAAATTCATGGTAGAATGTGATTTAGGCATGGACTTGTTTGTTTCAGACTGGACAGTGTTGACATGAAGCTCTAACTTGACTTGGTTGTTTCAGACTGGTCAGAGTTAACATGAAGCTCTAACTTGACTTGTTTGTTTCAGACTGGACAATGTTTACATGAAGCTCTAACTTGACTTGTTTGTTTCAGACTTGACGGTGTTGACATAGCTTTACTGGACTTGTTTGTTTCAGACTGGACTGTTGACATGAAGCTCTAACTTGACTTGTTTGTTTCAGACTGGACAGTTTTGACGTGAAGCTGTAACTTGACTTGTTTGTTTCAGACTGGACAGTGTTAACATGAAGCTGTAACTTGACTTGTTTGTTTCAGACTGGACAGTGTTGACATGAAGCTGTAACTTGACTTGTTTGTTTCAGACTTGACTGTGTTGACATGGCTTTACTGGACTTGTTTGTTTCAGACTGGACTGTGTTGACATGAAGCTTTATCTTGACTTGTTTGTTTACTTGACTTGTTTGTTTCAGACTGGTCAGTGTTAACATGAAGCTCTAACTTGACTTGTTTGTTTCAGACTGGACAGTGTTGACATGAAGCTCTAACTTGACTTGTTTGTTTGAGACTGGACAGTGTTAACATGAAGCTCTAACTTGACTTGTTTGTTTACTGGACTTGTTTGTTTCAGACTGGACTGTTGACATGAAGCTTTACCGGACTTGTTTGTTTCAGACTGGACAGTGTTAACATGAAGCTCTAACTTGACTTGATTGTTTCAGACTTGACAGTGTTAACATGAAGCTCTAACTTGACTTGTTTGTTTCAGACTGGTCAGTGTTAACATGAAGCTCTAACTTGACTTGTTTGTTTCAGACTGGACAGTGTTAACATGAAGCTCTAACTTGACTTGTTTGGTTCAGACTGGTCAGTTTTAACATGAATCTTTATCTTGACTTGTTTGGTTGTTTTCAAACCCTTGCAGTGTCAACAACAAGCCATGTTTTAGACAACAAAATATCAGCATATCACTTACTTTTTTTTCAGACTGGAAGAAGTGTTGACATGACACTGTTACAAGATTTGTTTGCTGGATGGAGCAGACAGCCATATCCTGTGATAGTTGATGCTGTACACTGTCTCAAAGCTGAAGGCTACAAGCTGGCGCTGCTGACCAACAACTGGTTCGTTGATGACATCAACACTGGCACCACTGCCCTGGCCATGGATATGTCCTTATTTGATGTGGTCAGTATTTCTGCCCGTTTGAGGGTTGAAGCTTTTAGGCTACTGAAGGAGATGAAATAGCTTGACTTTTTTCTTACTTGCTGTTCATATCTTTTGTCCCTTAACTACATTCAAGTACCTTTAACCCGACATGGTCGGTTGCATAAGATTATGTCAGATTAACGAGTATGTCTGATAAACGAAATTAAGTAGTATCAACATTTGTGATCGAAACTCAGACAAGTACACGATAGATAACAATACAAACATGTTGTAATTAAAAAATGACGAATGAAATATTCATATTGTCATGTTACATTGTTAGCGGAATATGTTTTCTAATCATGTAACCACTAAAGCTTAACACAAAACTACTGTTACGGACTGTATGACTGATTCAAAATATTTTAAAAAGCATAGTCTGGGATTGAAGTCGCCAGTTTGAAACTAGTGCCACAAGCTCAAGAAAGCTGCTTTCTTAGTGGCTTATGTCGACTTTCTGTTAGTAATGTCATTGGTTGTCAAAGTTCACGAATGGTCGTTCTGACGTGACCTGTAATGGGATGTCCTCAGAGGTAGAACTTGTATCTGATTTTAATGAGTTTGAGTAATCTAAACATGTGGTTAATCCTGTTTTTCCCAGAGTGCGACACTGTCTGATTAACGGGGGCAGAGGTGGCCCAGTAGTCTAAGGCGCTGCGAATCGCTGTCAGAGTTGCGTCCCTTGGGCACGCCAGAAATCTATGATTGTGGGTTCGAATCCCGGTTCGCCCCGATTATGTTTCTAGGTTTGTCAGCACCATACCCGTACTCGTGGGTTTCACCGAAGTGGTAAACGTCTGAGACCTGCATAACTTCGGGCTTTCCTCCCACATTGAGCTGACACGCTGTCATATAACTGGAATACTGTTAAAAGCGGTGTAAAACCCAACTCACTCACTCACTGTCTGATTAACGGGTCTAATTAGAACTGATTTTCCCATCGGTTGTCGGATTAACGAGTGTTGGATTAACGAAACTTGACTGTATCTCTATTATCTCAGCTTTATGTAAATATAACCAACAAATTGGTTACTTCTGTATACCCTGGTTTCTCAATACAATCATTTTGGGTGGGATTTTGTTACGAGAAGTCTAACTGGTATATGGCTGCATTTGGCTGAAGATTTCCTCTTGAGGAAAAATCCATTTTAGTTTGATTTTCACACAGCTAAAATGCTAAAGGCCATGTACCTCAAATTGTTAGGTAAATCTACCTGAATTAATAAAAAATCTTTGTTTTTTGGTGTGTTTAAGAGGGTTTCGGTTTTGGAAATTGACTTTAGATCAACCGGATACCATTTGTGTATTTTTGTTTTGATTTGTCATCATGGCATTTTGACCAAGAAGTCTATAAAAACGAACAAGTTCATTGGTATGGCCTTATGATGGATTTGTAATTACTCAAACCCATGGGGACTCTAGTAAATATTGGGAGGCACGGGTGGCCCAGTCGTCTAAGGCGCCGTGATTCGCTGTGCAGAGTTGCGTCCCTTAGGCACGCCAGAAACCTATGATCGTGGGTTCGAATCCCGGTTTGCCCTGATTATGGTTCTAGGTTTGTCAGCACCATACCCGTGCTTGTGGGTTTCACCAAAGTGGTAAACGTCCAAGACCTGCTTCACTTCGTGCTTTCCTCCCACATTAAGCTGACACACCGTGATATAACTGGAATACTGTTAAAAACGGCGTTAAACCCAACTCACTCATTCACTCTAGTAAGAATTTAGGTCCCCAGCAACCTATGCTAGTCGTAAGAGGCGAAGTGGATCGGGTGGTTGGGTTCGCTTACTTAGTTGATTGCATGTCATTGTATCCCAATAGCATGGATTTGATTACTCTCAGACCGCTGTCATATAGCTAGAATACTGCTGAGTGCAGCATTAAACAACAAACAGCTATTCAATGTAATTTCTTGAAACAGATAATCTTCACATTCTCAACAAGTTTCAATGAAGAAACAGGTAATTTGCTGGGCCCGATGGAATTTAGGAAACATGGCAGAGTTAACCATAAGAGAGGCTTGCTTCTTAAAAATGTAGTTTTGAAATCAATGAACTTTATATTCTCATTTTCTAAAATGATTGAGTATTTGTTGACAGATAGTGGAATCTTCACGCGTGGGTGTCAGGAAGCCCGACCCCGAGATCTACCGCATCTGTCAGAAGAAACTGGATGTACAACCAGGCGAGATTGTCTTCCTTGATGACCTTGGCGTTAACCTGAAGGCAGCTCGAAGGTTGGGATGGCATACTATCAAGGTGAGATTGTCTGTAGTTCCAGATCGACAGATAAGAGGTGGGGTAAAATGGGTTTTTAATGTCTCGTTATTATTTCACTTATATTCAATGTGTGTGTGTCTGTGTCCGTGTGTGTGTCCGGTTTTATAGTGCTAACCCATTGACATACCATTAATATGGGTACCTATTGAAACAAAATATACGGTCTTGCGAACCAACCATTTTTATTATGCCCAGTGCCAAAGTGGAAGTGGGATATAGGAATGGGTGCTGTCCGTCCATTCTTCCTCCATCTGTCAGTCTGTCACATTTTGTTTCCGGAGCAGAACTGATGAGAGATATCTAACCAAACTTGGAACATAGATAGGTTTAGTGATTAACTGGTGCCTTTTGATAGTTTGGGATTTTTGAAAAAAATGTTTTTCGAGCAACTGTACATGGCATATTGGCTGGGGATATGAGTATTTCATGCTTGTTTCTTTAATGCTGAGACCCGTGAAGATACGGGGTAGAATTGGTCTTCAGCAACCCATGCTTGCAGTAAAAGGCGACTATGCTTGTCGTAAAAGGCGTCTAACGGGATCAGGTGGTCAGGCTCCCTGACTTGGTTGATGCATGTCATCCATCCCAATTGTGTGGATCGATGCTCATGATATCAATCACTGGATTGTCTGGTCCAGACTCAATTATTTACAGACCGCCGTCATATAGCTGGAATATTGCTGAGTGCGGCGTGAAACAACAAACCAACAACAATCTTTAGTGCTGAGGGCCAGGCAGGGTAAGAACAAGTACCATCTTTTAGCGTCTTTTGGGATAATGAGGTGGGGATTGAACCACAAACCTTCCACTCCTGGCAGACGCTGTATCTGCCAGACCACAAATCAGAAGATAAAATTGACAAAAAACTCCACTATTAATTCCAGGTGTCGGATGCTGAGAAGGCTGTGTGTGACCTAGAGGTGGCGCTGGGTCTACAGTTGAGGGGGTATGTGGAGGGCACGGTGTCTGTGCCTAATCACCTGGCCCTTCCTGTCCATGGCCTGGCAGAGTACCTCAGCACAACATTAGGACAGTCATCATTGGGTACGTGTTTGGGGGGTATAAACAGAACCTTAATACAATAAAAGGTATAACTGCCGAAAACTGACATTATTCATAATTTTTGGTATTAGTGACGGGATGATTGTTTATGTGTGGAGCCTGATATGAGCTACTAAGATATGAAAACATGAATAAAACTTTTTTAAACAAATATAAAAATTTATGGAATTTTACTGAAACTATGAACACGGCAAAGTCCATATTTAGGTCAGCCGAAAGTCCAGTAAGCTTGGTCATGGCCTGTTTGTCTGTTGTAAATCCGCCTCAGAAACCACGCCAGCTATATTGAAAAACATTTCATTACATTACTGAAAGCTGTCTTGTGGCCATTACAGATCCATTTTTGTTCAAAATGTAAGGAAATTTGGTACATGTACTTAACACATACATTCCAGGGGTGGAATCTGATTGATCAACAGAAGGCACATGACTCGTAATAAACACTGGTGCCGCTTCGTTCGAGCCACAAGATTCAAGCCTAGTTTGGCAATTGTGGAAAGTGGACTTTTAAATTCAGTTAATCTCTTTCCTTGGGAAGAGGTACCACAGCGCAAGGATCAGCTAATCATGGGCCCAAATCTCAGAAATGAAAATTATTCTTGCTCTCTCTGCACCATGCCCATCCTAATGTGTTTCGCCAAATGGGAAACACCTACATCCTGTTTTTTCTCCTCGTCATCAAGCTGATGTGATATGACTGAAATATTGTTCAAAGCTGCACTCACTCACTCACTCACTCACTCAATCACTCACTCACTGTGATGATTGTTTCTAGAAGGGGTGTAACAACTTTCGACACATCGCAGTCATCCATTGTCCGATGGCAATACATTGTTGACAGCTTAACATCAATAGTTAACATTGACACTGTAGCGTATAGTTAATCTTTTTGTTGATGTGGACAGAACGTCCGACCCTAGATCAAAACACCCATGGTTCAGTTCCCATCACGAGACTCGGAAATAGTATGGCCTCCACACGCTACACAACTGAACCCCTTAATGCCTCCTGGATCTGCCAATGCCTAGTTTGTAGTGAGTGAGTGTGGTTTTACGACGCTTTTAGCAATATTCCAGCAATATCACGGCGGGGGACACACGAAATAGGCTTCACACATTCAGAGCTCCAGATAAGCTTTTGGTGTTGTGGGTATTTTACCCATGCATTTTAAAATCATTGGGTATCAGTAATTCTATCTGCGTATTCAAATTTCTGTTACCCACTAGTTTTTACACATGTGGGTATTTAAGTTAAATATTTAAAAACACTATTCATCTAGTCCCTGCAAACTGGTGTCGTGTGGGTTCGAGAGCTTTATAGGACTCAAAAATACCACGATACTTCCACTAGAAAGTGTGATGGCTAATGATCAGGATGTAACTGTCATTGTGGAGTTTGGCAAGGTTGACGGAATGCCCGTTTATAATTTCAAAATAAGTTGCTGATTTGCTAATCGAATACGCAGGGTTACTTCACAATACTTTGATGATACGCAAAATTTTTTATTTTTGTAGCGTATCTGTAATGTTCGTTGCGTATTTGATACGCTTGGATTATATTTTACTGCGTATTTCTGCATTTCTGATGCGTATTTCACGCAGATACGCAGCTTATCTGGAGCTCTGCACATTGTACCCATGTCGGGAATCAAACCCGGGTCTTCAGCGTGATGAGCGAACTTTAACCACTAGGCTACCCGACCACCCCCCTTGTTTGAAGTATCACCCTTTGTCCACAGACTTGCCGGTCATCAAGAATTTTGAACACGGCCAGAGCAATCCAACATATCTGGTACAATATGGCGGCAAGAAGTTAGTGCTGAGGAAGAAGCCGGTAAGTGGATCATGGAAATGTAGCGCTGCATTTAGTAGAATTGTTGATCTTATTTGGTTGCTGTAAGAGCAAATCAAAGAGTGAGTGAGTTGGGTTTAACACCGCTTTTAACAGTATTCCAGTTATATTGCGGCCTGTCAGATAATGTGGGAGGAAAGCTCGAAGTGATGCAGGTCTCAGACGTTGACCACTTCGGTGAAACCCATGAGCACGGGTATGGTGCTGACAAACCTAGAAACATAATTGGGGCTAACCCGGATTCGAAACCTACAATCATAGGTTTCCGGCGTGCCCAAGGGACGCAACTCTGCACAGCGAATTGTGGCGCCTTAGACGACTGGGCCACCCGTGCCCCCACAAAGCAAAGATAGTGATCAGGGGTTCACAGTGGCTAGTCTGTGAGGATAGTCTGTGAGGGTAGTCTGTGAGGATAGTCTGAGGATAGTCTGTGAGGGTAGTCTGTGAGGATAGTCTGTGAGGGTAGTCTGTGAGGATAGTCTGTGAGGGTAGTCTGTGAGGGTAGTCTGTGAGGGTAGTCTGCGAGGATAGTCTGTGAGGGTAGCACAAGTTGCTGACCATGGGGAACCACTGGAATTCATGTGAACAAGTAGTTCCTCTGAGAAAGTAGTCCTGGCTGGAATAGATCGAACCACTCTCCTACCCAGAGTTCCATTCGACCAGCATAGTACCTCTGCCACAGGCCAGCGCCATGTGACGATTCGTCACATCTTACACAGTCTACATATATAGATAAACATATGTCATAGAATGGTTAACTATCATTAAGAAAATATCTTAAATCGTGAAAAACTATTTCCATTTGCGTAGTTATCTTATGTTTACATTGGTTGTACGGCTCCAAGTGCTGTCATCGAAACCCTACGGAGAGCTAGCAATAGGGTCACTTTGATGTGTATATATGTATTGTCATGCAACTCACTGTCGCAGTGGTAGCATATTTATATAAATTATGCAAAACAATATGTAAAGCGCTCCCAAATACTTATATTAGTCTGTTCTATTCTGATTTCTGAAAAAGCGTGTTTGTTTACAAACAAGAGAAAGTCTGGTCACGTGATATGCAAATTAGCCTGTGGCAGTGGTGTTATGTGAAGTCACCACTGCGCCGGAGTGTGAGATCCTGTGGAACAAAAGTTCTAAACAGAAGTTTGGGAAGAACCCATTTTCAGAACACTATTACATTCACTGTTACATTCAACTACTGCACTGTTGAATGTTATTGATTGTGCTTTATGCAAGTAAGGGATTTGTAAATATATGTTTGTTTGTTGTTTAACGCCGCATTCAGCAATATTCTGGCTATATGACGGCGGTCTGCAAATAATCAAGTCTGGTCCAGACAATCCAGTGATTGACATCATGAGCATCGATCCACGCTATTGGGATACAATGACATGCATCAACCAAGTCAGCGAGTCTGACCACCCGATTACTTGCCTCTTACGATAAGCATAGTCACTTTTTGCGGGAAGCATGTTGTAAATATATGACCGATATCATTACACAACATATAATGTAGCATCAAAACAATTTTAATGCACAGATTTATATAAAAAGGGTGCTATGCCATGGAAAAGCTATGAATAGGTGAGGTGAGGTGAAATGGGGTTTAACGTCGCGTCCAAGATTATTGCACTTATATAGCGACGTGCATGTACGTGTACACTACTGCCTAAAAGTTCATTCCCCTAACACGCGTTGAGAACGCGTGTAACACGCATGTGACACAGGTGCTCAACGGGTTGCACACGGGGTGAGCACCCGTTGGACACGGGTTTGCAACGGGTGTGCATCGCATGTGCCACGCGTGTAACACGGGACCGGGTTCCAGTTGAAGTTGACAAATTTATCAAATGAATAGTGAGATAAAACAAAACAGTGAGATGTGAAATTTGAGTTAATGAGCGGCCATTGAGCTGTGTTCACCAGACCGTAAATACAAGGTCAGCCCATCTTAATTAGTGTTCGGTTGCTAGACTTTTATGGCATGAACCATTCCACTAGGGTCCAGTCTAGCCATTGTGGCTAGCCGACAGTAGAACAGTAGTGAATTTAGATGCGAGTTTATTGCTAAGGGAAGCCCCGTGTTGACACGATTGTCGCGGGTTGGTAAATGTTCGCCATTAATAAAATAATTGTTTGTGGATTGCGAACATATTCATTTGCCCACACGAGTCATTCCATTTGATTGCAAATATAACGTTTTTCGTTCGCCAAATTTATGCTTTAGACAGTTCAATTATGACATAGCCGTCACCACTACTAATGTCTCATTATTTCACGTAGGAATATGTCCCATTTGCCCACACCCCACTTTCTGTGTTGTATTTTGAAAAATAAATAAAAGAAGGTTTTGTGTGGGACACTTTTATACTAATTATAAGAGGATGTTGTAAATGAATATGAACAGCCATGCTGTCTGACTGTTGATAAAATTTGAGATCTTCACAATCACCGGGTGTGACCATGTAGACAGAATCTCGTTAGGGTTTGTGATTTTTACATTTGCCCAATGACCTTAGTGAGTATTGCTGGGGATACCAAACGTAACAGTTTATTATTAGAGGTTGTGAGTACCTATACCACGTAGATAGGATATCTTTAGGATTTTAATCCTTCTTTGAGAGGCATTTAGAAGTTGGAGTACTACGTTAGGATAAGATTTATGGGTGACTTTAATCCTTTCTTTCTCTGTGGGTAATCCTTTCACGTTGATTTGAGGAAGTCACTCAACCAGGTCATGACAGGTCGTGAGTTTACTTACTAACTACTGTGAGCGTTTTTGGCATGACATCTTTTCATGTATAAACATAGAAACGATGCTCACTCACTCACTGTTAATCTTCTGCAGTTTGCTGGCAAAGTGGGGATAAACCTCAGTGTCAAAGACGATCAAACTTAGTTCGAATCCTTGTTTATATGTGACATCTCCCAAATGGGGACATTTTCATAAACTTGGCAAGTGATGATGAATTTTAATATTAATATTATTATAGTTTATTAAAATTGTTAATAAAACTTTAATAAAATTGTGCTTCACTCTCACGAAAAATATATTGTCTGTGAGTAAATTTATTTGTCACGTTACATCGGCATTTTTCAGTGATATTGGGACTACATGAAACATGGCTGGTTTTACATTTCTGATACAGGTGCTTGACTGACTGAGTAGTTCATGATCAATAAGATATGTTTAAATCAGTCAAGTTTGCAACAATAGATGAATAAGTTGATACATTTGGACCGCAGTTACCGATTAACAACTTAAGACATAGAGACAGGGAGGAGATATATAACCAAACCTATGATCCTGTTGAGACCGTTGACAGTTAGAACGTTGGATTAAATGACAGTAACTAATTTGAACATTCCCCAGTTATATAATAAAATACATCACAACTCATAACAGTCCGAGAGACAGCTTCCAGACATATACTAGTATTGAAGGGACAATCGCTTTTGACAGTTTAAAAATAAACTCACCTTAAGGTGCTTGGCAAGTCAAAACTGACCTCCCTGAATATGTTTTTTAGGTTTGACAGCAACTATGCTTGTGGATTTCAGAGATAGACATGATTGGTTAGCTAGATGTTATTACAATAAGCGAAAATGTCTTAAAAGTCCACAGTTGGTTTAATAGTACAAAAAGTGTGTTATAGATCTATCAACGTTTTCTTTTATTGAACATAATATTTGCACTATATTGCTGTAAGCTGTAAATAATCTAGCCTCCCCATGTACGTAACTTACATATATTTATGTATGGCCAGAATAGCAAATAGAGTTCTGGTAGATAGGTACCTCGGAGATTTAACGTGCGCTTTCCGACTTAAGCCTATCTCGCACACGGGGAAGCACTTGTACTATTAGGGTAAAAAAGCGTAATGATTAAATAAAGAAGTGCAATTGCATTATAGTTAATTGTGGATGCACTGGGCAGACAGAATCGTGTTTATTTCCAGGCCATCCTGATCGTCGTTTACTACTATAAGGTGTATGGTTGGAGGCAAGATCAAAGGCGCCGCACAACATTTATTAGATAACAGACGGGGTCGTCCGTTTCGCTTTGAACAACCACCCCACCTGTCTGTAGGAGTTATATAATCGGTGCGCAAATAATTGTGTCAAGTCCACTGCCGGGCTGATGCGGTGTCAGTGTCAGCGATGAACATGAATGCTCAAATTATAGACTTGTAGCACTCACAAGTTGCTTAGCCAAAATATTTGAAAAGTGTATATTCAATTCTCTGATAACAGCAAATATAACCTTAGAAAAAGATTCAACATACAAACAATCAAATGTAGAACACAGTCCTATGCTTATTATCATTTCTTCTGGATATGATCAACCTGCGGAACCCTCTATCCGATGAAGTAACTAATGCTCGCTCATTAAAAGAAATCAAATCCTTAATTAATCGTTCTGATGCAATTATTAATAATTTTGACTTCAAATATTTTCATAGATCATGCCAAATTGTCCACTGTCGCCTTAGGCTCGGCTGCAGTGACTTAAACGCTGATAAGTTTAGACGACATGTATCAGACATACCAGACTGCACTTGTGGATATCACCTTGAAGATGCAATTCACTTTTTCTATAACTGTTAAAAAATACGATAATATCAGAAACACTGTGTATTTCTACACACATGGGTATGGTCTAAAAATGATATTACATGGCAGTAGTTAAGCAGTTCTACAAACATGACTCTTCTTAAATCAGTTCACGACCTCATTGTCAAAAACAAAAGGTTTGAGTAGCTTAATTTTATGCATGTAGTAAAGGAAAACTGCATTACCTTATTTCACCGACCCCACTTGCTTCAGTGTATTGGCTTCGTGTATTTCACTTGTGCATTTTGTATGTTTATGTTCACCACTCTCTTATATATATCCAGCTGTTGTTAAGTTGTTACCTGGAGAGGTATTACATAAGCAAGTTTTGCTTGTTTACCGATCCAGATTTCTTTTGAAATAAAAATACGTTTAAGCCAACACAGCTAACCGTAAAACACATGATTGTAAACTATTCAAAAAGGGGCACTAATCTCTGGCTTCTTCTCGGGTGTCGGACTCAAACTCATTTATTCTTAGAATAACATGACATACAATTATCTACAATTTTTATTATGTACAATTTAATAAAAATAGGATACGTGGATACTAATACAATTTACCAATTGTATTGTACACATTGTTAAGGAATTTAGATAGGCCTTTTAGATTTCTTACACTGTTAGTGGTCATAATTTTCTTAAATGTTTGGAAACTTAAGATATTGCTTATTTAAGAGTTCATATCGCCGTTGGTGGAAAGCTTCACATCGGAATATATAATGCAATTCATCTCCCACAGCGATAGAATCACAGAGTGGACACTGGTTGTCTTCCCTCGGAATGTTCAGCCATCGATCAGTTTCAACTGGTACTCCTTGGTTAGAAAGTTCTGACTTTTAGTATTGGGAGAAATATTGATTTTGAGAGCAGTAGATATTTCGCAAATGAAGGTTGATTCTTCAGGTAACACGACCTTTGGAATTCCGCTTGGGCTTACTAGCTGCCGTGAGTCAATTTGCTCGTTAACGCAACCGAGCGTGACAAGAGACTGGGCTACCAGTCTGCAAGGACAGCTAAATAAACTTACGCATTTTTGAAAACTGATTGGGTACCCGTGATCTATGAAGATTTCAACAAAGGGCGCATGGTAATAAATTTCTTCAGCCTAAACAAACAGACAAATAACGGCGAAAGCTCATCGGATGTCGTCATTTGGAAATACCCCTGATTGTTACAGTTTGATAATAAAAAAGTATCCCTGAGTGAAAGCATTTGCGGATTTCGGATTGCGTGGATGATACAATTACTACTCCCTTGTTGTCATCCACATTTTCTGGTATAACCCTACACTTCTGTATTTGTCGTAATTCACTTGCTGCTCAGTTAATGAATTTATAACATGTATACTTAGTTGTAGCACCACTCAGATTACCCGATAAAGGTTCAAATTTGGTCTGTCTTGTACCTGGGGTAATTATTTAATCTAAATCCAGGTTTGAAGTGAGGTGGAATGTGAGTTATGCACGTCGCAGCCCAGCAAGTGATGTATGATCAGTTGCTTTACTTTTTTTGTAAATCAACTGATCATTCCCAGACATCAAAGGATCAACAGGAAATACGTTGATTGATTAATTACTGTTATCTTGCACAGTGGATATGTCAAAAGTAAGTGTTTACATGTGAAGGTAGGGTTACTAAACCTAGGGAATACTAATATCATGGCGTGAAGTACAGATGTAAAAACAACATACTTTGTTCAAAGGGTAACCGATAATACACTGACTGGTTGTTCATTGTTATCTAACTCAATGTATGTTTTTAAGAACCGTGGACATGATAAAAATAGTTGTCACGTGGGCTTTCTCAGCTAACTTGGCACTTATGTGAAACAATTGAAACAAAATAAGTGATCAGTTAAGAAACAAACACGGGTTATACTATTCGATACATTTAATTAATGTTTAAAAACGATATATTTAAATATTTTAATATATTTCATATATATTCCAAATATTGTTTCCAAATAATTATTATTAAAGTATTTGATTCTCACATAGACATTTTACATCGAATAAGTATTTTTGTACAGTTGCAGACGCAATGGATATTGTTCCTGTATGTTGATATTCCCGGATACATTATAACTTTGGTAGGTTGTTATAATGATATTTGCATTTTGTTTTCATTCATTCGCTGCAGCTTTGAACAGAATCATTCTTGTTCCTTTCCGTTTGGTTGGGAAGTTCTTCGATGCGCGATAGACGGTGTTTTCACAAGTATTTTCTTTTGTAAGCGTGTATATGTTACAGTCAATGTGTAAAATATGATTCACTCAGGCAATTGATTAAATATCTAAATATTTCAGTCATTTTACAAATTGACTGAATAATCCATTCATTTATTTAACCGACTGACTAAAAATGATAAAGACGACCAAGAGAGCTTAAACACATCACAATATATTAATTATGCTAAGAAAAGAAGCCAAACAATACAGAACTGTACTTGGTGATGATATTAAGCATAAACAAATATTTGGAATTCGTTATCATATTAATAAAGATGGACATATTTTTTAGTTAATTTGTAAAATAAACTGAATATTTAGGCGTTTAATACATTTCCTTAGTGAAATCTGTTTACATTTTGAATGTAAACATATACACACGGTAAAATAAGCAATGTTCAGTGAAATATTTACTCTGTGTTGCAAGTCAAAATAGTGTACACGAAGATCGCACAATTACCAAGCAAGTGACTTATCAAAACTGCATCACCATTACCGATGCTCCCCACAAATATACCTACATTTCAAAAACTGTATTCCATACGTCCTTCTACTTTCAATTAAAATGCACTTACGAATGGCGAGCACAGGTCGCGAACAAGTCTAGATTTCTGCTATATCATCCGGGTACTCACTGGGAAAATACAGTAATGCACAGGTAACAACTACTCCCGCGGAATTGCTTTAGATCAGTGCTCCTTTGTACGTTGAAATACTATATATTGTGAATGCCAAAATGATGTATCAAGGATCAAGTAGAAGATACATTGACCGTTTCGCTGGGAGTTTATTCAACAGACCGTGAAAATAACACTGCTGTATCTTATTATTTATTTTAGATGACGCAGGCAAAGCTCACTTCTCCTGGCGGCCATTATCAAACGGCCAGCTAAAACACAACCCCGCGCTTACGTCTACAGGTCTCTTCCTGTAGTACGGTAATTAGTATTCTCTCCCTCAAGTGTATCCTCAATGATATAACCCACCCTCATTAATTACATGCTGCTCTTTTCCAGCCTCACGGCTATGGAGATGTGATAAAGAGTCCAAGTCATCATAAAGTAATTAGGGTCCAATGAAAACAATGCGCATATTATCACTGAAAGTCGTACTACAGACGGTTAATGTCAAATCACAATAAAAGCATTTCAATTGCAATAACATGTTCCAGGACCATGTATTCTCTTAACACCATCGGATTTAGAAGCAATGGTCGTATAAAACAAAACAGATCTATTTAATCGCAACAGTATTCATGTTATTCCCACAAAATCACATAAAGAAAGGAGACATTAGGAAATACATGTGTATTATCATTTTTCGTCAGGATAACAAAATTTTCTCTCCTTGTTACCACCTTCAGGTTCAGCTTAACACGGGTCCTCCTTTGGTCAAAAGTTTGTTCCCCCTCTAATGAGTGTGTCACGCGTTGCACACGAGTGGCGGACGGGGTGCACACCCGTGTGCAACGCGTTGCACACGGGTCTCACACGCGTGACCAACCCGATGCACACTGGTTGCGTAACGCGTTGCCCATGCGTGTAAGGGGAATGAACTTCTAGGCAGTAGTGTATGTGTTTGTGTGGCTGCTTGTTCTAGTCCGGACTGATGCCGATTTATAGTGCTAGCTCACTGAGATACCATGCCGCAGTTTAATATGAATACCCCACTCAGACACAGTATACTGACTCCGAGCCGACCAGTCCTTGTTTTAGTCCCTTAATGCCGAGCGCCAGACAGGGTAACAACAAGTACCATCTTTTAACGTCTTTTGGTATGACGTGGCCGGGGATCGAACCCTGGACCTTCTGCTCTCTGGCGGACGCTCTACCACTAGACCATGGAGGCGGTCCTATGAATAGGATGCAAATGTGAAATATATTAAATAAGAAACAATAGTAAGTCAGTATTTTTTCTGCCATTGGGTTTTCGACAGCTAGACTCCTGAGAGTAGAGGGGCGGTCGGGTAGCCTGGTGGTTAAAGCGTTCGCTCATCACGGCGAAGATCCGGGTTTGATTCCCGACATGGGTACAATGTGTGAAGACCATTTGCGGTGTCCCCCGCTGTGATATTGCTGGAATATTGCTAAAAGTGGCGTAAAACCAAACTCACTCACTCACTCCTGAGAGTAGTGGCTTCGGTCCTGCCCCACACTGAAGCACATGTAACACATGTCGCTTCTCCTGAGGCAAGTGACTTTGTTTTTATATGCCTCTCTTCACCCAGGAGGAGGAGGTGGTTATGTGACCATTATCCTTCTGGCATGTCTCAGAATGCTTGGGTTGTATACTCCTCAGGGAGCTGAGAATTGCACACTGATCCGTTCACCGAAGGAATATTAAGGATCCGTTATGTTCATAGCACATTTGAGCTGTTATTAATTGGAAAGTGCATTATACAAATATATATAATATGATATATTGTAGCCTGGTTCACTGTTGCCGTCTGCCCACGCAGTGGACCGAGAGTATCGGGTGATGAAGGCTGTCGGGGAGAACGGCGTTCCCGTCCCCCAGATGTTGAACTACTGTGACAAGGAAAGGTAAATATGTGGAGGACATGTCTGAGTCTTATCCTGGATCCTGGATGGACATTTTGGTGCAGTCAAACACTTTGTCCACGTGACCAAGGTGAGGTGACATGAACTGAGGTTTAACATTGCGTTCAAAATTATTGCGCTTATATAGCGACGTGTTTGTGTGGCTGCTTTTATGAGTCAGGACTAATGTCATTTTTCATAGGGGGCGGTCGTGTAGCCTAGTGATTAAAGCGTCCGCTCGTCACGACGAAAGACCCGGGTTCGATTCCCGACATGGGTACAATGTGCGAAGCCTATTTCTGGTGTCCCTCTCCGTGATATTGCTGGAATAATGCTGAAAGCGGCGTAAAGCTATACTCACTCACTCACTCATTTTTCATAGCGTTAGCCCACTGAGATACCATGTCACAGTTTAACGTGAATACCCCACTCAGACACAGTGCACTGACTCCTTGTTTTCACTCCTTAATGCCGTGTGCCAGGCAGGGTTAAAAAATACGTACTATCTTTTAACGCCTTTTGGTGAAGTCCTTCTCGGGGCGGAAGCTCTACCACTAGACCACGGAGGCGGTCTCCACATGGCCAAAGAAATTATTGTTGTATTTTGTTTGGGTGTTGTTTATTGACACACTAAGCAATATAACAGCTATATTACAAATAAATAATCAAGTATGGGCCTGATCATCCAGAGTTTTTGTATTTATTGTTCGCACAAAAACTTCAAGAGAGCAGGATAAAATGGTTTAGTGTTTTAAACACAACCTATCTTCAGTAATGATTCAAAAGATGACTCAGTCATGTTAGTAGCCTGAGCCATCCCCGTTCTATCAATTGTTATTAAATAACCTGTGAAAACATAAAATGAGACAACTTAAAAAAATCATACAGTTGAGTAACTGAATATTTATTGGCAAATTTGATCAAATTCTTTGTTAAAAGTCCACAGCAAACACCTAAAGGAGAGAAAAGCCTTCTCTTACTGAAGTAAAGGTACATCTTCTATGAAAATAGTAAACATCATGCAGAATTAGCATCGATTTTTCCCCACTGAACCAACTAACTGAAATAAAGGTTTAGCAAAATTAACATGCAAATTTATTTATATTTCAACCCACCCAAGCCAAATGATCAGCATATAACTTGCAAACCATACAAATATTAAAACGTGTGGCCTATCTGTGACGTTGCAGCATCGTGGGAACACCGTTCTACCTGATGGAGTACCTGCAGGGGCATGTCTTCAAGATGCCTTGTCAGATGGGTGTCAGCCTGGACGAGGTGCGAGCACTGTACTTCAGCATGGTCGACGTGCTGTGTAAATTACACTCGGTTGACATCAGTAAAGCTGGACTGGACACTTTCGGAAGGAAAGGTAGGTTTAACTGCCATCAGGAGATTTATGCTCCCCACGGAGCTGAGAATTCAAATTGAATGTACACAAAGTGTTGACCTGGGTGTTATATCTGTACACACTATAGAAGCTGTGAAGATACCAGTTAGAATTGGTCTTCAGGAACCCATGCTTGTCGTAAAAGGCGATTAGCGGGATCGGGTGGTCAGGCTCACTGACTTGGTTGATGTATATCTATTCTCATGATTTAATTCACTGGATTGTCTGGAATGATTCGATTATTTACAGACCACCGTCATATAGCTGAAATCTTATTTTTGCTGAGTGCGGCATAAAACAACATACCCTATGAGTATGAGTTGTTGGGAATTAATGCTATGTATCGGTATATTATTGTCATTATAAGGATAATATAAGAGTGAGTGAGTGAGTATGGTTTTACGCCGCTTTTAGCAATATCACGGCGGGGGACTCCAGAAATGGGCTTCACACAGTGTACCCATGTCGGGAATCGAACCCGGGTCTTCGGCGTGACAAGCGAACGCTTTAACCACTAGGCTACCCGACCGCCCCAATAATATAAGCAAACAGGCAACAAAACAATAGCCAAAAAACTACAAATTGTCATGATTATCATTCAAATGATTTGACATATGTTGCTTATGATTGCCTGACTCATGACTTTGCTTGTTTGCATCCAGCAATATTTTTGTCAGCTGTATTATTGGAGACTGTATCTGGTCACCATTTAACTCCCCAGTGATAAAATACTGTAAATGGGTAGTTTATGTTGCCAGGCAACTTTATAAAAAGGAACTTTCAGCGATGGTCAAAACAGTATGAAGCTAGCAAGACCAGAGAGATTCCATCTCTTAACAACCTCATGAACTGGATACCACAGCACTATCCCCAGCAGGAGAGAGTGACTATTGTTCATGGAGACTTCAGGTTAGTTCCAGCAGGAGAGAGTGACAGGAGACTTGAAGTTAGTCCCATCAGGACAGAGTGACAGGAGACTTGAAGTTAGTCCCAGCAGGAGAGAGTGACTGTTGTGTGTGTGTGGCTGCTTGTACTTGTCCGGACTGATGCCGATTTATAGTGCTAGCTCACTGAAATACCATGACGCAGTTTAACATGAATACCCCACTCAGACACAGTATGCTGACCCCAAGCTGACCAGTCCATGTTTTAGCCCCTTAATGCTGAGCGCCTGACAGGGTAACAACAAGTGCCATCTTTTAACGTCTTTTGGTATGACATGGCTGGGGATCGAACCCCGGACCTTCCGCTCTCCGGGCGGATATTTGTTCCAGCAGAATGAATGACATATCCTACAGACATTGATCCTGCAAGCATCCCCCAAGTGCGTGTTGTTGTGCCTGTGTTTGAGATTAACTGATGTTCCCCATGTTGTTGTTGGGCATGCACAGGTTACTGTTCAGTCAATCAGACTGGTTTATCACATCGATAACACTTTCCATTATGTGATAACTGAGATTATCACTTCTATGTTTAATGAAATACAATTATGGTAAGCATTTGTCAGTCATGTTTCACTTCACAAAGAACCCGGGGGCACGGGTTGCCCAGTTGTCTAAGGCGCCGCAATTCGCTGTGCAGAGTTGCGTCCCTTGGGCACGCCAGAAACCTATGATTGTAGGTTCGAATCCCGGTTCGCCCCGATTATGTCTCTAGGTTTGTCAGCACCATACCCGTGCTCTTAGGTTTCACCGAAGTGGTAAACGTCTGAGACCTGCATCACTTCGGGCTTTCCTCCCACATTAAGCTGACACGCTGTGATATGACTAGAATACTGTTAAAAGCAACGTTAAACACAACTCACTCACTCACTCACTCACTCACTCACTCACTCACTCACTCACTCACTCACTCACTCACTCACAAAGAACTCTACATCTTGGATGCTGTGGGTTTGTTGTAGGCTGGACAATCTGATGTTCGCCATGACCTCCACCGATGTCCTGGGTGTCCTGGACTGGGAACTGTCCACACTGGGCGACCCCGTCACTGACCTCGCGACCTGCTGTCTGGCCCACTACCTGCCTCAGTCAGGCACAATAATGTCAGGTAGGTGCCGGTGTCTAGAGGTGTCTGTGCTAGGTGAGCACGTCACTGTAATATGAATATTTGAGCTCTAATCTGGCAGGATCTCTTGCATTCTTGTACTGACAGAACTTTAGCCGGACAGCTTAACCTCACAAAAAATGACTCTCTACAATTAGCTTAACTGACCATTTGATGCTGTGTGATGTTATTTTATTATTATCATTGAAAATAGTTTGAGACAAAAAAAATAACATTCTCTAAATGAGTGATATTAACTTTTTCCTCAATTTGTCTGTTTATTGACAATGTAGGAGCCAGTGACCAGATATATATTCACATACCTTTGTGCTTCGTTTGTTCAACAGGTCTGGCAGGTGCTGATTTAAAATCCCTGGGGATTCCCACAGTTCAGGAGCTGATTGGTCGCTATTGTTATCAGATGAAGATTCCACCAATAGAAAACTGGGATTTTTATATGGCGTTCACATTTTTCAAGATGGCTGCCGTACTCCAGGGAGTGTATAAAAGAGGCATATCTGGTAGGGACAACAACTCATGAACTCATTAATGAACTCATGAATTTACCTCACCTTGAGTTCACAACATCCACCGAAGCAGACAATGTAGATGTCGTCACTGTTGCAGGTCAGGGCAGTTCTAGTCGGGCCAAGTTTGCTGGTGCTGCTGCCGAGATGTATGCTGACATTGGCTGGAAGATAGCTTCCGGAAGTCACCTGCAGCCCACGCTCCGTGCTGTGAACAGCGAGGCGGCAGAACGGAGGAACCTACTGAAGACTCAGACCATTATGTCCTATATGTCCCGTCCTATGGCTGTCGATAGGACACAGGAGACTGTGGGTAGGTCCTGTATGTCCCGTCCTATTGCTGTAGATAGGACACAGGAGACTGTTGGTAGGTCCTGTATGTCCCGTCCTATGGCTGTCGATAGGACACAGGAAACTGTTGGTAGGTCCTTTATGTCCCGTCCTATTGCTGTAGATAGGACACAGGAAACTGTTGGTAGGTCCTGTATGTCCCGTCCTATTGCTGTAGATAGGACACAGGAGACTGTTGGTAGGTCCTGTATGTCCCATCCTATGGCTGTAGATAGGACACAGGAGACTGTTGGTAGGTCCTTTATGTCCCGTCCTCTTGCTGTAGATAGGACACAGGAAACTGTTGGTAGGTCCTGTATGTCCCATCCTATGGCTGTAGATAGGACACAGGAGACTGTTGGTAGGTCCTGTATGTCCAGTCTTATTGCTGTAGATAGGACACAGGAGACTGTTGGTAGGTCCTGTATGTCCCGTCCTATGGCTGTAGATAGGACACAGGAGACTGTTGGTAGGTCCTGTATGTCCAGTCTTATTGCTGTAGATAGGACACAGGAGACTGTTGGTAGGTCCTGTATGTCCCATCCTATGGCTGTAGATAGGACACAGGAGACTGTTGGTAGGTCCTTTATGTCCCGTCCTATTGCTGTAGATAGGACACAGGAGACTGTTGGTAGGTCCTGTATGTCCCATCCTATGGCTGTAGATAGGACACAGGAAACTGTTGGTAGGTCCTTTATGTCCCGTCCTATTGCTGTAGATAGGACACAGGAGACTGTTGGTAGGTCCTGTATGTCCCGTCCTATTGCTGTAGATAGAACACAGGAAACTGTTGGTAGGTCCTGTATGTCCTGTCCTATGGCTGTAGATAGGACACAGGAGACTGTTGGTAGGTCCTGTATGTCCAGTCTTATGGCTGTAGATAGGACACAGGAGACTGTTGGTAGGTCCTTTATGTCCCGTCCTATTGCTGTAGATAGGACACAGGAGACTGTTGGTAGGTCCTGTATGTCCAGTCTTATGGCTGTAGATAGAACACAGGAAACTGTTGGTAGGTCCTGTATGTCCCGTCCTATTGCTGTAGATAGGACACAGAAGACTGTTGGTAGGTCCTGTATGTCCCGTCCTATGGCTGTAGATAGAACACAGGAAACTGTTGGTAGGTCCTGTATGTGCCGTCCTATGGCTGTAGATAGAACACAGGAAACTGTTAAGGTTGTACTATACATTCTTCCTAGGATCAGATCTTTTCAGCAACCCCTCACACTTTCCTGTCCTATGGCTGTGGAAGGAACACAGGGAAGTTGGCCTACATACCCTGTCACATGACACCACTGACTCTCTATTCTCAGGCCAGATGCCGGTGTCAGTGGATGCGTTGTCCCCTCGTGTACAAGATCTGTACAACAGGATGAAGCAGTTCCTCGCCGACCATGTCGTCCCTGTTGAGAAGGAGGTGTTTGAGCACCTGCATGGCCCCAACAGGTGGACTGTCCACCCTCAGCTTGCACAGCTCACGGTAAGGGTTCTATGTATGTGTTGGATTAAAAACTGGACAATTCAGATTCTCCCAATTATGGATTGTTGAAATGGCAAGATGCAAAATGCAAAATAAGGCTAAATATGGACAAGAAGTTACTGTCTAAAAACAATATTAGAAGACATGTAGGCACGGATACGAATAAAGAAACAATGTTCAAAATAAGCACATAATCAAATACTGCAGTTTGATTTTAATTTTAATTGTGATTTTAATTTTGATTTTGATTTTAATTTTAATTTTAATTTTGATTTTATAAATAACAAAAAGCCTTGTTATTTTAATTTTAATGTTAATTTTGATTTTGATTTTATAAATAACAACAAAAAAGCCTTGTTATCCTGGTGATATTTTCTTGGTATTTAATTGCTATTTATTGGTATTTATTATATTGTGTGACCAGAATAAGATTTTTTAATTTTAATTTTAATTTTAAGTTTTTTCTTCTAATAAATGTGAACAAAATGGCCTCCAGGTTTGAAGGGAGGATGCACAGTGTGGCATCTTGTGTCATATTCAGATGTATGAAGCCCTGATTTGTTCATATTCCACAGCAAAAAGCAAAGGCAGAAGGTCTGTGGAATATGTTCCTACCATTAGAGTCAGATCCAGAGCGGAAATATGGAGCTGGTCTCACCAACCTGGAGTACGCATTCTTCTGTGAGGAGATGGGAAGAGTTCCTCTGGCGCCATCGGTCAGTGTATCATTTGATTGGGTCTTCCTGCAGAAGATCATCATCATCATCATCATCATCATCTGTGACGTTAATTTACCTTTTCCTTTTATCGTCTAAGACACCGCGATTAGCTGTGCAGAGTTGCGTCCCTTGGGCACGTCAGAAACCTATGATTGTGGGTTTGAATCCCTGTTTACCCCGATTATGTTTCTAGGTTTGTCAGCACCATACCCATGCTCGTGGGTTTCACAGAAGTGGTAAACGTCTGAGACCAGCATCACTTTGGGCTTTCCTCCCACATTAAGCTGACACATCACGATATAACTGGAATACTGCTAACAGCGGTGTTAAACCAAAACTCACTCACTCACTCACTCACATATCAAAGCTGACAAAAGTAACTGAATCGGACATAAAATAATCACAAAACCATTCCTTGAAACGTCAATAGTTTCTACCTACAGGGTTGTCGGCTCAGCTCTTGTGGCAGAGCCGTCAGTGACTTCACAACTGTAATGTTCAGAGTTTACAAAGATTTGTCCCACTGTGTGTAGACATATCATGTGTCTGTGAGGACTCTGTTACACCTACTCAGTATTACCTGGAGGAAGGGAAGACAAGCAACCTCAAGTCATCGTGAATACAATAAGGAAAATATCCATGAGAGTTTCATGTCTTCTTGTCCTTCAAACTTCCAAATGCCTGTCAAAATCTGGACTAAAATCAGCTCTGAAAGGAGATTTTTCTTCTGAAATCAAATTGAAATGTTTATGAGATGAGTGTAGATACCGGTACAGCATTTTGGAAAAGGTGTTTCTTTTTAAATTATGCTGTATGTGGGGAAGAGACATGTGAGATACTAAATCTGTACGTGACGAATGTGTCGTACAAGGTTGACGTCATATTGTTTGTCCTGATTGGATAACCTTGATCTTAATAAGGTCACATATGAAAGAGTGAGTGAGTGAGTATGGTTTTACGCTGCTTTTAGCAATATTCCAGTAATATACTTCATGCTGGAACCTTTGTTTTCATTCATAAACTATAACAAGACTGTTTCGGGATTAACACTTTATTAAACGAAACCAGCTCATCACACCATCAAATTAACTTTGCCGTCTGTATTAGTTTTGCATAGATCTTCTACAGACGTATTATATATAATCCATTTACCATGTACAAGACCCGTGAAGATCCGGGGTAGAATAGGTCTTCAGCAACCCATGCTTGTCGTAAAAGGCTACTATGCTTGTCATAACAGGCGACTGACGGGATCGGGTGGTCAGGCTCGCTGACTTGGTTGATGCATGTCATCGTATCCCAATTATGTGGGTCGAGGCTCATGATGTCAATCACTGGATTGTCTGGTCCAGACTGTATTATTTACAGACCGTCATCATATAGCTGGAATATTGCTGAGTGCGGCGTTAAACAACAAACAAACAAATCTGTCCAAAAGTGTTTGTTTATGATTGAACGAATGTACATGGCTGCACTAACAGTTCACTCAAACTGATAAGTCACAACACTAATCATACAATAAATCCCTTTCCTTTGGTCAGATACCATAGAAAGCCAACTCATTTTGTAAAAATGGTATCTATCGGGAATGAGCGTAGTATTCTCTAGTATTCTCTATTTACAGGTAAATTTGCTAGATGAATGCAAACAGTCCTAACAGAAATTTGTATTTTGCCTTTTGAAAACAATTTTGAAAACATCACCAAATGAGTTTGTGATGGTGTTTAAGCTTACCGATGGTATATCTGATCACCTATAAAACACATGGATGAATGTTGTGCGCCCTTGGACCCCCTCTGTATGCAAGGAAAAAAGAAATCCAACTTTTGTTGTTGCTGCAATGCCTTCGTCATCACACCTCATCACTTGCAGATCTTCAACTGCAACGCCCCGGACACGGGCAACATGGAGGTGTTGGTCAAGTACGGGACAGAGGAACAGAAGCGGAGGTGGCTCACGCCGCTCCTCAACGGCCAGATCAGGTCCTGCTTCGGCATGACCGAACCCGAGGTTAGCGGCAGAGAGGATGGTCTTTGATTGGGTTGATTCAGAAAATGTTTACCATTTTAATTAATTTTGGTGGCCTTGTGCATTGCACTTTTGGCCAGATCAGTTTCTGCTTCGGCTTAACCGAACCCGAAATTAGAGACAAAGAGGAAGGTCTTTGGTTTCCTTGATTCAGAAAATGTTCACCATTTTAATTTTGGAACATTGTGGCATTGTACTTTTGGCAAGATCAGGTCCTGTTTGGCATGACCGAACCCAAAGTTAGTGGCAGAGAGGATGGTCTTTGATTTGTTTGATTCAGAAAATGTTTACCATTTGAATTAATTTTGGAACATTGTGGCATTTACTTTTGGCCAGATCAGGTCCTGTTTGGCATGACTGAACCCGAGGTTAGCGGCAGAGAGGATGGTCTTTGATTGGTTTGGTTCAGAAAATGTTTGAGGCATCACACACGATGTCTTTGTTTCTTTCAACTGAGGCCGCCTCCGCGGTCTTGTGGTAGAGCGTCCGCCCGGAGATCGGAAGGTCCGGGGTTTGATCCCCGGCCACGGCATACCAAAAGACGTTAAAAGATGGTACTTGTTGTTACTCTGTCTGGCGCTCGGCATTAAGGGGCTAAAACAAGGACTGGTTGGCTCAGAGTCAGTATGCTGTGTCTGAGTGGGGTATTCAGGTTAAACTGCGGCATAGTATCTCAGTGAGCTAGCACTATAAATCGGCATCAGTCCGGACTAGTACAAGCAGCCACACACACACACACGTGCATGCACGTCGCTATATAAGTGCAATAATCTTGGACGCGACGTTAAACCCAATTTCACCTCACATCTTTCAACTGATGACAAATAGTAGGGATGACATATTTCTGTATTACTTTCAGCCAGTATTAATGTGATGTAACTGCTTTGAGCTGACTCAATCCTCATTCAATAGGCGCCAGATCTGGTTTATTCAATTGAAAATTGACCCTCTCTGATGAACATTTGATGGTATAGTAAAAACATACTAAGGTAATGAACCTACTTGTTTGTGTATTTACGGATATGTTCATTCCCTCTATATCTGCCAGGTTGCTTCCTCCGACGCCACCAACATCCAGTCCTCCATCAGGAGAGATGGCGATTACTACATCATTAACGGACACAAATGGTGGACCTCGAGTAAGTAGCTTGTTTTTTAAGAACATAAAATTTATAAAGTGATTCTGTGGCATTTGATTTTCTAACAAAGCATTTTTTGCCATTGTTTCCATGAAAAAAGACAAAAGAAACTCGGCCATGCCCACAAATGACCTATTTAGGTTTCCTGGTTGGCTGATGATAGAATGGGTGGGGAGCTGTGTTGCAGTATTGTGCTGAACAATGTCACAGATTTTATGTTGTTGTTGACAAATATTTTGGTGTAAAGGAGTCAATTATCAATCTGTTAGGTTATTTTTGTTGAAGTATTTATTCATAATGATTTCAATATATTTTTGCACGTATGGAGTTTTGCTGCACACCAGTGTGCATACTGTAAATCCATTTATGAAAGTATAAAGGTAAGACACGTGTACACACCAGTTTCTACCTTTACACAAGAATGATTGAAGTGCATCCTGAAACAATTCTCTGTGCAGAGTTATGACCCTTAGATGTGCCAGGATGCTGTGATCATCGGTTCAAATCCCAGATTCATGCCCATTATGGATTGATGCTCATGATGTCAATCACTGGATTGTCTGGTCCAGACTTGATTATTTACAGACTGCTGGAATTCATATAGCTGGAATATTGCTGAGTGCTGCGTTAAACAAACAAACAAACAAACAAACAAACAAACAAACATTTGCCTTTTCAGACCTCACACTTCAGGCGTTGCTGCCACATTGATCTGGATATAACTGAAATATTATTATAAGTGGCATAAAACTCGCAATTCCTTATAAAATGACTCATTAATTTTGTTTTGAGGTCAAAATAATTTGTTTTGAAAACACCCTTGAATCTATGAAAACATGTTTATGCCCTTGCTTTTCATGTACCCAGACGCGCTGCACCCGGCCTGCAAGTTGTGCGTGTTCATGGGGAAAACAAGCACCGGCGGCTCTCGATACAGACAGCAGAGCATGATTCTCGTCCCAATGGATGCTCCTGGGGTCAAGGTCGTGAGGCCTCTCTCCGTCTTTGGGTATGACCATGCTCCAGGTATGTATCTGTTACCATACCATGACATACCAATCAAGTGATCATGGAATGCCAATCAGTCAGTGTGACACAAGTTAATCAAACTTGCTTGGCAGAGTTGTGTCCCTTTGATTTTTGATTGTTCAATCCGATATGTGTATCATAATATGAAAAAAAATCACAGTACTTTTCTTTATACACAGGTGGCCACGGTGAGGTCGTGTTTGAAAATGTACGAGTTCCTGCCTCCAACATCCTCTTAGGTGAAGGTCGTGGGTTTGAAATTGCTCAAGGTCGTCTTGGCCCAGGAAGAATACATCACTGCATGAGGTTAATTGGCAATGCAGAACGAGCCCTCAGTCTCATGATTGAAAGGGTAAGAGTGTCACAGAGTTCTCTCATTATGCAATCAAAGAAGAAAGTGTATTGCACATTTGTTATTCGGATCATAATGATGATAGTTAAATTGAATTCCTCATCTGTTGCAGACAAAAAGCAGAATCGCTTTTGGAAAGCCTTTGGCAGCTCAGGGTACAATCCAGGCAGACATTGCCCAGTCCCGGATAGAGATAGAACAGACTCGACTCCTGGTGTTGAAGGCCGCCTACATGATGGACGTGTACGGGAATAAGGTGAGTCTTGTATAGAGATAGAACAGACTCGACACCTGGTGTTGAAGGCTGCCTACATGATGGACGTGTACGGAAATAAGGTTAGTCTTGTATAGAGATAGAACAGACACCTGGTGTTGAAGGCTGCCTACATGATGGATGTGTACGGGAATAAGGTGAGTCTTGTATAGAGATAGAACAGACACCTGGTGTTGAAGATTGCCTACATGATGGACGTGTACAGGAATAAGGCGTGTCTTGTATAGAGATTGAACAGACACCTGGTGTTGAAGACTGCCTACATGATGGACGTGTACAGGAATAAGGTGAGTCTTGTAAAGAGATAGAACAGACTCGACACCTGGTGTTGAAGGCTGCCTACATGATGGACGTGTACGGGAATAAGGTGAGTCTTGTATAGAGATAGAACAGACTTGACACCTGGTGTTGAAGGCTGCCTACATGATGGACGTGTACGGGAATAAGGTGAGTGTTGTATAGAGATAGAACAGACTCGACACCTGGAGTTGAAGGCTGCCTACATGATGGACGTGTACAGGAATAAGGTGAGTCTTGTATAGAGATAGAACAGACTCGACACCTGGTGTTGAAGGCTGCCTACATGATGGACGTGTACGGGAATAAGGTGAGTCTTGTATAGAGATAGAACAGACTCGACACCTGGTGTTGAAGGCTACCTACATGATGGACGTGTACGGAAATAAGGTGAGTCTTGTATAGAGATAGAACAGACTCGACACCTGGTGTTGAAGGCTGCCTACATGATGGACGTGTATGGGAATAAGGTGAGTCTTGTATAGAGATAGAACAGACTCGACACCTGGTGTTGAAGGCTGCCTACATGATGGACGTGTACAGGAATAAGGTGAGTGTTGTATAGAGATAGAACAGACACCTGGTGTTAAAGGCTGCCTACATGATGGACGTGTACGGGAATAAGGTGTCTTGTATAGAGATAGAACAGACACCTGGTGTTGAAGGCTGCCTACATGATGGACGTGTACGGGAACAAGGTGTCTTGTATAGAGATAGAACAGACTCGACACCTGGTGTTGAAGGCTGCCTACATGATGGACGTGTATGGGAATAAGGTGAGTCTTGTATAGAGATAGAACAGACTCGACACCTGGTGTTGAAGGCTGCCTACATGATGGACGTGTACGGGAACAAGGTGTCTTGTATAGAGATAGAACAGACTCGACACCTGGTGTTGAAGGCTGCCTACATGATGGACGTGTATGGGAATAAGGTGAGTCTTGTATAGAGATAGAACAGACTCGACACCTGGTGTTGAAGGCTGCCTACATGATGGACGTGTATGGGAATAAGGTGAGTCTTGTATAGAGATAGAACAGACTCGACACCTGGTGTTGAAGGCTGCCTACATGATGGACGTGTATGAGAATATGGTGAGTGTTGTTTTCAGATATATACATCTTTGGTGAATTTCATAAACAACGATTTAAGTTTATACTAAAGTATACTAAAGCCTTTCTCCAAAATAGCCTGGTTGTAAGGCTTTACCATGCTAAATAAGCTGATGCAGTGACTTATTTCACTATCTTGTGTCTGGGACTTTTTCTGATTCTTCTGCTACATATTTAGGTTGCTGCACCAGAAATTGCAATGATAAAAGTGGCAGCCCCCAGTATGGCCGAGAGAGTGCTGGATAGAGCTATCCAGGTGAGGTCTTTGTCAGTAGACCAGGTTGTCATCCTGATACAGTAGTGTACATTATGAATGACCTGTTATTATATCCAGGGCCACATTCCAATAATGATCTTAGCGCTAAGACAATTGTAACTCTCATGCTTTAGCACAGACTCATGAAAATCGTAGGGCTATTTAAAGGGTTATTTAAGATATTGAATGTAAGATGAATTACAACTTAAAACACTTTCTTGTTTTATAACTTCATGACTTTTCTCCCACATTATGCCGACACGCTGTGAAAAACGAGAATACTGTTCAAAGTGGCGTTAAACCCAAGTAACTCACTCACTCACTATTACTAAATAAACAAACATTACGGGCACAATCTGGTATCGCACAGTTACAAAATATCGTAGATAAAACAACGGACGACAAACTTGTTAAAGTGCAAACGTAGGACTGTGTATTCTCTGGTGATGTGCTTCTGTCTGGTTCGCAATATGGACGGGGTATTTGATCAGTGATTGAAATAAAAAGAACTGCAAGGCTGCCCTCAGGACCCACAGACTTTTGAAGCTGCAGGCTCTGACTAATCTCTTGAGGCCCTCATGTAAAAAACTGCAGCTTATTGTGACAAATAAGTAGACATGTAAATTTACTGCTGGCCCTCACAACTTTGAAACTATGGGCCCAACATGAAATCTACCTGCCACGGGCCTACGGGCAGGCACTTAGTTCTAACACTGTAGATGAGTTACTGTAAATCACAAAATTAATGCGTCTCCAAAAGAATGCGACCGTTGGCCCCTAGCCAAAAATGCGACTCAATATGAATGCGACACCCCTCTCCTCTTATTTACTTACTTAAATTAGAAATTTAATGTGCGCCTTCCGACATATGCGTATTTCGTTCACAGGCCATTTGGTGTTTGATTGAAAAGGGTATGTCCGAGAAGGTGGGACAACCTTGGGGGAGGAGGGTGTGGTATTTTAGGGTTACTTACTTAATTTGGAGAACAAATTTTGAATTTTGAAATATGTCATGCAAAAGGTGGACGGGGGTGGGGGCTAAATGGAGTTTGTGTGTTTTCATAGGTTTAGAATTTTAGGGTTTATTGGCAGCTTATTTGTTGTACTTTTATTTTGAATTTGTCCAAGTAGGCCTGTTTTGATTAGATATATGACTAGTGCGTTAAAGGTTTGTAAGTCATTTAGGGGGTTTAGTACCGTTGCTAGTGTCATTTGATTGTTGCAATTTAGTGTGGATTGGAGTGTTCAGTGTTGCTGTGGATTTATATCTAAAGAAAATGTCCTCTGTCGGGTTTACAGGGGAATCCTCACCTTAATCCAACCTCTCATTAATCTAATCACACACCAAATAGCACCGCTTATTAGCGCTGAGTAGAGTACTTCCGCTAAAACAATACATAGTGTTTTCCTAAGAACAACAGATACTTTTTGTGTTGATTCTGTTGACTGGCATTAAGGTAGTTCAAAGGCGAAAGTGTGGAGAAAGTGTCAACAAAATTAAAGGCGTGTGACAAAACAAAGGCTGTCGATCTAAAAAGTAGTGTGATGAAGCCCATCCATGCGCGCTGGCTCGTGTCGGCCTTTGACGCAGTCGCAAAGAGCAAAGACATTGCGTTGCGTGGGTGGCGTCTGTCTGGACTTGCAGGTGTGATCAGTGATGACATAAGTGAGTAGAACTCTTGTCTTGACCCAAGCAGTGACAATTCACAGGATGTTATTAGTGTTCGAATGACATTGTCCAACTACGGGCCCAACACAAAATCTACCTGCCGCGGGCCTACAGGCAGGCACTTATAGATGTGTTGCTAGTATCTTCAATAGTTTGTAGGAGGGTGACCTTCTAGGTGGGGTTGTGCCTTGTGACGGTGACATGCAGTATACTTTTTGCTTCGTTCCATCATCTTGTGCCAAAGTCTTACCCACGGACCTCAACCCCGTGCATCAGAATAAAGTGTAGGTGGGGAAGGTCTATTTCGAGATGAAATGTACCCCTATAATGAAAGGACGTTTTCTTGAATTAAGAGTGAGTGAGTATGGTGTTACTCCACATTTAGCACTATTACAGCAATATCCCAGTGGGGGACACCAGAAACGAGCGTCACACAATATACTCATGTAGGGAATCGAACCTGGGTCTTTGGCGTGACGAGCGAACACTTAAACCACTAGGCTACCCCACGTCCCCTTTGAATGAAGACTAAGTGAGGAAGATGCCATGAGATTAAAAACTTCCATCTATTAAAAATATCTAAAAAATAATTATGGTTTGTTTCCATGGTTGCAGGCCCATGGAGGAGCTGGTGTCAGTGACGACTTTCCTTTGGCGGCCATGTTTGCTCAGGTTCGTACCCTCCGATTTGCCGATGGCCCTGACGAAGTACATCGGCGCTCAGTAGCCAGGATGGAATATGCCAAATCGGTCAAGTCAAGTTTATAGGGCCTGTGTAGAAGTAACGCTCTGATAACAAGTGATCAAGAGAAAGGGTCTCTGTATATTTCAATCTTATATGAAAAGTATTCAACACTTTGATTTTCAGAACAAACTTCCTGATTTATGTTTGGAGATCTCAGCAAGGTGGTACCCCAATGAGTGCTATTATTATACCCCGCCATGAAGTGGAAGGGGGATATAGGAATGGGTGCTGTCCTTCCGTCTGTAACATTTCGTTTCCGGAGCAGTACTCTTAACCCATGAGAGATATCTTAACCAAACTTGGCACATAGATATGTCTAGTGCTGAACTAGTGCCTTTATATTTTGGGATTTTTGAAAAATGTATTTTTTTGTTTCGATCGCAAGACTGAAAAATGGCGATAGTGCTCATTTCAGGAGCATATCTTAAAAACTGTAAATATTTCTTGCCTTGCACACAGCCGGACATGTCATATTGGCAGGGGATATGAATATTTCATGCTTGTTACTTTTGGTATCGAAAGATGTTTTCCACAAAAGGACCTGTTGTCATCCATTACACAAACATTGTGTGAGGATTATTCTTGTGATACAATATGGGCATTGCATTTGTGTCTTAGAGCATTGTTCTTCTGTTTTCATCCTGTCCCACAAATGTGGACTTCCCACTGCATCGACCATCATTATCCTACACCCTTGTCATTATATGTGACCCATCAGGATATAGGGACCTTAAGGGTGCTAGATACAATTGTGTCGTCATAAAGAAAGACGTTTCCGGCTTAGTTTACGAGAAAATACACACGTAATCTTAATCTCTGCATATAAAACAATGCCTTTGAGAGCAGGAAATACATTTTAAATGTTAAAATCATCATGTCTAGTGATGTTTTATATCAAATTTCATACTTTTATTGACCAAGTTTGTAATGCCTGTTTATTCACCTGAAGTCTTTGAAGGGATACGATAACGCTCTTCAATTATTCGGACCCCGAGGGTAGGGTTGTTTGTTTTTTAAAATGTCCGGACAGAAAAATTTAAATGTCCAGTAAACAATATTTTAAATCGGACATTTGAGATTCCCAATGGGACATGTCCTGCGCATTTGAGCGTTTCCGGACCCCTGGTTTGACGTCAACTTGTTCCGTAAAAATCGCCTTATGTGAGGACAGTACAAAAATATCTTATTTTTATCCCATCAGTTCGTAATGTAATAAAACATTATTTCAAAACATTTCAGCATACATGTCTACGTTCAAATAATCGGACATTATATCTGAAACCTGCAATTCTGTGTCATGCTATAATTACAACACTTTGGCTCAAGACGTTAGTTGTTTAGGAGCTACTGTTGTTGATATTGTTTAATACAGATTCTCTTATACTACTCTAAAGAAGTTAAGGACCACCTGATTAATATCAGATTAATATGGTTGATCTATCATGGCATGATTACCCATAATACAGTAGAACATGGATATAACGAACAACAAGGGACCGGAGAAATCAGTTTGTTGTGTATGTTGTTCGTTATATACGTTTTCGTGGAAATGTTCCCAATCTTTGATAAAACAAAACACAATACACGTCATAGGAGCATTGATTTGTATTAGCAGTGATCACTTCATAGCATTAAATTGATAACATTTCATAACATTCATTTAATAACATTAAATAGAACATTTTTAGAACATTGTTTATCAAGTATGTATTTAGCATTTCACGATTTACATACGGGGAGATGTACAGTTGGTGCTTTTGCTCTGGCCTTGGTTTGCTGGCTGCATTAGTGAAAATACATCAATGAGATCAGCCAAACTATCGAATGATGTCATCATGTTTTGCGTATCAGGAGAATCTTAAGTGATTTAATGTTTGTTTAAAAGACAAGATTCGTCCAATTACATGTACAGGTAAGATTAACATTAAGCAAGTTTAATTTTGTTGAATCGTCACGGCTGATTGTGTTCATTCGCCGTGATTGTGTTGATTCGCCACTGATTCGTACAGCAAATTGTCAGGGACACTTGACACTGAGTGAGATTTCTCAGTTCGCTATACACGTCACTAATTAGTGGTATTGTCGGGGATCAGATATGAGTTTGCTATATATGTTTGTTTGCTGTAGAGAGTTCGTAATATACGTAATATTTATATAATATATAGGAGATAAATCAGGGATTTTGTAACAGTTCGTTGTATCCGTTTGTTTGTTCTATCCATGTTCTACTGTAATATGAAAAATGGGGTGGTCCTTAACTTCTTTTGAGTAGTATATATTACTCTCTATCTATACAGAGTGAATATATTCTGGGTGTTTTTGATATGGTGCTGTTGGGTACAACTAGTGTCCGACAACTATTTAGATATCCTAGAGAAGCAGAATACCTGGACATTAAGAAGTTCAGGTGAGAGATGAGATCATTGAGTGAACTATGAACACAAACTTGGTTGCTTGTCCAGCGTAACAAGTATGTCCAACAATCACTACTGCTAATTCAGATTCAATAGCTCATGTTTATTTATGTGAGTGAGTATGTATTGTTTTACACCGCTTTTAGCAATATTTCAGCAATATCACGGTTGGGGACACCTGACATGGGCTTCACACATTGTACCCATGTCGGGATTTGAGCCCGGGTCTTCGGCGTGACGAGTGAACGCTTTAACCACTAGGCTACCAGACCGCCCCTTATTTATGTGAACTATATGCTGTTAATCAATGTTCCACATTGTTGTTATTGAATGGATGTATGATTTTTACATGATTTTATTATATATCTTGTAATAGTATTTTGATTGTTAATATATATTCAGTATTTTTATACAGATCATTTTATATTAACCAAATAAATAAATATTTTTCATAAACCATTCTCGTCTCTTGTCTTATCAAATGTTGCTTAGAGTGAGTGTGGTGAGCGGAAGAGGATGTAGGAAAATCAATCACTGGTTTGTCTGGTGGAGACTCGATTATTTACAAGCTTCTGTGGAATCGCTGGAATATGGCTGACTGTGGCATATAACAACAGACTAACGAACCGTCAGAGTGAACCAGTACACAGTTTGGATTGGGATACCCTTGCAATTTCAAGCGAACTGCTTCATCTAATTGAAAAGTTCCTTATGACAATTGGTGATTTGCTAGTTACATGGCCTTTATTGCTACAGACTGTATGTAGTCAGTCAAAAGGAGAGGTATCCCACTTTCAGTCTGTAGGGTTTGGGAGTAGTCTGCAAAACAACACAAAACCATTACCATACCCTTCTCACTCACACAACAGATCGTTAAACGTGAAATCATGTTCCACTGCAACAATGATTCTGTTTTCAGAGCTCCAGATAAGCTTTTGGTGTTGTTGGTATTTTACCCATGCATTTTAAAATCATTGGGTATCAGTAATTCTATCTGGGTATTCAAATTTCTGTTACCCACTAGTTTTTACACATGTGGGTATTTAAGTTAAATATTTAAAAACACTATTCATCTAGTCCCTGCAAACTGGTGTCGTGTGGGTTCGAGAGCTTTATAGGACTAAAAAATACCACGCTACTTCCACAAGAAAGTGTGATGGCAAATGATCATGATGTAACTGTCATCGTGGAGTTTGGCAAGGTTGACGGAATGTCCGTTTATAATTTCAAAATAAGTTGCTGATTTGCTAATCGAATACGCAGGGTTACTTCACAATATTTTGATGATACGCACAAGTTTTATTTTTGTAGCGAATCTGTAATGTTCGTTGCGTATTTGATACGCTTGGATTGTATATATTTTACTGCGTATTTCTGCATTTTTTATGCGTATTTTACGCAGATACGCAGCTTATCTGGAGCTCTGGTTTGGATGTTTGAATGGAGGTTGAATTGTCGTTGAAACAAATTATTTTGGTATCGTTCTTTTCAATTTTCAAGGAGGAACATCTTTACTCCTCATAAATTATTTGTTGATGCTTGATCTTAGAACTTAATTGGGTTATTAACTGATGTTTTCCTGGTAACTGATGCCCTGCTGAAATGAAAAGTATAGAATAGTTATCAAGTCTACAGGTTTCTCTCTATTCATCACTGAAAACTGGTAGGGCAGGACATGCTTAGTTTTTTCGCGAACACCTGGTGTCATCACTGATTTTCAGTGGTTCATTCATATAATGTTCACAGCTATTTACCCTTCACGCCAAGTGGAATCTGTTTCTGTGGATAAAATAGATTGGTTGTTCTCTATCGTCCCAGGCAAAGGAGTTAACTGACTACAAAAGTCGAACAAGGATGGAATTATGAAGTTATATTTTGGCTGGACTAATGAGTCTGTGTATAGTCCAATCAAAATCAAGTGTCGAAGTCGACATCCGGTTGTAAACTGCCATGCACATTTTGTCGATTGCAGGATTTGCAAAGCATGTGTACTAGCTCGGCGTCAACAGATATTTTCCAAATCTTTTCATGTTTTTAATCAAGGTGCAGATGTGATTGTATGAACTTCGCGAAGTAAGAACCTTTTGATTGACTGGGCACTTCCATTTTGTTTGAAGCAAATGCAAGTGACATGAGAGGTGGAATCTGATTAGTCAATAGAAGGGACATAGAAGGGACATAACTCGTAAAAGCCACAGGTGGCGCTACAAACGAGCTAAAAAATTCCAGCCCAATTCGGCAAGGGTGGAAACTGGATTTTGATATATAGTCATTTTGCTCCCTTGCCTCGGGAACATGATTTTCACTTGCATTGACAATTTATTTTCACCTGGTACACTGCGTCTCCGCAACTTGGAGGAGGGGTGAAGACTGCAGCACTGACTGCCGTGTGTGTGATGTTCTGGATCCATACTGTCTCAAACACAGATACTGAAAAAATCAGAGTGAGTGAATGTTGTTGACGCTGCTGTCAGAGTGGCCTCTAAACAAACCTATGCTTTTGGGGTACGATGATGCCCAATCGGCAAGGACTTGCATTTTAACCACTTGACCCTTGAAGAAATGTATCCAATACCTAAGCGCTTTGCCTATATGCACTAATTTGCGATTTTAGAAATATTCAAATTTGGTTGCAGTTATGATTTTAAGGGTCCTGTCAAAACTACATGAGGTGTTGAGAAGGAACAGCCTTGATGGCTTTAACGACTGGGCGGATGTGAGATCTGAACATTGTGCACACTGAGAAAATGCAATAACCACTTGTCTATCTCATATCCTTTACAGCGTCAGCCCGGAGAGCGGAAGGTCCGGGGTTCGATCCCCGGCCGCGTCATACCAAAAGACGTTAAAAGATGGTACTTGTTACCCTGTCTGGCGCTCGGCATTAAGGGGCTAAAACAAGGACTGGTCGGCTCGGAGTCAGTATACTGTGTCTGAGTGGGGTATTCATGTCAAACTGCGGCATGTTATCTCAGTGTGCTAGCACTATAAATCGGCATCAGTCCGGACTAGTACAAGCAGCCACACACACACACACACGTGCATGCATGCTGCTATATAAGTGCAATAATCTTGGATGGACGCGACGTTAAACCCAATTTCACCTCACCTCATATCCTTAAAGTATCATTCCCATAAAACAAACTTAGTAACAGTGAGTGAGTTTGTTTTAATGCCGCTTTCTACAGTATTACAGTTATAGCACAGTGTGTCAGCTTCATGTGGGAGGAAAGTGATGCAGCTGTCAGACGTTTACCACTTCGGTGAAACCCACGAGCATGGGTATGGTGCATAATCAGGGCAAACTGGGATTCGAACCCACAGTCATAGATTTCTGGTGGGGCGGTCGGGTAGCCTAGTGGTTGAAGCGTTTGCTCGTCACGCCTAAGATCCCGGGTTCGATTCCCGACATGGGTACAATGTGTGAAGCCCATATCTGGTGGCCCCACAGTGATATTGCTGGAATATTGCTGAAAGCGGCGTAAAACCAAACTCACTCACTCACTAGGTTTCTGGCGTGCCCAAGGGACGCAATGCTGCACAGAGAATTGCGCCGCCTTAGACGCCTGGGCCACCCGTGCCACCAAGCTGGTAACAAAGTATTTGGAATACAAGAACTGAGGTTTACCTCCATCCTGGTCGGTGCCATACGTATCCAGTAGGACCGGTTGCTTAAAGTAGGTGTAGGTCAGTTCGGTCGTCAGGTTGCCAACCTCCCATTTAAATCTCTGTGTGGGCACCATGTTTGGGAGGGATCCTAGCGGAGACTTCAGCCAGATTTCCTGTGTCATGTCTGAAAACAAGAAGGACAATAGCAATCTCCAAGATGGCCACGACAACACGTCCTGGAGAATGTGTTCAATCTGTGTGGAACTTTGCGCTGGGTAGCCTTGGACAAGGCGAGGTTAAATGGCGTTTAATGTCGCGTTCAAGATTATTTCACTCTAAAATTGACGTGTATGCTCGTGTATGTGGCTGCTTGTACCAGTCCGGACTTTTTATGGTGCTAGCCCACTGAGATACCATGCCGCAATTAAAGTCGAATAACCCAACCAGACACTGTACACCGATTTGTATCGACCAGTATCCCCTTAACGCCGGACGCCCGCAGGGTAACAACATGTACCGTCTTTCACTGTCTTTTGGTATGAGGGGTGGTCGGGTAGCCTAGTGGTTAAAGCGTTCGCTCGTCACGCCAAAGACCCGGGTTCTATTCCCGACATGGGTACAATGTGTGAGGCCCATTTCTGGTGTCCCCTACCGTGATATTCCTGGAATATTGCTAAAAGCGGCGTAAAACCATACTCACTCACTACTCACTTTTGGTATGACGTGGCCAGGGGATCAAAACACTGAGCTTCAGCGTTCTGAGTAGACGATCTATCCACTGCACCTCCCAGTTGTCCCTGTACCCATGTGTAATAGGGGCCACTTTGGCAAAACCTACCAGCAAGGGTATGGCCATGGCGTTGACCATGAAGAATAAAAACCAGGACGAATAAGGGGTCCGAATTCGCGAACGAAGGATCCTGGCTCGTCAAAGGGACGCAACTAGGCCACGAATGTCCTCTAAAGAAAAGTCAGAATAGCCAGCTTAGTACAGCAGCAATTGTATTATTGTGCTTTAGGCACTGGAGACCCTTCCAAAAGAAATGACTTACTTGGCATGCACACCTTCTCGAAAGGCTCATACAAGGCCAGCTTCACACACGTCTCTTTGCCATCGACTGTGAACACATCATACAACGTCTCCTGGTGAAGAAAAAATGCTGTCCATGAAAGGTATTTAACGGGTTGTAAGTGAAACAAACGTTGGGATACCTCGCAGATTCTTCATGCGCGAGGGTGACTATGCAGAGAACAGCAATCTCATTAAAATAAGAGCTAAGTTCTCGCTTCCGCAAAACAATGATCTGAGGACATCCCATTACGAGTCACGGCAGAACGACTTTTTCGCGAACTTTGACCGACCAATGAAATGAATAGCAAGAAGTCGATTTCAGCCAATGAGAAAGCTGCTTTCTCGAGCTTTTCGGCACTCGTTTCAACCTGGCGACTTCCATTTCAGACTACGCTTGATAAATATGTTGACACAGTTCTCGATTAAAATTTTGAAAACTAAACAAACAATCATCCCTAAATGTCTAATATATGGTTGAGATTGTATGGCAGTGCTTCCCATGTGCTGTGCAACGCCTCCTCCGTTTAAATGTTTATCCCACGGAAGCGAGAGATAGACGATAATTTTGACGGAATCAGTCGTACGGGCCGTAACTGTCGTTCGGAATATCCCGTTTTAACGTTTTCGAGGTTGCATGATTAGAAAACAAATTCCGACTGTCACTTTCATGATCTGGTAAGCGACGCTTTGATTGGTCGGATGAAAGGTCGTTCTGACGTGACCCGTAATGGGATGTCCTCAGATCTTTGTTTAGCGATAACGAGAACTAAGATCTGATTTTAATGAGATTGAGAGAACAGTCATTAGAGTCCCATCGGTGTTTGGTTGGAATCTCCGATTGTTGTCCTTGGTACGTGAGGACCATACATGCATGTATCTACACCGAGATATAACTGGAATACCTTTCATAACGGCATTAAACCCATTTCATTCACTCACTCATCAGGTTGGGACAAGACACGTAGCGGATGGATGTGTGAAACCAGTTCTCACCACCAGTTCCGTGTTTCAGGAAAAGCACATCCTTGGTGATATATTGCTTACTGCTGATCACAAGATTTGAAATAAATAATTTTGAAAATTTTAATTCAGTGTCCAATCCATTCTGGGTTATATATTATGGCGGGTAGAACCACCTGATATTCACTATTTGATAGTGATTACTGGGCCCGTGAAGATCCGGGGTAGAGTAGGTCTTCAGCAGCCCATGCTTCCCGTAAAAGGCGACAATGCTTGTCGTAAGAGGAGACTAACGGGATCGGGTGTTCAGGCTCGCTGACTTGGTTAATGAATGTCATCGTATGCCAATTGCGTGAATCGATGCTCATGATATCAATCACTGGATTGTCTGGTCCAGACTCGATTATTTACAAACCGCCGTCATATAGCTGGAATATAGCTGAGTGCGGCGTTAAACAACAAACAAACAAACAAGATAATGATTAGTAAACACACTCGTGATATAATCAGAATCTTACAATAGCTTTAAGCAGAGTTTTCTTATGCACGTGGAAAGGGTTTTATTAGTTTTATTGACTTGATTTAGATTATATTATTCAAATTTTTTTAAACATTTGAAATGGATAATCTTGAACAATTTGTGTACTTACGTTTGGGTAGTCATAGAGGCGGAATGTCAGGAATGGTTGTCCCTCCTTCTGTCCATACTCCTCTCTCGCTATCATTCTTCTATCTTCGTCATAGAAGATCTTCTCCGTGCTCTACGATACAACAACACAACGTAAGATGACGTTCCGTACCTCACGCTACGTTATTTGATCAGTTGGTTGTCAGTCAGCTTTCCCTTTAAGTCGAGGAATATTCCAGCAGCTCCAGCCATTGGTGTCTACATTTAAGAAATTGAGTCTACGAAGATTTTAAGAAGAATCCCACGACTCTTACTCAAAAGATGTTTGATCAGGTTACAACATTCAAGTCCTCAGTGAAGCTCTCAAAAATGTTTGTGGTAGACATGTGGAGGATGTGGTGTTCGATGCAATTCCCTACTTAGACTTGTACCAATTGTTCCAACGGGTTTTGTTCCAGGTGAACACTTAACCTGCCTTTGCGTGTGTTTGTGATGGTGCCACCGGCGTAGCAGGATATGCTCATGGTATTGCGAAAACATGGTATCATCACTGTTTGATAGTGATTCATAAACACATGCTCACGATATCGTCGGAATCATAGAGTCGACTTATTAAGATATCAGTGCCATAACAGTCAATAAGACTTAGTCTTTTAATTTAACTTAATTGTCCGTTTAATCACCGTAAGGTAAAACTACTTCCCTGTCTATACTTGCCTATTATTCACCTCATCCCTGTATTGTGTCAACTCCGATAAATATATATATCTATTATACATTGAGTCGAGCCAAATGGCTCACGTGTCATAATTACTTATTATTGTTATTATTCTCATGACTGAATACCCTTTCCATATCCAACCAAAATCGATTGTACGACTGTTTATATCATGAGCATGTGACACCCGTCACAAACACATGCAAAGGCAAGCTAATTGTTTACCTGTAAAAAAACACGGGGACATATTGTACAAGTCAAAATAGGGAATTTAACACACGGCTAAAGACAGATTCGAGTTATTTTGGATTAATTTATTTTGGGAACAATATGATTTCAGTCCAGGGTCCACTTACTTTAACATCAAGCTACACTCACGTCTGTCAGGTGAAATCCAAGCGGTGTGTACTCCCCCCTAAACTTGGCGGCAACGCAGTTGAACTGTTTCCGTAGACATCCATCAAACTGAGAGTCCGAAGGTAAAACATGCACCACCACCAAGTAATATAGAACCAGCAGCATGACGCCGCCCAGACCTAGAACACAGTTTAGTGGTCGAGGTGTATTATCTGGCACATGTTATGCAGGTCAGGCCTGGGAGATAAGGAGCTACATGTGTATGTAGAGTTTGTTATAAATAATAACTTGTATAACGATAGGTAATTCTACAAGTCTGAATAATAGACTGATCAGGTGAGGTGAGGTGAAATTGGGTTTAACGTCGCGTCCAAGATTATTGCACTTATATAGCGACGTGCATGCACGTGTATGTGTGTGTGTGGCTGCTTGTACTAGTCCGGACTGATGCCGATTTATAGTGCTAGCTCACTGAGATACCATGCCGCAGTTTAACATGAATACCCCACTCAGACACAGTATACTGACTCCGAGCCGACCAGTCCTTGTTTTAGCCCCTTAATGCCGAGCGCCAGACAGGGTAACAACAAGTACAATCTTTTAACGTCTTTTTGTATGACGCGGCCAGGGATCGAACCCTGGACCTTCCGCTCTCCGGGCGGACGCTCAACCACTAGACCACGGAGGCGGTCAGACTGATCAGGAGTAGAACCTGAATGAGTAGAGAGAATATTTGCATACGTATGCAAGTGGAAGTTGTAGATGCCCGCATGGAAGATATTGATGAAGTGGAACGTTTAGGTCAGGATAGAGGATGTATGTGGATGTCGGATGAAGAAGTAGAAGTATGAATAGTGGAAGTATGAAAAGTAGAAACACAATATGCTGATAGATGCAAACCTATGGGAGCTGGAGGTTACACATGAAAGAAGTGGATACATGGACGGAGATAGCAGATGTAAACACAAGGAAGTTGAGGAAATGGAATCTGGAGGTTACACATGAAAGAAGTAGATACATGGACGGGGATAGCAGATGTAAACACATGTAAGTTTAGGAAATGGAATCTTGAGGTTGTACATGAAAGAAGTGGATACATGGACTGGGATAGCAGATGTAAACACATGTAAGTTGAAGAAATGGAATCTTGAGGTTGTACATGAAAGAAGTGGATACATGGACGGGGATAGCAGATGTAAACACATGTAAGTTGAGGAAATGGAATCTTGAGGTTACACATGAAAGAAGTGGATACATGGACGGGGGTAGCAGATGTAAACACATGTAAGTTGAGGAAATGGAATCTTGAGGTTACACATGAAAGAAGTAGATACATGGACGGGGGTAGCAGATGTAAACACATGGAAGTTGAAGAAATGGAATCTTGAGGTTACATATGAAAGAAGTAGATGCATGGACGGGGATAGCAGATGTAAACACATGGAAGTTGAGGAAATGGAATCTTGAGGTTACACATGAAAGAAGTAGATACATGGACGGGGATAGCAGATGTAAACACATGTAAGTTGAGGAAATGGAATCTTCAGGTTGTACATGAAAGAAGTGGATACATGGACGGGATAGCAGATGTATACACAAGGAAGTTGAGGAAATGGAATCTTGAGGTTACACATGAAAGAAGTGGATACATGGACGGGGATAGCAGATGTATACACAAGGAAGTTGAGGAAATGGAATCTTGAGGTTATACATGAAAGAAGTAGATACATGGACGGGGATAGCAGATGTAAACACATGGAAGTTGAGGAAATGGAATCTTGAGGTTACACATGAAAGAAGTGGATACATGGACGGGGATAGCAGATGTAAACACATGGAAGTTGAGGAAATGGAATCTTGAGGTTACACATGAAAGAAGTGGATACATGGACGGGGATAGTATATGTAAACACATGTAAGTTGAGGAAATGGAATCTTGAGGTTACACATGAAAGAAGCGGATACATGGACGGGATAGCAGATGTAAACACATGGAAGTTGAGGAAATGGAATCTTGAGGTTACGAATGAAAGAAGTGGATACATGGACGGGGATAGCAGATGTAAACACATGGAAGTTGAGGAAATGGAATCTTGAGGTTACACATGAAAGAAGTAGATACATGGACGGGGATAGCAGATGTAAACACATGGAAGTTGAGGAAATGGAATCTTGAGGTTACACATGAAAGAAGTGGATACATGGACGGGATAGCAGATGTAAACACAAGGAAGTTGAGGAAATGGAATCTTGAGGTTACACATGGAAGAAGTGGATACATGGACGGGGATAGCAGATGTAAACACATGTAAGTTGAGGAAATGGAATCTTGAGGTTACACATGGAAGAAGTGGATACATGGACGGGGATAGCAGATGTAAACACATGGAAGTTGAGGAAATGGAATCTTGAGGTTACACATGAAAGAAGTGGATACATGGACGGGATAGCAGATGTAAACACATGGAAGTTGAGGAAATGGAATCTTGAGGTTACACATGGAAGAAGTAGATACATGGACGGGGATAGCAGATGTAAACACATGGAAGTTGAGGAAATGGAATCTTGAGGTTACACATGAAAGAAGTGGATACATGGACGGGGATAGCAGATGTAAACACATGGAAGTTGAGGAAATGGAATCTTGAGGTTACACATGAAAGAAGTGGATACATGGACGGGGATAGCAGATGTAAACACATGGAAGTTGAGGAAATGGAATCTTGAGGTTACACATGAAAGAAGTGGATACATGGACGGGGATAGCAGATGTAAACACATGGAAGTTGAGGAAATGGAATCTTGAGGTTACACATGAAAGAAGTGGATACATGGACGGGGATAGCAGATGTAAACACATGGAAGTTGAGGAAATGGAATCTTGAGGTTACACATGGAAGAAGTGGATACATGGACGGGGATAGCAGATGTAAACACATGTAAGTTGAGGAAATGGAATCTTGAGGTTACACATGCAAGAAGTGGATACATGGACGGGGATAGCAGATGTAAACACATGGAAGTTGAGGAAATGGAATCTTGAGGTTACACATGGAAGAAGTGGATACATGGACGGGGATAGCAGATGTAAACACATGGAAGTTGAGGAAATGGAATCTTGAGGTTACACATGGAAGAAGTGGATACATGGACGGGGATAGCAGATGTAAACACATGGAAGTTGAGGAAATGGAATCTTGAGGTTACACATGAAAGAAGTGGATACATGGACGGGGATAGCAGATGTAAACACATGGAAGTTGAGGAAATGGAATCTTGAGGTTACACATGGAAGAAGTGGATACATGGACGGGGATAGCAGATGTAAACACATGTAAGTTGAGGAAATGGAATCTTGAGGTTACACATGGAAGAAGTGGATACATGGACGGGGATAGCAGATGTAAACACATGGAAGTTGAGGAAATGGAATCTTGAGGTTACACATGAAAGAAGTGGATACATGGACGGGGATAGCAGATGTAAACACATGGAAGTTGAGGAAATGGAATCTTGAGGTTACACATGGAAGAAGTGGATACATGGACGGGGATAGCAGATGTAAACACATGTAAGTTGAGGAAATGGAATCTTGAGGTTACACATGGAAGAAGTGGATACATGGACGGGGATAGCAGATGTAAACACATGGAAGTTGAGGAAATGGAATCTTGAGGTTACACATGAAAGAAGTGGATACATGGACGGGATAGCAGATGTAAACACATGGAAGTTGAGGAAATGGAATCTTGAGGTTACACATGGAAGAAGTAGATACATGGACGGGGATAGCAGATGTAAACACATGGAAGTTGAGGAAATGGAATCTTGAGGTTACACATGAAAGAAGTGGATACATGGACGGGGATAGCAGATGTAAACACATGGAAGTTGAGGAAATGGAATCTTGAGGTTACACATGAAAGAAGTGGATACATGGACGGGGATAGCAGATGTAAACACATGGAAGTTGAGGAAATGGAATCTTGAGGTTACACATGAAAGAAGTGGATACATGGACGGGGATAGCAGATGTAAACACATGGAAGTTGAGGAAATGGAATCTTGAGGTTACACATGAAAGAAGTGGATACATGGACGGGGATAGCAGATGTAAACACATGGAAGTTGAGGAAATGGAATCTTGAGGTTACACATGAAAGAAGTGGATACATGGACGGGATAGCAGATGTAAACAGATGGAAGTTGAGGAAATGGAATCTTGAGGTTACACATGAAAGAAGTGGATACATGGACGGGGATAGCAGATGTAAACACATGGAAGTTGAGGAAATGGAATCTTGAGGTTACACATGAAAGAATTAGATACATGGACGGGGATAGCAGATGTAAACACATGGAAGTTGAGGAAATGGAATCTTGAGGTTACACATGAAAGACGTGGATACATGGACGGGGATAGCAGATGTAAACACATGGAAGTTGAGGAAATAGAATCTTGAGGTTACACATGAAAGAAGTGGATACATGGACGGGGATAGCAGATGTAAACACATGTAAGTTGAGGAAATGGAATCTTGAGGTTACACATGAAAGAAGTAGATACATGGACGGGGATAGCAGATGTAAACACATGGAAGTTGAGGAAATGGAATCTTGAGGTTACACATGAAAGAAGTGGATACATGGACGGGGATAGCAGATGTAAACACATGTAAGTTGAGGAAATGGAATCTTGAGGTTACACATGAAAGAAGTGGATACATGGACGGGGATAGCAGGTGTAAACAGATGGAAGTTGAGGAAATGGAATCTTGAGGTTACACATGAAAGAAGTGGATACATGGACGGGGATAGCAGATGTAAACACAAGGAAGTTGAGGAAATGGAATCTTGAGGTTACACATGAAAGAAGTGGATACATGGACGGGGATAGCAGATGTAAACACATGGAAGTTGAAGAAATGGAATCTTGAGGTTACACATGAAAGAAGTGGATACATGGACGGGATAGCAGATGTAAACACAAGGAAGTTGAGGAAATGGAATCTTGAGGTTACACATGAAAGAAGTGGATACATGGACGGGATAGCAGATGTAAACACATGGAAGTTGAGGAAATGGAATCTTGAGGTTACACATGAAAGAAGTGGATACATGGACGGGGATAGCAGATGTAAACACATGTAAGTTGAGGAAATGGAATCTTGAGGTTACACATGAAAGAAGTGGATACATGGACGGGGATAGCAGATGTAAACACATGGAAGTTGAGGAAATGGAATTTTGAGGTTACACATGAAAGAAGTGGATACATGGACGGGGATAGCAGATGTAAACACATGGAAGTTGAGGAAAGGGAATCTTGAGGTTACACATGAAAGAAGTGGATACATGGACGGGGATAGCAGATGTAAACACATGTAAGTTGAGGAAATGGAATCTTGAGGTTACACATGAAAGAAGTAGATACATGGACGGGGATAGCAGATGTAAACACATGTAAGTTGAGGAAATGGAATCTTGAGGTTACACATGAAAGAAGTGGATACATGGACGGGATAGCAGATGTAAACACATGGAAGTTGAGGAAATGGAATCTTGAGGTTACACATGAAAGAAGTGGATACATGGACGGGGATAGCAGATGTAAACACATGTAAGTTGAGGAAATGGAATCTTGAGGTTACACATGAAAGAAGTGGATACATGGACGGGGATAGCAGATGTAAACACATGTAAGTTGAGGAAATGGAATCTTGAGGTTACACATAAAAGAAGTGGATACATGGACGGGGATAGCAGATGTAAACACGTGGAAGTTGAGGAAATGGAATTTTGAGGTTACACATGAAAGAAGTGGATACATGGACGGGGATAGCAGATGTAAACACATGGAAGTTGAGGAAATGGAATCTTGAGGTTACACATGAAAGAAGTAGATACATGGACGGGGATAGCAGATGTAAACACATGTAAGTTGAGGAAATGGAATCTTGAGGTTACACATGAAAGAAGTAGATACATGGACGGGGATAGCAGATGTAAACACATGGAAGTTGAGGAAATGGAATCTTGAGGTTACACATGGAAGAAGTGGATACATGGACGGGGATAGCAGATGTATACAGATGGAAGTTGAGGAAATGGAATCTTGAGGTTACACATGAAAGAAGTGGATACATGGACGGGGATAGCAGATGTAAACACATGGAAGTTGAGGAAATGGAATCTTGAGGTTACACATGAAAGAAGTGGATACATGGACGGGGATAGCAAATGTAAACACATGGAAGTTGAGGAAATGGAATCTTGAGGTTACACATGAAAGAAGTGGATACATGGACGGGATAGCAGATGTAAACACATGGAAGTTGAGGAAATGGAATCTTGAGGTTACACATGAAGGAAGTGGATACATGGACGGGGATAGCAGATGTAAACAGATGGAAGTTGAGGAAATGGAATCTTGAGGTTACACATGAAAGAAGTGGATACATGGACGGGGATAGCAGATGTAAACACATGGAAGTTGAGGAAATGGAATCTTGAGGTTACACATGGAAGAAGTGGATACATGGACGGGGATAGCAGATGTAAACACATGGAAGTTGAGGAAATGGAATCTTGAGGTTACACATGAAAGAAGTGGATGCATGGACGGGGATAGCAGATGTAAACACATGTAAGTTGAGGAAATGGAATCTTGAGGTTACACATGGAAGAAGTGGATACATGGACGGGATAGCAGATGTAAACACATGGAAGTTGAAGAAATGGAATCTTGAGGTTACACATGGAAGAAGTGGATACATGGACGGGGATAGCAGATGTAAACACATGTAAGTTGAGGAAATGGAATCTTGAGGTTACACATGAAAGAAGTGGATACATGGACGGGGATAGCAGATGTAAACACATGGAAGTTGAGGAAAGGGAATCTTGAGGTTACACATGAAAGAAGTGGATACATGGACGGGGATAGCAGATGTAAACACATGGAAGTTGAGGAAATGGAATCTTGAGGTTATACATGAAAGAAGTGGATACATGGACGGGGATAGCAGATGTAAACACATGTAAGTTGAGGAAATGGAATCTTGAGGTTACACATGAAAGAAGTAGATACATGGACGGGGATAGCAGATGTAAACACATGGAAGTTGAGGAAATGGAATCTTGAGGTTACACATGCAAGAAGTGGATACATGGACGGGATAGCAGATGTAAACACAAGGAAGTTGAGGAAATGGAATCTTGAGGTTACACATGAAAGAAGTGGATACATGGACGGGATAGCAGATGTAAACACAAGGAAGTTGAGGAAATGGAATCTTGAGGTTACACATGAAAGAAGTGGATGCATGGACGGGACAGCAGATGTAAACACATGTAAGTTGAAGAAATGGAATCTTGAGGTTACACATGGAAGAAGTGGATACATGGACGGGATAGCAGATGTAAACACATGTAAGTTGAAGAAATGGAATCTTGAGGTTACACATGAAAGAAGTGGATACATGGACGGGATAGCAGATGTAAACACATGTAAGTTGAAGAAATGGAATCTTGAGGTTACACATGAAAGAAGTGGATACATGGACGGGATAGCAGATGTAAACACATGTAAGTTGAAGAAATGGAATCTTGAGGTTACACATGAAAGAAGTGGATACATGGACGGGGATAGCATATGTAAACACATGGAAGTTGAGGAAATGGAATCTTGAGGTTACACATGAAAGAAGTGGATACATGGACGGGGATAGCAGATGTAAACACATGTAAGTTGAGGAAAGGGAATCTTGAGGTTACACATGAAAGAAGTGGATACATGGACGGGGATAGCAGATGTAAACACATGTAAGTTGAGGAAATGGAATCTTGAGGTTACACATGAAAGAAGCGGTTACATGGACGGGGATAGCAGATGTAAACACATGTAAGTTGAGGAAATGGAATCTTGAGGTTACACATGAAAGAAGCGGATACATGGACGGGGATAGCAGATGTAAACACATGGAAGTTGAGGAAATGGAATCTTGAGGTTACGAATGAAAGAAGTGGATACATGGACGGGACAGCAGATGTAAACACATGTAAGTTGAAGAAATGGAATCTTGAGGTTACACATGAAAGAAGTGGATACATGGACGGGATAGCAGATGTAAACACATGTAAGTTGAAGAAATGGAATCTTGAGGTTACACATGAAAGAAGTGGATACATGGACGGGGATAGCAGATGTAAACACATGGAAGTTGAAGAAATGGAATCTTGAGGTTACACATGAAAGAAGTGGATACATGGACGGGACAGCAGATGTAAACACATGTAAGTTGAGGATATGGAATCTTGAGGTTGTACATGAAAGAAGTGGATACATGGACGGGGATAGCAGATGTAAACACAAGGAAGTTGAGGAAATGGAATCTTGAGGTTGTACATGAAAGAAGTGGATACATGGACGGGGATAGCAGATGTAAACACAAGGAAGTTGAGGAAATGGAATCTTGAGGTTACACATGAAAGAAGTAGATACGTGGACGGGGATAGCAGATGTAAACACAAGGAAGTTGAGGAAATGGAATCTTGAGGTTACACATGAAAGAAGTGGATACATGGACGGGGATAGCAGATGTAAACACATGGAAGTTGAGGAAATGGAATCTTGAGGTTACACATGAAAGAAGTGGATACATGGACGGGGATAGCAGATGTAAACACATGGAAGTTGAGGAAATGGAATCTTGAGGTTACACATGAAAGAAGTGGATACATGGACGGGGATAGCAGGTGTAAACAGATGGAAGTTGAGGAAATGGAATCTTGAGGTTACACATGAAAGAAGTGGATACATGGACGGGGATAGCAGATGTAAACACATGGAAGTTGAGGAAATGGAATCTTGAGGTTGTACATGAAAGAAGTGGATACATGGACGGGGATAGCAGATGTAAACACATGGAAGTTGAGGAAATGGAATCTTGAGGTTACACATGAAAGAAGTAGATACATGGACGGGGATAGCAGATGTAAACACATGGAAGTTGAGGAAAGGGAATCTTGAGGTTACACATGAAAGAAGTAGATACATGGACGGGATAGCAGATGTAAATAAAGCGACAAAACCCTTTCCATATCCAATAGAAATCTCTGCATAAAGCAGAGTCGATTGTACGATTCCGACTATATCAGGTGTTTATGAATCACTATAAATTCGTAATGATACCAGGTAGTAGACAAATAAGACGACGATAGCACATGTAAACACGTGAAAGATGAAGAAATGGAAGCTTGAGGATGGGCATGAAAGAAGTAGATACATAAGACGGAAATCGTAGATGTAAACAAATGCAAGATGTATAAATTGAAGCATAAATGACACACAAGAGAGACGTAGAAATATGATGGAAGATGTAAACGTGTAGGGTTTCTGAAGATCAGATATTTTATCAGCTTCACCTTGAGGTTAGACATTAGAAAAGTACAAAAAACAGACATTTTCTAAAATTAGCCTAAATATGTGTGTGTAAACAATGTATGTTTTGCGGCAGACAATTTCAACAGTGTGAAGCATGATTTTTCTTCATGGATCATCTGAGATAACATAATCTTTTCAATAAAATCGCAAAATCTAATCGATGTGACGTTGTGCACTGAGACTGGTGACAAACACAACCAGATACGTCTTTATTTGACCGCGGACCCCGAACACCATGACGTCGCCACTTCTAGTGCCACCGCAGTCACAGCCAAATGGTTCCATGTCTGTGATGCTACAACGTACCGTGCGTCGGTGGACACGACATCTATCATCAGTCCTGGAGAGTTGGAATGGACTCTTAAATAGTACCATCTTTTTACGTCTTTTGGTATGAGGTGAGGCGGAATGGGGTTTAACTGATACTTGTAGTTACACCTTTTGCTGTGTTTTAGCATAACCAAGAAATGAGTTTTGAGGAAAGTAAACGGAAGATGACAGTTTTGTTTTCGCACAAAGACAAAACTGTTTGACCCATGCGCTGAATGTTTGAATAAGGCTAAAAATAAGTTAAATATAAATATTTGAATTTTATTTGATGACACATTTAGTTAGACATTTGTGTCAACCATGATTCACATGTGAGTGAGTTAAAGTTTTTCGTCACATCGGCAGTATCTCAGCTATATAGTGATGAGAACAAATTGAAAGATAAATACCTGTCACAAAGGACAGTAATACATCAGCATGATATCACAGATTGAAATCTACAAACTAACAAATTCAACACTAAAACTTCTAACCAACATATATACATCAACTTTACATTTTATATTTTTAAAATACGAGCTATATACCACCAGTAACTGAAGCCAGACCATCTAATTGGGGACCATGGGGACTTACAGTACTTCAGCTACCTGCATGAATCCCCAACAGGATTTAAGTCCTAACTCTCGTTACTGGTAGTTGTAGACAATACTAGCCATACAGTAAGAAACAATCCAATTTTGAAATGTATTAAAATTCTAGTTCTCTGCAATGTACTTAGATATTATGAGGATTTATGTGTCACATTCAGGGGACAATATTTTTACTGTACTTCAACCCCATGAAATGTGACAACCAGAATAATATAAGTTATTAATTGCATCTAACTAATTTAAAACACATTTATTCAAAAGCTATTGATCAGTCCTATTCCTTTTAAAAAGTTTATAATTAAGTGAGAATTGACTTTAATAAAAATATCCCTTAAATTCGAAACTTGATAAAAAGTATCCCTTGTGAGAAAAAACTCTACAGTCAAGTAAAATGTGCTTGACAGTGATTCTCTCATCACAAGTGATGCAAAAGGGAGGATCCTCGCCTTTCAATAAATACTCGTGAGTATAACGACTGTGGCAAATGCGACATCGTTGTAGAATAACTTCATCATGTCTTGACTGGCAACCCAAGAAAGTATAGCCTATAGTTGGTTTTATCTGGTGAAGTTTGTTTGCACCTAACTGGGTATTCCACCTTGTCTGCATTAACCGCCTGATATAATGTCTGATATAAGGTTTATAATCAGAGTACGGGATCAGAAGGTGGCTGACAGATTTATCCAGAGCTGCTTTAGCTGCAGCATCAGCCCTTGTGTTTCCGGATATGCCGACATGACTCGGCAACCAACAAAAAACGATGTCGTATTGGCCAGTAGAAAGATCATTATACAACTCTAAAATGTCAAGAATATGCGGGGGCACGGGTGGCCCAGTCGTCTAAGGCGCCGCGATTCGCTGTGCAGAGATGCGTCCCTTAGGCACGCCAGAAACCTATGATTGTGGGTTCGAATCCCGATTCGCCCCGATTATGTTTCTAGGTTTGTCAGCACCATACCCGTGCTCGTGGATTTCACCGAAGTGGTAAACGTCTGAGACCTGCATCACTTCGGGCTTTCCTCCCACATTAAGCTGACACGCCGCTTTTAACAGTATTCCAGTTAAACCCAACTCACTCACTCAAGAATATGCGGATGAGAGGAAGAGACATTCAGTGCCTGGAGGCATGACAGGGAATCTGAAAAGATGGCAAATTGTTGACATTTTGATTGATGTTGAACATATTCCAAAGCAGCCAGAATAGCCTTTGCCTCAGCAGTGAAAACTGAGCTACAGTTTGGTATTCGGAAAGATATACTTTTTGATCCAATGGCAGTGGCACTTCCTACCCTGTCACCGTCCTCTGATTCATCTGTAAATATTGAGCGATGGGTGTCATATTTTGCTCTCATTTGTAGATATTCCTGTTGTAAAACCAATTGATTTGTGTCAGATTTTTTAAATTGAGTAAGAGTAAGATCTACTTCCGGACGGACTGTTTGCCAAGGAGGAGAAGACAAAAGCCGGGAAGGAGAAAACAGGTCTAAATTAATATTAGCAGCTTTAATGTGGGGTTTAATCCGAATTCCCAGTGGTGGAACCAGCTTAGATTTACTTTGAAACAACTCTTCATAAGGAGGTTTGAAAACTGAAAGTGTTCAGAAATTAAATTCAACTACTTATTTCACATATGCGTATACCATGCTTAACTTTAATAATCAGTCATTAATTTGCAAAATATGATGAATGTAAAATGTATGTGAAAACAAAATCTATTTTTCCTATCGGTTACATGCTGTGTGGTAACTTACAGCTTTGTCACTAATTAGTTGCAGGATTGTTTATTCTCGATACCATCTTTGAACCGTTCTTTGGCTTTTTACTTCTATCAAACAATATCGGGAAAACTATTCTAAAATTGCTTTCATTGTCGAATAATTATTGGTTGATGCTTGTCATCGTATCCCAATTGCGAAGATCGATGTTCATGATGTCAATCACTGGATTGTCTGGTCCGGACTTGAATATTTACTGACTGCCGTCATATAGCTGGAATCATTCAATCATTTAATCATTCAAGGGAAGATTTTTTGGAACATTTCTATACTGATATTTTACGGGTGATTCGTGTTGTAGAAATTCATGTCACAAACTCAGATTGCAATCCAGCCATTTTAATATACATATGCCTGTAAACTAGAAAATGGTGTAACCTACCTTCCCTAATCGTGTCAAAGTATGTCTCCAGACAAGTATGTAGAAATAAATGGTCTTTTTTAAATCACTTGCTCAGTAATGTTAATGAGTGAGTGAGTGTGTATAGTTTTGCGCTGCTTTTAGCAATATTCCTGCAAATATCACGGCAGGGGGACACCAGAAATGGGCTTCACACTTTGAACTCATGTCGGGAATCGAACCTCGGTCTTTGGCATGACAATCGAACGCTGTCAATTACTTAACACGCAACGACGATCTAAATTCGATATTGAATAATGTTCAATTTATTATATATTTCTGGAAACATACAAGGACACCCCGTTAATCCAGACTATCAAATAAAAATTGTCCGGATTAACGAATCATTAACTTAGTAATGGTATCCGCATGATAAACTCCTTAATAACCAATTTACGGTTTAACGCAGCAATTTCCCAACAAAATTCGTATTAAGTGGGTTACAATATGGCCGAATTTTTTCCGTTCGACGCGATTTATTTTTTAATGCAAAAGCCGTTATTAACGGGGTTCGAACTAAGGAGGTTTCACTGTAGACATCCCCGACAATAATCTTTCGAAAGGCGCGGTTCCCGACTGTCGGGGTTTCAGTTTCAACGCTAAACACGTGGGATTACGAAAACAACATTTATCCCTTATAGGGCCCCAATTCAGGAAATATGCACACTTATAGGTTTGTATTAGGAACACGGCAACTTGTTCAGAAGCAGTTTCACCTAGACGTTGTACTATAGCATACCCCAATGAAAGCATGCTACATCACTGTATATATACATACAAGGTAACATTCGGCTTCAGACACATCGTGGAACATTCGTCACCACTCGCCCCTTTCCGTAACCTATTAGGCTTGTCCCGGAATAACACGAGTTGGTCACGAATGATCGTGGAATCCTCCTACTTGCCGGATGTATCTATAAGGGAGGTAACTCGTCACTACACATAAAATGTTGGTTTGCCATTGAAAACATATAGTTTCGAGTCTCAAGATTGCAGATACATTGTATAAAATCTTCTCATTGATAAACAGTTACTTTTTCCCACATGAAATACAGATATATACCAAGCATGTTTATTAAAAGCACATATAACACTAAACGGAACAGTTTACCAACCAATAGGAAAATAAACAATTTTGGATGACGGTAACCCATAATGATTTGAACTTGAATGTACAAACTGAATCCAATCTTTCTCCGTTTCCTTTGTTATTTAATTTAATATGTATTTGAAATAAACAATATTCTATTGATATATGCAATCGCTATCAATTTCACAGAGGATAAAACCTATTTGGTTCATAATAATTACAATTGAACACAAGTAACGGTCAAATTGCTGCACTTTTGTTTGCATCATTTTTGTAGTGGTCCTTCTGTAGAACTTGCTGATTTTTAAAAATATTTGCATACCCTCGTTGTCTTGAAAATAAAATTAAATAATTACAATAATATATTAAGTGGAGTGCTCGCTAACCGATCGTTATGTTTCAAGCTTTGCGCATCTGCACAGCCGTTTGAGCCTTGCAATGGACTCGTCACATAGACTGGGTCCCTGCCCTCCATGCGCTGCGTAATCGTGATCATACGCGTGTGGTCTTATATATAATGAGCAGATAATTAGCATTCCAATTTTTATATCCGATCAAGATATATATGACGGTCTAAGTCACAAAAAATATGTATTCACCAGCACCCGACACCTGACATCCGACATACGACATACGACATCCGACATCCGATATACCAGCTTTTACCAACTTTCTACCTCGTGTCGAGCTTGTCAGTTTCATCTCAAGAACCACCTCCGTGGAGACGTAAATAGATCATCTTTCCGGGGAGCGGGAGGTCGGTGATTCAATCCCCTGGCCGCGTCACACCAAGAGACGTTAAAAGATGGTCATCAAATGAGTGAGCTGGTAAGATTGGGTGTAAGATTGGGTGTAAGATTGCTATATTCAGGTACATTCGTGTCCATGCATCTGGACGATTTGATTACCACTGATCATGAACATCGACTCTTACTCACCCCTTAATATTTATTTTGCATTGTGTACATTCTGATGAGGATAACATACAGGTAACTGGACATTCGTTATAGATAATGTACGAGCGTGCGTTATCTGACTTAAACAACAGCATCAATGTAACAAAATACTGGGTAATCAGATTAAAAATACAGCCTCAAAATTAAAATATTTTTTTTCGGGAGATTCGGGATATCTATCGCTAAAACAGAGTCCATGCCACCCGGTACAACACAACATTATACCAGATACATAAACATGTATGTACCCACCGCATTGCTTTATTATAAACGGTCATTACACAGGCCTGTTCACATGTTATTTCTAAAGAATGGTAATTTACATTAATCAGGAGTGTATGAACGTACAGCCACAATGAGCAAAGGAGATGGTTCAGCTGCAAACATGATTCTCTGTTAAATAAAGAAAATGAACAAACAATTCATGAAATAAAATTCCTAAAACCAAAACTTATAGTTATTATGCTAATTTATTATAAAAAACGACACAAGATGGTCCTGAAATGGCAATGCCTAGCATGTCCTGTCTGCTCTTATTATAGATAATTATTAATTTACTTATTGTACGGCAACAGGCAATACATATGGTCATGAAATAACAGCGACAAAAAGCATCATACATAATCATTCATTGTATTGTCGTGGTAAAAGGGTTCGCTCGTCACGCCGAAGGCATGGGTTCGATTCCCTACATGGGTACAATGTGCGAAGCTCATTTCTGCCCCTGCCGTGATATTGCTGTTAGTAACCTCCATGGTATTAGCAACTGAATGTGCTACCAGTATCCCGAAGGCCACGTTGCCTGAACGTTGCGGACGTTAATCAAGTGTAAATCGAACTTTCACAGGACAATCTTTCATCTGTTCTGCATAGAATTGATCAAACCATTCGTTCTGTGCCAAAGTGAACCAGTTTTTCCAGTCACCCACTTCACCTGGAAAACAAGGAAAGAAATTTAATTAACGATATACCAGACTATCTACAAGATATTACGGTAGACAAATTTGAAAAATAGTTTATGTGTTACGGAAGACTTGGTATTAAGGAAAAACAGAAATTAAGTAGAGCTGCGATAAAAGCGACAAAATCGTCTCCACAATCATTATAAATCTCTACTAAAAGCGGAGACGATTGTACGATTCGGACTGTATCAGGTGTTTATGAATCACTGTCAGATAGTGATGATTCCAGATGCTCGCAATACAGCAGAGGGGGGGGGGGGGGGGGGGGGGGGGGGGGGGTCGGGTAGCCTAGTGGTTAGAGCGTTCGCTCGTCACGCCACGTCACGGGCTCGATTCCCGACATGGGTACAACGTGTGAAGCCCTTTTCTGGTGTCCCCCGACTTGATATTGCTAGAATATTGCTAAAAGCGGCGTAAAATCATTCTCACTCACTCACTCACTCACTACCAGTTGGGATATGATTTCTCTTTTCGCGAACAACTGGTGTCATTGCTGATTTTCAATTGTCCATTCACATCATTTTCACCATCTTTTTCGCCACTGGAACCGGTTTCGGCGGTTAATCGAAACTGGTTATACTTTGGCGTTGACGTTTTATATTTCATTCATGACTGAGCGAGTGAGTGAGTGAGTGAGTGAGTGAGTGAGCGAGTGAGCGAGTGAGTTGTGTTTAACGCTACTTTGAACAGTATTCAAGTTAAATCACGGCGTGTCAGTTTAATGTGGGAGGAGTGTCTCAATTGTTTACATGCATATGTTGCAGGCGTTTATCACTTTGGTGAAACCCACGGGCACGGATATGGTGCTGAGAAAACCTAACAACATAATCCTTGCGATTCTGCTTATGCAATGCTTGATGACCAAACTTGCACAGCGAATTGCAGCGTATATCGTACTCCCAGATAACTAGTGGAATCTGAACAAGAAGAATAAGAATCTGAATAAGAAATGTGATTTACGCCGGACATAGAAGTCTATAAAACTGTAGCAAACACACAAATCGTTCGCATTGTACCATGTATTTGTATCTTCAGAAATAACTTCACCACTTTTGTTTCTTTGAGTTTTATTGATGTGATGTTTAACACACGTTACAACTATTCAGTATCAAACATACTTGCCCTTGCGATAAGCAATCTTGCCAGTCAGCTTTGCAGTAGCCTTGATCTTCTTCATTGAGTTAAACTCACACTGTTCACACACTTGTCTGATGAAGTCATCGCTTCTCTCTACGCCCAGGAAGTCACACAACTTCTTCGCCTCCCTGAAAGTGTCCTGTGAGCACAGTACATATAAAATATACAACGTCAACGCCAGTGGATAAGGAGAAGAAAAGGCACATGTTCAATGGGAGGATGTTTCATTGGAAGTATTGGCTACATTTCAGGCACTTTTCTGGCAACCTATTCCTCCCTATCTGAGTTACCTGGGAATCATCATGTTTACTATGTTATATTATGTTGTACTATGTTGTATTATGTTGTACTATACAGAGCATGGGTGACTATTGTGAAAATGAAATGTTCATATAAAGTCAATTATTGTGTCTATTCTAATGCTGTATTCAGCGAGTCGTTGTACACTCCGTCATTTTGTCATTAAAGTAACGTTGTCGTTAGGGAACGACCATTTGATATTGTGTTGAGGACATGTTGTTTCAGTAGTCAAGAGAGACATGTTTCACATGAAGTGGCTTGATATTTGACAAAACAGATTCCACTATGATGCAACAACCAGCGCCATAAAGCATAGAGACAGTGAATAGTTGTTAAGGCGCTTTCAGCAACATCACTTCAAGTGATGTGATTGAAAGGGCATTGAACCTAATAAATGAAAGATTGGTTATGTCTTATGTCCTCGCCCTATGTTACATGGGCCTAACCTCTTTAAGGTCTTCATAGTGGAGTGTCAGGATCGGAATATCGGTAGTGTTCTTCACCTCCTCCCAGGACTTCAAATGGTCGAACCAGGAACCATATTCAACTGAAATATACAGACATACTGAAACACGTATTGCAGTAAGATACATATGAAAAAGACATCTATCAAACAATATATGAAGTTCCGGTGTAAAATAGGTCTTCAGCAATCCATGCTTGCCATAAAAGGTGACTATGCTTGTCGCAAGAGGCGACTAGCGGGATTGGGTGGTCAGGCTCGATGACTTGGTTGATGCATGTCATCGATCGCAATTGCTAGGAACGATGCTAATGATGTCAATCACTGGATTTTCTGGTCCAGTTTCGATTATTTTACAGACCGCTGAGTGCGGCGTTAAACAACAAACAAATCAAGACCAATTTCTAACACGGATCCTCACAGGGCAGTTTGGAAAGAACAGGGATTGAGAGTTCATTAAAAAATGTGGCTTCCTATCCAATACTATTTCTAAGATATATTTATAGTATAAACGTATGCAGATGGTTTTGATGAAATAAAAATACGACTTCAATTGGAAAGGTCTTATTTATTTGGAAATAATGTTATTCCAGTTTCCAACATGTTCGGATGTTTTCGAATCCAACTTTTAGTGCATTGACGCGGACACCCCATTTCCACATACAAATCACTAGCAGTGACATCAGGACAACACACAGACGTGTGTGAGGTTTTGATCATCAGCATTGTCTAACTGTGTGATAAACATGAGGGAGTGACAAACTCTTACGCCGCCATCTTTCAGCCAAATGCGCGACCTGTTTCCGAGATCTCGGTAACATGGATAATATGACATATAGAGGCGTCTGTCACACGTTATGCAACAGGTTATACAGCCTAAGCTGTAGGAAAGGCACAATTTCAACAAGCAGCAATAATCCTGCAACCACTTTCAAAGCTTTACCAAAACTTATGAGAGTTGTTTTCAAATGAATACAATCCTATCGCCTTTCAGTGGACATGTGTTGATTCACACAAAAAGACACTTCCAGAGAAGCCAAACTTTACAAAATACAAAGAAATACAATGCAAAGTGAGTGAGTGAGTGAGTGAGTTGGGTTTAACGCCGCTTTTAACATTATTCCAGTTATATCACGGCGTGTCAGCTTAATGTGGGAGGAAAGCCCGAAGTGATGCAGGTTTCAGACGTTTACCACTTCGGTGAAACCCACGAGCACGGGTATGGTGCTGACAAACCTAGAAACATAATTGGGGCGAACCGGGATTCGAACCCACAATCATAGGTTTTTGGCGTGCCCAAGGGACGCAACTCTGCACAGCGAATCGTGGCGCCTTGGACGACTGGGCCACCCGTGCCCCCCAATGCAAAGAAATACGAATTTGGAAATATGGAAATAAGGTCACTCGGGAAAGTTCCTTTCAAAAAGGCAAAGATTGCTTTTTCGTCTAGTGTGGTTCGTTCTGCATGCAACATCAACTGTGTGCGAAATACTGATGAATAGTGTGTGCTTACATCTCCCCTCTGTCGCAGGACGAAGATAATTCTCCCACTTGCCACTATAATCACTGAAGCCGATCTTTTTCATAAACACGAAATAGGATACTATAGCGTCTTTGGGATTACGAATGACGTGAACAATTTTAGGTTTCTTGACCTTGACCTCATCAGGTAGATGTTGGAACGGTGCGTGGGAGTTGAGAAGTCGGGGAGATGGGAGGTCCTTGTACACCTCCTCGTCAGATAGTTCCAGCATGGTCGAGGTCTTGTCGATGTCACTTGTGTCCAGCTTGCCCGCCTGGAGTAGTCGGGAAATCTCCCATACCCAGTGTGTGCCTGGATTAAAAGGCTGGAGTGGTACAGTAAATCAGTTAGGTTTAACGCCGATTTGTACAATATGGTCAACTGTTTCGTGAACACCTGGTGTCACCAGAGAATCCTGCGTGTGGTACTCGGAGACTGTACAATATGGTCAACTATTTCGTGAACACCTGGTGTCACCAGAGAATCCTGAGTGTGGTACTCGGAGACTGTACAATATTGTCAACTGTTTCGTGAACACCTGGTGTCACCAGAGAATCCTGCGTGTGGTACTCGGAGACTGTACAATGGCATCACATAGTTTTTATTCGATTGGTAAATAGTTGTAGGTTTAAAGAAACTTGACGACGTCGCTTTAATCCCATATGGGGTGTTGTTTTATCTTTGGACTGTTGCAGACATACCAATATCGTTGAAGTTACACAAGTTTTTTTTCAAATATATTATCTCAAAGAAACATAAACTTATTTGCAAAAATAAAACGTCAACACCAGAGGATAATCGGTCTCGGCTATCTAACGAACCCATTGAGCCTAAATTGTCAAAAGGTGGTGAAAATTGTGTGAATTTTATTCCTGAAAATCAGTGATGACACCAGGTGTTCGCGAAAAGGGGATGCATGCACCACCCCTTACACAGTTTACATAATTAAGTAAGTAATTGTTTCAGTATTCATACCTGATCTAGAATATGTACTCAAGATGACGTCATCCGATCTGATTTTCACGGAAGCCATATTCTCGATGGCTCGATTGTTAGGAAAGTTTGGGAAACGACAACCGTTGTGAGAGATGACCAACAGCTCGTCCCCGCCGTCGTCTTTCAAGCTTATTGTCGTCATGGTGATGCTATTCTTATGCCAGTTGTGCAGCCTAAACCTGAAATACCATAAACATACAGTGCATATGTAGTTGGACAGCACGGAACAAAAACACCCAATAACATACAAGGGATTTTTTATATTTAATTTGGATACTTGGGACTCCAAAATGAGTTCGAGACACATCGTCACATCGGCAGTATCTCAGCTATATAGTGATGAGAACAAATTGAAAGATAAATACCTGTCACAAAGGACAGTAATACATCAGCATGATATCACAGATTGAAATCTACAAACTAACAAATTCAACACTAAAACTTCTAACCAACATATATACATCAACTTTACATTTTATATTTTTAAAATACGAGCTATATACCACCAGTAACTGAAGCCAGACCATCTAATTGGGGACCATGGGGACTTACAGTACTTCAGCTACCTGCATGAATCCCCAACAGGATTTAAGTCCTAACTCTCGTTACTGGTAGTTGTAGACAATACTAGCCATACAGTAAGAAACAATCCAATTTTGAAATGTATTAAAATTCTAGTTCTCTGCAATGTACTTAGATATTATGAGGATTTATGTGTCACATTCAGGGGACAATATTTTTACTGTACTTCAACCCCATGAAATGTGACAACCAGAATAATATAAGTTATTAATTGCATCTAACTAATTTAAAACACATTTATTCAAAAGCTATTGATCAGTCCTATTCCTTTTAAAAAGTTTATAATTAAGTGAGAATTGACTTTAATAAAAATATCCCTTAAATTCGAAACTTGATAAAAAGTATCCCTTGTGAGAAAAAACTCTACAGTCAAGTAAAATGTGCTTGACAGTGATTCTCTCATCACAAGTGATGCAAAAGGGAGGATCCTCGCCTTTCAATAAATACTCGTGAGTATAACGACTGTGGCAAATGCGACATCGTTGTAGAATAACTTCATCATGTCTTGACTGGCAACCCAAGAAAGTATAGCCTATAGTTGGTTTTATCTGGTGAAGTTTGTTTGCACCTAACTGGGTATTCCACCTTGTCTGCATTAACCGCCTGATATAATGTCTGATATAAGGTTTATAATCAGAGTACGGGATCAGAAGGTGGCTGACAGATTTATCCAGAGCTGCTTTAGCTGCAGCATCAGCCCTTGTGTTTCCGGATATGCCGACATGACTCGGCAACCAACAAAAAACGATGTCGTATTGGCCAGTAGAAAGATCATTATACAACTCTAAAATGTCAAGAATATGCGGGGGCACGGGTGGCCCAGTCGTCTAAGGCGCCGCGATTCGCTGTGCAGAGATGCGTCCCTTAGGCACGCCAGAAACCTATGATTGTGGGTTCGAATCCCGATTCGCCCCGATTATGTTTCTAGGTTTGTCAGCACCATACCCGTGCTCGTGGATTTCACCGAAGTGGTAAACGTCTGAGACCTGCATCACTTCGGGCTTTCCTCCCACATTAAGCTGACACGCCGCTTTTAACAGTATTCCAGTTAAACCCAACTCACTCACTCAAGAATATGCGGATGAGAGGAAGAGACATTCAGTGCCTGGAGGCATGACAGGGAATCTGAAAAGATGGCAAATTGTTGACATTTTGATTGATGTTGAACATATTCCAAAGCAGCCAGAATAGCCTTTGCCTCAGCAGTGAAAACTGAGCTACAGTTTGGTATTCGGAAAGATATACTTTTTGATCCAATGGCAGTGGCACTTCCTACCCTGTCACCGTCCTCTGATTCATCTGTAAATATTGAGCGATGGGTGTCATATTTTGCTCTCATTTGTAGATATTCCTGTTGTAAAACCAATTGATTTGTGTCAGATTTTTTAAATTGAGTAAGAGTAAGATCTACTTCCGGACGGACTGTTTGCCAAGGAGGAGAAGACAAAAGCCGGGAAGGAGAAAACAGGTCTAAATTAATATTAGCAGCTTTAATGTGGGGTTTAATCCGAATTCCCAGTGGTGGAACCAGCTTAGATTTACTTTGAAACAACTCTTCATAAGGAGGTTTGAAAACTGAAAGTGTTCAGAAATTAAATTCAACTACTTATTTCACATATGCGTATACCATGCTTAACTTTAATAATCAGTCATTAATTTGCAAAATATGATGAATGTAAAATGTATGTGAAAACAAAATCTATTTTTCCTATCGGTTACATGCTGTGTGGTAACTTACAGCTTTGTCACTAATTAGTTGCAGGATTGTTTATTCTCGATACCATCTTTGAACCGTTCTTTGGCTTTTTACTTCTATCAAACAATATCGGGAAAACTATTCTAAAATTGCTTTCATTGTCGAATAATTATTGGTTGATGCTTGTCATCGTATCCCAATTGCGAAGATCGATGTTCATGATGTCAATCACTGGATTGTCTGGTCCGGACTTGAATATTTACTGACTGCCGTCATATAGCTGGAATCATTCAATCATTTAATCATTCAAGGGAAGATTTTTTGGAACATTTCTATACTGATATTTTACGGGTGATTCGTGTTGTAGAAATTCATGTCACAAACTCAGATTGCAATCCAGCCATTTTAATATACATATGCCTGTAAACTAGAAAATGGTGTAACCTACCTTCCCTAATCGTGTCAAAGTATGTCTCCAGACAAGTATGTAGAAATAAATGGTCTTTTTTAAATCACTTGCTCAGTAATGTTAATGAGTGAGTGAGTGTGTATAGTTTTGCGCTGCTTTTAGCAATATTCCTGCAAATATCACGGCAGGGGGACACCAGAAATGGGCTTCACACTTTGAACTCATGTCGGGAATCGAACCTCGGTCTTTGGCATGACAATCGAACGCTGTCAATTACTTAACACGCAACGACGATCTAAATTCGATATTGAATAATGTTCAATTTATTATATATTTCTGGAAACATACAAGGACACCCCGTTAATCCAGACTATCAAATAAAAATTGTCCGGATTAACGAATCATTAACTTAGTAATGGTATCCGCATGATAAACTCCTTAATAACCAATTTACGGTTTAACGCAGCAATTTCCCAACAAAATTCGTATTAAGTGGGTTACAATATGGCCGAATTTTTTCCGTTCGACGCGATTTATTTTTTAATGCAAAAGCCGTTATTAACGGGGTTCGAACTAAGGAGGTTTCACTGTAGACATCCCCGACAATAATCTTTCGAAAGGCGCGGTTCCCGACTGTCGGGGTTTCAGTTTCAACGCTAAACACGTGGGATTACGAAAACAACATTTATCCCTTATAGGGCCCCAATTCAGGAAATATGCACACTTATAGGTTTGTATTAGGAACACGGCAACTTGTTCAGAAGCAGTTTCACCTAGACGTTGTACTATAGCATACCCCAATGAAAGCATGCTACATCACTGTATATATACATACAAGGTAACATTCGGCTTCAGACACATCGTGGAACATTCGTCACCACTCGCCCCTTTCCGTAACCTATTAGGCTTGTCCCGGAATAACACGAGTTGGTCACGAATGATCGTGGAATCCTCCTACTTGCCGGATGTATCTATAAGGGAGGTAACTCGTCACTACACATAAAATGTTGGTTTGCCATTGAAAACATATAGTTTCGAGTCTCAAGATTGCAGATACATTGTATAAAATCTTCTCATTGATAAACAGTTACTTTTTCCCACATGAAATACAGATATATACCAAGCATGTTTATTAAAAGCACATATAACACTAAACGGAACAGTTTACCAACCAATAGGAAAATAAACAATTTTGGATGACGGTAACCCATAATGATTTGAACTTGAATGTACAAACTGAATCCAATCTTTCTCCGTTTCCTTTGTTATTTAATTTAATATGTATTTGAAATAAACAATATTCTATTGATATATGCAATCGCTATCAATTTCACAGAGGATAAAACCTATTTGGTTCATAATAATTACAATTGAACACAAGTAACGGTCAAATTGCTGCACTTTTGTTTGCATCATTTTTGTAGTGGTCCTTCTGTAGAACTTGCTGATTTTTAAAAATATTTGCATACCCTCGTTGTCTTGAAAATAAAATTAAATAATTACAATAATATATTAAGTGGAGTGCTCGCTAACCGATCGTTATGTTTCAAGCTTTGCGCATCTGCACAGCCGTTTGAGCCTTGCAATGGACTCGTCACATAGACTGGGTCCCTGCCCTCCATGCGCTGCGTAATCGTGATCATACGCGTGTGGTCTTATATATAATGAGCAGATAATTAGCATTCCAATTTTTATATCCGATCAAGAGATATATGACGGTCTAAGTCACAAAAAATATGTATTCACCAGCATCCGACACCTGACATCCGACATACGACATACGACATCCGACATCCGATATACCAGCTTTTACCAACTTTCTACCTCGTGTCGAGCTTGTCAGTTTCATCTCAAGAACCACCTCCGTGGAGACGTAAATAGATCATCTTTCCGGAGAGCGGGAGGTCGGTGATTCAATCCCCTGGCCGCGTCACACCAAGAGACGTTAAAAGATGGTCATCAAATGAGTGAGCTGGTAAGATTGGGTGTAAGATTGGGTGTAAGATTGCTATATTCAGGTACATTCGTGTCCATGCATCTGGACGATTTGATTACCACTGATCATGAACATCGACTCTTACTCACCCCTTAATATTTATTTTGCATTGTGTACATTCTGATGAGGATAACATACAGGTAACTGGACATTCGTTATAGATAATGTACGAGCGTGCGTTATCTGACTTAAACAACAGCATCAATGTAACAAAATACTGGGTAATCAGATTAAAAATACAGCCTCAAAATTAAAATATTTTTTTTCGGGAGATTCGGGATATCTATCGCTAAAACAGAGTCCATGCCACCCGGTAAAACACAACATTATACCAGATACATACACATGTATGTACCCACCGCATTGCTTTATTATAAACGGTCATTACACAGGCCTGTTCACATGTTATTTCTAAAGAATGGTAATTTACATTAATCAGGAGTGTATGAACGTACAGCCACAATGAGCAAAGGAGATGGTTCAGCTGCAAACATGATTCTCTGTTAAATAAAGAAAATGAACAAACAATTCATGAAATAAAATTCCTAAAACCAAAACTTATAGTTATTATGCTAATTTATTATAAAAAACGACACAAGATGGTCCTGAAATGGCAATGCCTAGCATGTCCTGTCTGCTCTTATTATAGATAATTATTAATTTACTTATTGTACGGCAACAGGCAATACATATGGTCATGAAATAACAGCGACAACAAGCATCATACATAATCATTCATTGTATTGTCGTGGTAAAAGGGTTCGCTCGTCACGCCGAAGGCATGGGTTCGATTCCCTACATGGGTACAATGTGCGAAGCTCATTTCTGCCCCTGCCGTGATATTGCTGTTAGTAACCTCCATGGTATTAGCAACTGAATGTGCTACCAGTATCCCGAAGGCCACGTTGCCTGAACGTTGCGGACGTTAATCAAGTGTAAATCGAACTTTCACAGGACAATCTTTCATCTGTTCTGCATAGAATTGATCAAACCATTCGTTCTGTGCCAAAGTGAACCAGTTTTTCCAGTCACCCACTTCACCTGGAAAACAAGGAAAGAAATTTAATTAACGATATACCAGACTATCTACAAGATATTACGGTAGACAAATTTGAAAAATAGTTTATGTGTTACGGAAGACTTGGTATTAAGGAAAAACAGAAATTAAGTAGAGCTGCGATAAAAGCGACAAAATCGTCTCCACAATCATTATAAATCTCTACTAAAAGCGGAGACGATTGTACGATTCGGACTGTATCAGGTGTTTATGAATCACTGTCAGATAGTGATGATTCCAGATGCTCGCAATACAGCAGGGGGGGGGGGGGGGGGGTCGGGTAGCCTAGTGGTTAGAGCGTTCGCTCGTCACGCCACGTCACGGGCTCGATTCCCGACATGGGTACAACGTGTGAAGCCCTTTTCTGGTGTCCCCCGACTTGATATTGCTAGAATATTGCTAAAAGCGGCGTAAAATCATTCTCACTCACTCACTCACTACCTGTTGGGATATGATTTCTCTTTTCGCGAACAACTGGTGTCATTGCTGATTTTCAATGGTCCATTCACATCATTTTCACCATCTTTTTCGCCACTGGAACCGGTTTCGGCGGTTAATCGAAACTGGTTATACTTTGGCGTTGACGTTTTATATTTCATTCATGACTGAGCGAGTGAGTGAGTGAGTGAGTGAGTGAGCGAGTGAGCGAGTGAGTTGTGTTTAACGCTACTTTGAACAGTATTCAAGTTAAATCACGGCGTGTCAGTTTAATGTGGGAGGAGTGTCTCAATTGTTTACATGCATATGTTGCAGGCGTTTATCACTTTGGTGAAACCCACGGGCACGGATATGGTGCTGAGAAAACCTAACAACATAATCCTTGCGATTCTGCTTATGCAATGCTTGATGACCAAACTTGCACAGCGAATTGCAGCGTATATCGTACTCCCAGATAACTAGACTAGTGGAATCTGAACAAGAAGAATAAGAATCTGAATAAGAAATGTGATTTACGCCGGACATGGAAGTCTATAAAACTGTAGCAAACACACAAATCGTTCACATTGTACCATGTATTTGTATCTTCAGAAATAACTTCACCACTTTTGTTTCTTTGAGTTTTATTGATGTGATGTTTAACACACGTTACAACTATTCAGTATCAAACATACTTGCCCTTGCGATAAGCAATCTTGCCAGTCAGCTTTGCAGTAGCCTTGATCTTCTTCATTGAGTTAAACTCACACTGTTCACACACTTGTCTGATGAAGTCATCGCTTCTCTCTACGCCCAGGAAGTCACACAACTTCTTCGCCTCCCTGAAAGTGTCCTGTGAGCACAGTAAATATAAAATATACAACGTCAACGCCAGAGGATAAGGAGAAGAAAAGGCACATGTTCAATAGGAGGATGTTTCATTGGAAGCATTGGCTACATTTCAGGCACTTTTCAGGCGACCTATTCCTCCCTATCTAATTACCTAGGAATCATCATGTTTACTATGTTGTATTATGTTGTACTATGTTGTATTATGTTGTACTATGTTGTATTATGTTGTACTATACAGAGCATGGGTGACTATTGTGAAAATGAAATGTTCATATAAAGTCAATTATTGTGTCTATTCTAATGCTGTATTCAGCGAGTCGTTGTACACTCCGTCATTTTGTCATTAAAGTAACGTTGTCGTTAGGGAACGACCATTTGATATTGTGTTGAGGACATGTTGTTTCAGTAGTCAAGAGAGACATGTTTCACATGAAGTGGCTTGATATTTGACAAAACAGATTCCACTATGATGCAACAACCAACGCCATAAAGCATAGAGACAGTGAGTAGTTATTAAGGGGCTTTCAGCAACATCACTTCAAGTGATGTGATTGAAAGGGCATTGAACCTAATAAATGAAAGATTGGTTATGTCTTATGTCCTCGCCCTATGTTACATGGGCCTAACCTCTTTAAGGTCTTCATAGTGGAGTGTCAGGATCGGAATATCGGTAGTGTTCTTCACCTCTTCCCAGGACTTGAAATGGTCGAACCAGGAACCATATTCAACTGAAATATACAGACATACTGAAACACGTATTGCAGTAAGATACATATGAAAAAAACATCTATCAAACAATATATGAAGTTCCGGGGTAAAATAGGTCTTCAGCAATCCATGCTTGCCATAAAAGGTGACTATGCTTGTCGTAAGAGGCGACTAGCGGGATTGGGTGGTCAGGCTCGATGACTTGGTTGATGCATGTCATCGATCGCAATTGCTAGGAACGATGCTAATGATGTAAATCACTGGATTTTCTGGTCCAGATTCGATTATTTTACAGACCGCTGAGTGCGGCGTTAAACAACAAACAAATCAAGACCAATTTCTAACACGGATCCTCACAGGGCAGTTTGGAAAGAACAGGGATTGAGAGTTCATTAAAAAATGTGGCTTCCTATCCAATACTACTTCTAAGATATATTTATAGTATAAACGTATGCAGATGGTTTTGATGAAATAAAAATACGACTTCAATTGGAAAGGTCTTATTTATTTGGAAATAATGTTATTCCAGTTTCCAACATGTTCGGATATTTTCGAATCCAACTTTTAGTGCGGACACACCATTTCCACATACAAATCACTAGCAGTGACATCAGGACAACACACAGACGTGTGTGAGGTTTTGATCATCAGCATTGTCTAACTGTGTGATAAACATGAGGGAGTGACAAACTCTTACGCCGCCATCTTTCAGCCAAATGCGCGACCTGTTTCCGAGATCTCGGTAACATTGATAATATGACATATGGAGGCGTCTGTCACACGTTATGCAACAGGTGTGCTAAGCAATGGCTTATGCCTAAGCTGTAGGAAAGGCACAATTTCAACAAGCAGCAATAATCCTGCAACCACTTTCAAAGCTTTACCAAAACTTATGAGAGTTGTTTTCAAATGAATACAATCCTATCGCCTTTCAGAGGACATGTGCTGATACACATAAAAAGACACTCTCAGAGAAGCGATACTTTACAAAATACAAAGAAATACAATGCAAAGAAATACGAATTTGGAAATATGGAAATAAGGTCACTCGCGAAAGTTTTCGCTCTATGTTCCTTTCAAAAAGGCAAAGATTGCTTTTTCGTCTAGTGTGGTTCGTTCTGCATGCAACATCACCTGTGTGCGAAATACTGATGAATAGTGTGTGCTTACATCTCCCCTCTGTCGCAGGACGAAGATAATTCTCCCACTTGCCACTATAATCACTGAAGCCGATCTTTTTCATAAACACGAAATAGGATACTATAGCGTCTTTGGGATTACGAATGACGTGAACAATTTTAGGTTTCTTGACCTTGACCTCATCAGGTAGATGTTGGAACGGTGCGTGGGAGTTGAGAAGTCGGGGAGATGGCAGGTCCTTGTACACCTCCTCGTCAGATAGTTCCAGCATGGTCGAGGTCTTGTCGATGTCACTTGTGTCCAGCTTGCCCGCCTGGAGTAGTCGTGACATCTCCCATACCCAGTGTGTGCCTGGATTAAAAGGGTGGAGTGGTACAGTAAATCAGGTAGGTTTAACGCCGATTTGAACAGTGTTTTAGTTTTTATGGCGTTTCAACTTATTGTTCGGAGACCAGATTAACAGCATACAGTTTAGGCTCGTACCAGTCCCAGCCCTTCAGAAATGAAGTGTTTTAGTTTTTAATTGCGTTTCAACATTGGAGACCAGCTTAACGTCATACAGCAGTGGACGTCTGTCACCTCAGTTGGTGTTGTTCATACATTTTTTTAACATCCAAACTTTTTTATCACAGTGTACTTACTCTGCAGCTTTATTCCTAATAGCTGGGAGTACACACACACACACACACACACACACACACACACACACACACACACACACACACACACACACACACACACACACACACATACTCGCCATTCACAGACTGCACAGGTACACTGATGATGCCTATTGTGGCTAGTGTTCCATGGTGTGATCCTTTTACAAACATCGAAAAGTTGGAAGGTTTTGTACTCTTTCATATAAATAACACAATGCTATTCACATCCATAACCCATTCCACTCTCAACAAAATACATGAGAAAACATAACATAACCGGATTCGAGGAATTCTTGAAGTAAAATGACGACATCTTTTGAGAACTGTTTTCAAAATGTTCCTGAGTTACCAATTAAAGAACTGACTTACTCAAATTACTTTGAATCAATGAGAAAATATATATGGCTTTCACCTTCGTTGATGTCCCACGATAGGGCAGGACATGATCAACTGTTTCGTGAACACCTGGTGTCACCAGAGCATCCTGAGTGTGGTACTCGGAGTCTGTACAATATGGTCAACTGTTTCCTGAACACCTGGTGTCACCAGAGCATCCTGCGTGTGGTACTCGGAGACTGTACAATATGGTCAACTGTTTCGTGAACACCTGGTGTCACCAGAGCATCCTGAGTGTGGTACTCGGAGTCTGTACAATATGGTCAACTGTTTCCTGAACACCTGGTGTCACCAGAGAATCCTGAGTGGTACTCGGAGTCTGTACAATATGGTCAACTGTTTCATGAACACCTGGTGTCACCAGAGAATCCTGCGTGTGGTACTCGTAGACTGTACAATATGGTCAACTGTTTCGTGAACACCTGGTGTCACCAGAGAATGCTGAGTGTGGTACTCGGAGTCTGTACAATATGGTCAACTGTTTCGTGAACACCTGGTGTCACCAGAGCATCCTGAGTGTGGTACTCGGAGTCTGTACAATATGGTCAACTGTTTCCTGAACACCTGGTGTCACCAGAGAATCCTGAGTGTGGTACTCGGAGTCTGTACAATATGGTCAACTGTTTCATGAACACCTGGTGTCACCAGAGAATCCTGCGTGTGGTACTCGTAGACTGTACAATATGGTAAACTGTTTCGTGAACACCTGGTGTCACCAGAGAATCCTGCGTGTGGTACTCGTAGACTGTACAATATGGTCAACTGTTTCGTGAACACCTGGTGTCACCAGAGAATGCTGAGTGTGGTACTCGGAGTCTGCACAATATGGTAAACTGTTTCGTGAACACCTGGTGTCACCAGAGAATCCTGCGTGTGGTACTCGTAGACTGTACAATATGGTAAACTGTTTCGTGAACACCTGGTGTCACCAGAGAATCCTGAGTGTGGTACTCGGAGACTGTACAATATGGTCAACTGTTTCGTGAACACCTGGTGTCACCAGAGAATCCTGCGTGTGGTACTCGTAGACTGTACAATATGGTCAGCTCTTTCGTGAACACCTGGTGTCACCAGAGCATCCTGCGTGTGGTACTCGGAGTCTGTACAATATGGTCAACTGTTTCGTGAACACCTGGTGTCACCAGAGAATCCAGAGTATGGTACTCGGGGACTGTACAATGACATCACATAGTTTTTTATCCGATAGGTAAATAGTTGTAGGTTTAAAGAAACTTGACGACGTCGCTTTAATCTCATATGGGTTGTTGTTTTATCTTTGGACTGTTGCAGACATACCAATATCGTTGAAGTTACACAAGTTTTTTTCAAATATATTATCTCAAAGAAACATAAACTTATTTGCAAAAATAAAACGTCAACACCAGAGGATAATCAGTCTCGGCTATCTAACGAACCCATTGAGCCTAAATTGTCAAAAGGTGGTGAAAATTTTGTGAATTTTATTCCTGAAATCAGTGATGACACCAGGTGTTCGCGAAAAGGGGATGCATGCCTTGCTCTACCGGTAGCACCACCCCTTACACAGTTTACATAATTAAGTAAGTAATTGTTTCAGTATTCATACCTGATCTAGAATATGTACTCAAGATGACGTCATCCGATCTGATTTTCACGGAAGCCATATTCTCGATGGCTCGATTGTTAGGAAAGTTTGGGAAACGACAGCCGTTGTGAGAGATGACCAACAGCTCGTCCCCGCCGTCGTCTTTCAAGCTTATTGTCGTCATGGTGATGCTATTCTGATGCCAGCTGTACGGCCTAAACCTGAAATACCATAAACATACAGTACATATGTAGTGGGACAGCACGGAACAAAAACACCCAATAACATACAAGGGATTTTTTATGTTTAATTTGGATACTTGGGACTCCAAAATGAGTTCGAGACAACAGGGAATTCGACACATCAAGCTTGACATATCTGAGTATAAATGATGATAAATATGGAAGGAATTAGAAGGGACCGGAAGGCGAGTTCGAGACTACCGGGAATTCGACACATCCGCGTTCGACAAAACGAGGTTTGACTGTAATCGAATGGGAACCCAAAACCTCTCATTTTGGAAAATAGAACAGGAAAACGTGAACAATAGTGAGTGAGTGAGTGAGTGAGTGAGTGAGTGAGTGAGTCGGGTTTAACGCTGCTTTTAAAAGGATTACAGTTATATCACGGCGTGTCAGCTTAATGTGGAAGTGATGCAGGTCTCAGACGTTTACCACTTCGGTGAAACCAACGAGCATGGGTATGGTGCTGATAACCCTTGAAAAATAATCGGGGCGAACCGGTATGGAAAATAGACATTCAAGCAATGATATATTTCCCACCACTTTGATGCCAAACCGTGTATATGGTTATGTCTACATATACACGTACAGCCCGTTTGGCTCCAAATGAGAACGGTGAATTGCAAAATCACTCAAAATCGGGAATAGTCTATTAAATGTGAATACGGTACACGGCGACGAATACACGTACCTAACAATATCTGCTGTATGTTATTTGTATTCCCATAACTGGAAAACGTTGTTTAAAAAAACTATCACATCGTAATGTGTACAAGTTGACATCTTGAACGGAGGGGGAACAGCGCTTCTTGGGTGTATGTATGTCAAGATATCCTATCTCTAAGTCACATGCGTCTGATAGCATTTACAACAAGACCTTGCGGTGAGGAGTCCCATACAGGCAGGTCAAAGGCCGGGGTTGGCAAACACTATTGCTGTATTGTGTTGTTTGTGTTGACCAATGTATACGTGAGAGCGTGCTACCATTTAAACAGCCCCAATATTCCCGGTCCTTGTGTGTGTGGAGGGGTCGGGTGTGTGTGGGGGGATGTGGGGTGGGGTGGGGGGTAGTTAGAGTTTTGGTTGTTGTAAAAGGGGTACATTGCTGTAAAACGTACTCTCAGTATTGAGTATTAATTGTTCGCCTCGCCCTTCCAGAGAAACTAGATGGTATATTGAAGCAGATACTATCAATAAGGATAAAACTAGGCGGGTAGAGTTTTGGTTGTGGAAAGGTTTTATTGCTCCAGAACGTACTTGACCAGAATATTGTCTATTAATTGGCCGTTTCTCCCTTCCCGAGAAAATAATGACTATATTGTGTTTCATATCATGTTTATATTTATCCACATGGTCACAGCCATAGCAGCTTTATGCACAGGGTCACAGCAATAACAGCATTATCAACATGTTCACAGCAATAACAGCTTTATGCACATGGTCACAGCAATAACAGCTTTATGCACAGGGTTACAGCAATAACAGCATTATCCACATGGTCACAGCAATAACAGCATTATCCACATGGTCACAGCAATAACAGCATTATCCACATGGTCACAGCAATAACAGCATTATCCACATGGTCACAGCAATAACAGCATTATCCACATGGTCACAGTAATAACAGCTTTATGCACAGGGTTACAGCAATAACAGCATTATCCACATGGTCACAGCAATAACAGCATTATCCACATGGTCACAGCAATAACAGCATTATCCACATGGTCACAGCAATAACAGCATTATCCACATGGTCTCAGCAATAACAGCATTATCCACATGGTCACAGTAATAACAGCTTTATGCGAAGGGTCACAGCAATAACAGCATTTTGCACATGGTCACAGCAATAACAGCATTATCCACATGGTCACAGCAATAACAGCCTTATTCCTGCACATCAGTGGAAAGATACATACACGAATTGTTTAACAGAATTCAGTAAGACTCACAGCTAAATCATGTCCACTCACCGACATATCCCCGCGCTTGCTTTGTAACGTTGCCCTATGTCCTCACAACGGCGGTAAAGGTCACACGAGGCAGGTCAAGTCAAGTCATGTTTTTTTCTTATAAATCGCAACATGTGATACAGAGGACACACGTACATAGATATGTTCAGTGAGACTGCACAGATAATAATCATGCGTGAATAATAATAATAATAATAATAATAATGATAAAAATAAAAATAATATTAATAATAATTTTGCATCAAAAGGTAAATATGAAATGTAGATTATGTTATGAAATTAATGAGACTGTCCAACACAATGTCAGTGGATGCCCCGCTTTGGCACAAACACAGAATCTTAAACGATATGATGTGTAGCTCGATCATTTTATTACCGTCTTTACCATGCTTGTGGTTTTGACACAGAGGTCCACCCATGGTATGACCCGGAATATGTAGAGGGCGTCATGGAAAATGATTCTTTGGAATAGGCCAATTTACAGCCTCAGACGTATCCAGGCCAACAAACCTGATCTTGTCCTTTTTTATAAATCAAAGCCGCGTTTAACAGTATTCCAGTTATATCGCGGTTTGTCAGCTTAATGTGGGAGGAAAACCCGAAGTGATGCAGGTCTCAGACGTTTACCACACACACACACACACACACACACACACACACACACACACACACACGTGTAGCATGTCGCTATATAAGCGCAATAATCTTGTACGCGACGTTAAACCCCATTTCAACTCACCTCATGCCAGCTATAAGGGTATGTTAAATATCTGCCAACTGAAATACCAAAACTGGCGTTACGAGGCTGACATATTGTGAGATACTCATTGATACGATGCATGTAATATCGTCTATGATACCCGTATCAAATACACCACCATCAAATAACTCTTTCTTGTTCGTTTCATTTTAAACCCCATTGAACATGGGTGTATTCTTTCGCCGGCAGCATAGAACACACGTAAGCCATCTCGTAAATAGTGCAAGGTTCGAACACATTCTTATATACGGTTTACATACGGACTAGGCGTTTCTGTCTGAAGAAGCATTAATGTTCCCTTCAGATTGTAAAACATTTACAAACGTACTTACGGTGGCAAAGTAACTTTCCTTGTGCAATGTCCTCTACAGGTGCGTACATCGGGGCCTCCGTACCATCTCGCAGTGACGATAAACTTACGTTCACGCTTCACAAGGTGAGTGCTGCTGGCCTATCAAAGGGCTATACGTTTAAGGAAAGCACGCCCAGGTGGGCCCATCATAAGTAACTGAGACGCCTGGACATTGACACTGTCAGATGCGTGGAAAAAGGAATTGACACACAAGAACTGAGTGTTTCTTTGGGTTAAGGTTGAGTGTGTTGGGACGTTTGTGGAAATCTACTCCTCCACAGGAATTTAGGCAATCCATGTTTGACGTATCGGTTATGGCCTCGATTCACTCACTCACTCAACAGCGTTAAGACTTCCACATCATACAGGACATCGTTATTTTCTTTCTATACCACAGCATCATCATTAGTATGTCATACAAAAACAGTCAAATGCCGTTGTGTCGAACTTACGGTTATCTCGAAGTAAAAACTTGGTCCTTGCGTATTCCTCCTTTATTCAGCAATTTCGGTTGTGTCTTAACTCGAATAACTCGAATTATTTACGAAGGTCGACTTCGACACAACGATGTTTGACTGTATACGGTGCATGTTGCTTCGGTTAACAAAAACTCGTCGTAATTTGATAACAGAGACCGAAATTATAACTTCAAAGTAATTGTTAATGTGATAAGAGTAGAGCTGTGGGGGTCTATAACTCCTTGGGTGTTGGTCCTCAGCACACTTGCTTGAATAAACCCTAAGGACCTCACAGCTCTCTTCTCTCTTGTTTCAAGGTAAGAAACATTTAAATATTCCTATTTGATGACTAAACTTCTTATTTCATTGTTATTGTTGTCTAGAAATGTTATAGTTAAGTTGAATCATTACTGCCATATTGTAACTCTCAATCTACTGTGTGCAAGTTCTAAATGACTGCTCATTATATATTATTTACCGTCTAATACTCAGGCACTTTCCAGTGTTGTTTGAAGTGTAATGCGTCGTGGGCTCCTCCAGTTTATGTATCATTAATATGCGGCACCAATAGTTCTCCCCTATATTTCGACATCCATGTTTATATTCCCCTTCTATGTCTAACATCATCTGTTCAAAAGGCCAGATGCATATACAGTTTATATTTCCGTGCGGTAGCGTAGCGTACGTGTAGCTTAGTCACAAAACGGTTCCTAGAGTTAACACAAATGTTTCAAGCAAGATTTATTTAATACGTAGGTCGGTTATTCCATATTTTCCGACAGTCCACCGATCAAAGGTTATATGAGCAGCTTTACCTTCCGTGCGCTTACACAATAGGCTATAACAACACATTACATATTTCTTAGGTTTTATCCTCATTAAGGAAGTATTTGAATATATTGTAAAGAGTCCCGTCCATCATATAGTTGCTTACGCTACATCACCGCCTATACCACAATTTCATTACCGTAGTCATTTAAATACTGTTATAGTCATTCTTTATACTTCATAACAAGGACATTCAAACGCGCATCGTTTAAATATACAATTACCGTATTCACTCCATTAGCTGTTATCGTCTAGCTCCGTATATATCTAGAAAATGCGCGTAGTCAATAGCAACACAGCCGCGGTGATTCATTACCATAGTCACCAAAGTAATCACTACTAAAACTAATAATTACACTAACTCAAACCGAGCTATATCTTCTACCGCGTACATTCGTATCTTTATTTGGATCAAGTATTTACTTTCCGTATAAGCCGAAATCATTATGTTGTGGTAATTATTACTGAAATTACAAATATTAATGTTTACCGTCTTTTCATAAGTAAATGTCATGTTCCTCATCTAAGCAGTGTGCGCAGTCTACCGTACATGCTCTATTAAAATGTTACGACTACTCAATTTAGCTGTTAAGAAATGATATTTGGCATTACCGTTATTATTCTAGTAAATACTGCATCTGTTGTATAATGTTACCGTACATACTCCAATATTAAACACATTAACGTTATTATTATGCCTTTATTAGATGGACACTGTTTAGCATATCATTATCATTATTACCATTGTACGTCACTATCATATATTAATTGATGTAACTTGAATGATATGACACTTGAATAAACCATAAGGACCTCACAGCTCTCTCCTCTCTTGTTTCAAGGCGAGCTCCCAATAGCTAATTCCCCAAACCGAGGCCTGACAGTTATTTGTATCACCCCAACAAGGCTGTCTTATATTCATATGTTTTCGTTTCCTTTAAAAAGAATTACTTTTGAAAGAACGCACTGGGTATCTCAATTGTTACTGAGCGTAAAACACTTGAAAATATATCTTTGGTCAAACCATCATCTAAACGTTACTAGACCGCCTCCGTGGTCTTGTGGTAGAGCGTCCGCCCGGAGAGCGGAAGGTCCAGGGTTCGATCCCGGGCCGCGTCATACAAAAAGACGTTAAAAGATGGTACTTGTTGTTACCCTGTCTGGCGCTCGGCATTAAGGGGCTAAAACAAGGACTGGTCGGCTCGGAGTCAGTATACTGTGTCTGAGTGGGGTATTCATGTTAAACTGCGGCATGGTTTTCAGTGAGCTAGCACTATAAATCGGCATCAGTCCGGACTAGTACAAGCAGCCACACACACACATACACGTGCATGCACGTCGCTATATAAGTGCAATAATCTTGGACGCGACGTTAAACCCAATTTCACCTCACCTCACCTCTAAACGTTACTGGGCTGAAAACAGTCGCCAAAACACTGCAAATTTAAGGCCCAAAACACAACTATGATACCCGTATCAAATACATCACCATGGAATAACCATTTCTCGTTCCTGTTTAACCTACATCGAAAAAGGGTGTATACTTTCTTTTGCGTAACGTGTGCACAATCTATATATGTCTACGGAGGACATTCTGACCTCACTCATTGTTCGCATTCAGAATTATATTATAGCTGTATAACGGGGACATGTAAATAACGTGGGTGAGGTAAACCAGTGGTTAAGAGCATGAGCAACGCCCCATGCCGCCGGGGCAGGACGGCATCAGCCACGTCATGTCTAATCAGCAGTGTACCACGTCTTCGGTAACTGGAACTTACGACAAGCACGTGGTACTTGGGGCTTACTCTCCTGGAATCAGGGGGCACGGGTGGCCCAGTCGTCTAAAGCGCCGCGATTTGCAGAGTTGCGTTCCTTGGGCACGCCAGAAACCTATTATTGTGGGTTCGAATCCCGGTTCGCACCATACCCGTGCTCGTGGGTTTCACCGAAGGGGTATACGTCAGAGACCTGCATCACTTTGGGATTTCTTCCCACATTAAGCTGACACGCCGCGATATAACTCGAATACTGTTAAAAGCGGTGTTAAACCCAACTCACTCACTCACTCCTGGAATCCAGGCGGGTTAACAACACTAAGGATACTACCTATAGAGTCGCCGATGTCACTCGTGCAGACCCGACGTAGATTGACGTTACGGTCGTTGCCGATGCCATGATGGGCGTGTAAGTACATGTGCTCCTGTTTGCACTCTGGTCTTTCTGTCTTTCTCCCATGATCACCTTTTGTAGGGTAGGGTATTCGTGCCATGGTTCAAGGCCAGCGACACACGTGTATGTACTTTGTTCGTTTGTTTGTTGCTTAACGCCGCACTTAGCAAAATTCCAGCTATATGACAGCGGTCTGTAAATAATCGAGTCTTGACCGGACAATCCCGTCATTGACACAATGAGCATCGTCGATCTACGTAAATGGGATACGATGACATGCATCAAACAAGCCACCCGATCCCGTCGCCTCTTGGGTTAGCCTAGTGGTGAAAGCGTTCGCTCGTCAAAACCCGGGTTCGATTCCCGACATGGGCACAATGTGTGAAACCCATTTCTGGTGTCCCCCGCCCTGATATTGCTGGAATATTGCTAAAAGAGGCGTCAAACCATTCTCACTTAGTCTGTCTTACAGAACCTGATACAAATATATATCAAATACAGCCCATGCAAGTCTATAATGTTTGGCAAGTCTAGATTACTGCAGTATCTGAAAATGAAGAGAGTCACTGGGCTCCCTTTTATTATATTTTTATTAAGATAACTGAACAACTGTTTTTTTTCTGTACGATATGTTCATTTCAGAGACTAGATGTTAGTCAACATTCTCACTCACTCACTTATGACATGCCATGGGTTGCTGAAGACCAACTCCAACCCGGGCCTTCCCGTGGTACAAATACAAGGTACACATGTATCATCCTGCGACATGTTGGATGTGTCTGCACAACAACTGTTGGGGTGTTGGGGCTATGACACACCTGACCCGTGACCTCAACTGAACGGGGGCGGTCGGCTAGCCTTGTTGTTAAAGCGTTCGCTCGTCACGCCGAAGACCCGGGTTCGATTCCCGACATGGGTACAATATGTGAAGCCCATTTCTGGTGTCCGCCGCCGTGATATTGCTGGAATATTGCAAAAAGCGGCGTAAAACCATACTCACTCACTCACTCAACTGAACGAGAATGGTTTTCCGCCTCCCTTTTTTCAGTTATATCACATCGTGTCAGTTTATGTGGGATGAAAGTCTTGAAGTGATGCAGATCTTAAACGTTTACCACTTCCGTGAAACCCACGAGCACGGGGATGGTGCTGGCAAACCTAGAAACTTAAAGATCAAATGTGAGATTCGAACCCACAATCATAGTTTCAACTTTATGGATCTGGTGGTCAGCCTTATTGACTTGGCTGATTTGTTTGCTTCATCGTGATTTGTTCATAATATAAATCACTGGTTTGTCTGGTCCACTCTCGATTATTTACAGACCGTTCGAATATTGCTGAGTACATAATTATGCCCCAGTCCTCTTCGTGTTTTTTAAGTACAAGGAATGAGTGAGTTTTATTTGACGTCACTTTAAACAGCATTTCCTAGGCTTTATACGAGCCAGAAATGTATAGAATGGACGCAGACAAAAATGTATTGCATCCCCATGGACGCACTATAATATTCATTGTACAAATTATTGACAATAAATAAACAGGCCCTGTAATTAAAGTAATTATCAAATATTACAGTACAAAAAACTACACTAGTTAATTTAGAGGACCCTCATATTTCCTAAAAGGACCCTTAAAAATTATTCAGGTCACCAGTTTTGTAGGTCAAGGCAAAACACGGAATTTCAATATAGCGCTATACTGGGGTATTTGTCACAACGCGAACATGTTCTCGGTACTGAAGTGTTTCGACCAAACGCTCAGTTTGTGCGCATGGCCTGACCTCGGACTCCCAACCAGTGTCCAACGAGGAAGAGAGTTTCTGACTGACACAAGAATCAGATAAAGGTATGCCACTCAACATAACATGGGGTTACTGTGCTGCATGTACATATCTCGCTGGCACATATGCACGACGAATGTCGGACACGCTAAAATGATCAGTGTGGGTGTTGATGGCAGGGAAGGGAGGTAATCTGTGTGGGGCGTTATACAAGCTCCTTCCCAGCGCGTGACACCTTCGTTACACCCTCGGTAACATCGCGATGGTATAGAGAGCTCCGCGAACGGACTATCGCTGTGAGGAGCTTGGGCGTTATATAAGAAAGGGGCGTAACTCGGTCTATTAATGTCGTAAACGTACATACGGGAATACAGTGGGGTGGAGGGGGGCATATGAATAATGTTGACGTATAAAAAACATCATTTGTTTGCAAGTTTTCAACAAAAAACAATATATTGACTAGCTTCGGGCCAACCAAAGACGTATAGATGTATATACGTTTTTGACCAAACGCAATCGTTTTTAAGTGAAGATTTAGATTATTCGAGCAGCTAGTATTTTGTTAAAACGCTGGAATATTTAAGCTTGTTTGGTTGTTTGTTTAACGCCGTACTCAGCAATATTCCAGCTATCTTACGGCGGACCAGACAACACCGTAATTGACATCATGAGCATCAATCTACGCAATCAACTGATGCATCGGAATTACACAGAACCAAATACTAACTGCTAACACGTCTAGATGTCAGCAAGCCACCTACCAAATACTAACTGCTAATACGTCTAAATGTTGGCGACCCACCCACCAAATACTAACTGCTAACACTTCTAGATGTCAGCAAGCCACCCACCAAATACTAACTGCTAACACGTCTAAATGTTGGCGACCCACCCACCAAATACTAACTGCTAACACGTCTAGATGTCAGCAAGCCACCCACCAAATACTAACTGCTAATACGTCTAGATGTTAGCGACCCACCCACTAAATACTAACTGCTAACACGTCTAAATGTTGGCGACCCACCCACCAAATACTAACTGCTAACACGTCTAAATGTTGGCGACCCACCCACCAAATATTAACTGCTAACACGTCTAAATGTTGGCGACCCACCCACCAAATACTAACTGCTAACACGTCAAGATGTTAGCACCCCACCCACCAAATACTAACTGGTAACACGTCTAGATATTTGCGACCCACCCACCAAATACTAACTGCTAACACATCTAGATGTTAGCAAGCCACCCACCAAATACTAACTGCTAATACGTCTAGATGTTCGCGACCCACCCACCAAATACTAACTGCTAACACGTCTAAATGTTAGCAAGCCACCCACCAAATACTAACTGCTAATACGTCTAGATGTTGGCGACCCACCCACCAAATACTAACTGCTAACACGTCTAGATGTTAGCGACCCACCCACCAAATACTAACTGCTAACACATCTAGATGTTAGCGACCCACCCACCAAATACTAACTGCTAACACGTCTAAATGTTGGCGACCCACCCACCAAATACTAACTGCTAACACATCTAGATGTTAGCGACCCACCCACCAAATACTAACTGCTAACACGTCTAAATGTTGGCGACCCACCCACCAAATACTAACTGCTAACACATCTAGATGTTAGCGACCCACCCACCAAATACTAACTGCTAACACGTCTAAATGTTGGCGACCCACCCACCAAATACTAACTGCTAACACGTCTAGATGTTGGCGACCCACCCACCAAATACTAACTGCTAACACGTCTAGATGTTGGCGACCCACCCACCAAATACTAACTGCTAACACGTCTAAATGTTGGCGACCCACCCACCAAATATTAACTGCTAACACGTCTAAATGTTGGCGACCCACCCACCAAATACTAACTGCTAACACGTCTAGATGTTAGCACCCCACCCACCAAATACTCACTGCTAACGGTTTCCGTTTAGAGTTGGGATTCCTAATTCAATAGACCTAAAACCAGATCGCCAGCTCCAAACTGTGACAACATATTATTTAACTTTAGAGTGAGTGAGTGAGTGAGTTTGATTTTACGCCACTTTTAGCAATATTCCAGCAATATCACGGCGGGGGGACACCAGAAATGGGCTTCGAACATTGTACCCTTGTCAGGGTCTTCGGCGTGACGAGCGAACGCTTAAACCACTAGGCTACCTGACCACCCCTATTTTGCTTTTGAATAGAGTATATGAATGCTGGTTTAAGCCGCTTTAGTCAACTAATTCAGTCCCGCACCAATACGGCCATGTCGCCCTCTGGAAGAGTGCCACGTCCAAAAGTAAATGCCCCTAAATTAGGTTTCACGATACCGTCAATTACAGGAATTGCGATGTCACGTGTCACGGTAGAGGACGCCGGTGGCGACACCATCTGGCAAATCGAACACGACGGTAACAGCTACCCAAACTTCCCCCACATCGATTCCATCACCAACATCCACAACCTCCCCATCAGAGACGATGACATCTTCATCTGCGCTTACCCGAAATCCGGTAAGCCTTTAATACAGATGGATCGTTTTAGGTTTTCATCATTATTGATTCTATACAAGGGAAGGTATCATCAAAAGAGTTCGAATCCCATTTCGGTCTGATTCTTGGGTTGACGGTAGAACGATCCCTGGCCGCGTCATACGTTAAGACGTTTAAATATGGTACTTGTTGTTACCGTGTCTGGCGCTCGGTATTAAGGGGCTAAAACAAGGACTGGTCGGCTCGGAGTCAGTACACTGAATGAATTTCTTGGGGAGTACTTATCTCTAAAGTCAAAAACTTGATGACTGCTCGGTTCTTGTTTTTTTCCATTTCTGTGTCCATTTGGGCCCCTATCACGTTCAGTTGGCTGTCATTAATATACAAACGGCACCAATAGACCAAAATACACTTGCAATGAACTACTCAAACAATGTACTCCATGCATTGACTAGTTTACTTTGGCCAATAGTTAAAAGTAAGTCAGGCTTAGAACTTCTTGACCTGAAGGATTCATGTTAAACTGCGGCATGGTATCTCAGTGGGCGAGCACTATAAATCGGCATCAGTCCGGCCTAGTACGAACAGACACACACACGTGCATGCACGTCGCAATATAAGTGCAATAATCTTGGACGCGACGTTAAACCCAATTTCACCTCACCGCACTTTGGATTGACAGCTGCATCCTGTGGGGCACGGGTGGCCCAGTCGCCTAAGACGCCGCGATTCGCTGTGCAGAGTTGCGTCCCTTGGGCACACCAGAAACCTATGATTATGGGTTCGAATCCCAGTTCGCCCCGATTATGTTTCTAGGTTTGTCAGCACCATGCCCGTGCTCGTGGGTTTCACCTAAGTGGTAAACGTCTGAGACGTGAATCACTTCGGGCTTTCCTCCCACATTAATCTGACATGTCGCGCTATAACTGGAAGACTGTTAAAAGGGGCGTTAAACCCAACTCACTCACTCACTCGTGGGTTTCAAGCAAGTGGTAAACATGTATGCATCACTTCGGGCTTTCCTTCCCTATCAAGCTTACCCTACGCGAGATTACTGGAATACTGTTGAACACAGCGTTAAAAATAACTCACTATCGTATCAGATAAAGGTATGCCAGTCAACGTAAGATGGCGTTATAGTGATGTCTTTACACTGAGTGAGTGAGTGAGTCAGTCAGTCAGTCAGTCTGGTTTTACGCCGCTTTTAGCAATATTCCAGCAATATCACACGGGTTCGATTTCACCAGAAATGGGTTTTACACATTGTACCCATGTCAGGAATCGAGCCCGGGTCTTCGGCGTGAGCAGCGAACGCTTTAACCACTAGGCTACCCGACCGCCCCTGATGTCTTTACACATCTCACTGACACATACACACATGTCAACACTTACCGTGAAGATCCGGGTAGAATTGGTTTTCAGCAACCAATGTTTTTCGTAACAATGCTTGTTGTATGAGGCTGACTTGGTTGATGCATGTCATCGTATCCCAGTTGCGTGAATCGATGCTCATGATGTCCACCACTGGATTGTCTGGTCCACACTCGATTACAGACCGCCGTCATATAGCTGGCATATTGCTAGAGTGTGGCGTTAAACAACAAACAAACAAAGCATGTCAACTCTAACCAGAGGGACATTGGTATAACTTCATCATATAATCACCAGCTTTCGACCTAACCTGTGACTTTGGGGAAACGCTGCTTTAAACAGTATTCCAGTTATATCACTGCGTGTCAGCTTAATGTGGGAGGAAAGGCTAAAGTGATGCAGGTCTCGTCCGTTTACCACTTTTATGAAACTAGCACGGGTATGGTGCTGACAAACCTTATAGCAAAATCAGGGTGAACTGGGATTCGAATCCACAATTATAGTTTCCGGCGTGCCGAAGGGACGCAACTCTGCACAGAGAATGACAGCGCCTTAGAGGACCGGGCCAGTCGTGCCCCCAATCTGACTGAAAGGAAGGGGAGACGAACATTATTACAAAAACACAAGAACCATTCTCAGAGCCTCATTCCTGTAAGAGACGGATCACTTATGAGTCTGTGGAGAGGGACTGGGATATTTCTGAAACTTTCTCAAAAACATAAATTGTATTCAAAGGAATCAGTGACCCCAACAGCCTGTCTCTAACATTTATTTGTTTGTTTGTTGTTTAACGCACTCAGCCACATTCCAGCTATATGACGGCGGTCTGTAAATAACCGAGTCTGGAGCAGACAATCCAGTGATTGACATCCACGCAATTGGGATACGATGACATGCATCAACCAAGTCAGCGAGTCTGACCACCTGATCCTGTTAGTCGCCTCTAAGCATAGTGGCCTTTTACGGCAAGCATGGGTTGCTGAAGAACTATTCTACCCCGGATCTGTCTCTAACAAGAACAATCGTAAATCACCCAGGAAATATTTTTAGCTACATGTCCATCCTTCAACATTGTTTTAGGAACACACTGGATCTGGGAGGTGGCTCGACTCCTTGTCACTGGCCAGACAATTCAGGACAGTGTTGAGAAGGGCGTAGGCATGCTTGAATACCTGCCACAGGAGGATGTGACGTCACTTCCGTCCCCCAGAATTCTCAACAGCCATTTCAAACTGAAGCTGCTTCCGGTGGACATCCTCAAGAAGAGGTGTAAAATCCTGTATTTGATACGGAATCCCAAGGACGTGGTTGTGTCCTATTACAACTACATGCGAGGTCTGCCGCACTACAAGTACACGGGAAGATGGGAGAACTATATGCAATATTTCATGCTTGGTAAATGTAAGTATTTGATCTTTGAATATGCCACCTGTATCGATAAATGCTGATCTTTCCGGTTCGCGAATTCTATATCTCTTATATAGTAAATATCTGTAAATATCTCGATAACCTAGGGTGGAATGCTTCTTCATCATGATAAGAAGCCTAAAACCATATGATTGGTTCGTCTTGACAAAGGAACTGTTCTTGAATCCTAATAAAATCTTGCTTAAGAACCCATGGCGAAACGAACTAATTAAAGTGAGTTGAAGGTGAAGGTTGCATCCAAGATTATAGCGACGTGCATGCACCTATGTGTGTGTGTGTGTGGCTGATGGTACTAGTCCGGACTGATACCGATTTTATAGAACTCGCCCACTGAAATCCCAGTTTCACACGAAGACCCCACTCAGACACAGTATACTGACTCAGTAAATCAGTAATCAATTAAGTACCATCTTTTAACGTTTTTGGGTATGACTCGGACGCTCTATCACTTAACCACGGAGATGGTCAACTAATAAAAGCGATTTTAAATGCATGGAATAATGAATGAGATGCCAGACTAAAGGCTATGCCATTAGGACGTCCAACATTGGTTCTTGATTGCCACAGTTTCCTACGGGTCTTGGTTCGACTATGTCCTGGAGTTTGAGGACATGAAGAGGACTTATCCGGACCTGCCAGTCCTCACCCTCCATTACGAGGACTTGAAGGAGGTAAGACTTTCATATTTAAACCATCATCTGATGCAATGAAACTGGTCCATTGAAACCATTGGATACTGTGTACTATCATGGCTTTTGGGGATGCCATTATCTAATACAGGGACGGCGGGTAGCCTAGTGGTTAAAGCGTTCGCTCGGCACGCCGAAAGTCCAGGTTCGAAACCCATTTCTAGTATCCCCTGCCCAGATATTGCTGGGATATGGCTAAAAGCGGCGTAAAACTGTACTCACTCACCCATTATCTAAAACATAAAAGGCATTCGTGGTGTTTAGTTGTGTGAACGTCTAACGAGAAAGACACTGAACATGCACGCCAACATTAACCCTTCTAACTGCTAAGAGGGGCACGGGTGGCCCAGTCGTCTAAGGCATCTAAGGCGCCGCGATTCTCTGTGCAGAGTTGAGTCCCTTAGGCACGCCAGAAACCTATGATTGTGGGTTCGAATCCCGGTTCGCTCCGATTATGTTTCTAGGTTTGTCAGCACCATACCCGTGCTCGTGGTTTCACCGAAGTGGTAAACGTCTAAGACCTACGTCACTTCGGGCTTTCCTCCCACATTAAGATGACTCGCCCTGATATAACTGTAATAATGTTTAATGTGGCGTTAAACCCAACTCACTCCCTCTAACATCTTACACTTGTGATACAGTGTAATTGGTAGAAAACAAAAGTCATGGATCAATTAATATACAATACATTGTTTGAACATATATATCATCTTTGTGAATTGAGGCGGTTCAGTGAAGCACCCCGGACAAACAACGCATGCACGCACGCACGCACGCACGCACGTAAGTCGCTTTATAACTACAACAATCACGAACGCTATGTTAAACACCTTTTTTCACGACCCGTGAAGAACCGGGGTAGAATAGGTCTTCAGAAACCAATGCTTGCCGTAACAGGTGACTATGCTTGTCGTAAAAGGCGACTAACGGGATCGGGTGGTCAGACTCGCTGACTTGGTTGATGCATGTCATTTATCCCAATTGCGTTGATCGATGCTCATGATATCAACCACTGGTTTGTCTGGTCTGGAATGTGGCTGATTGCAGCGCTAAACAACATATTAACAATCGAAAACATATTTTCAATTAAAGTCACCAACGTTTCATATGAAGACAGGTGTCAGCTCTGGCAATACGGTGTTGATAATCGCCTTTAACTCACGCGTGTCTTGGTTTAACTCACGCGTGTCTTTGTTCAACATACGTGAGTCTTGGTTCAACTCACGTGAGTCTTGGTTCAACTCACGCGTGTCTTGGTTCAACTCACGTGTGTGTTGATTCACCTCACGTGAGTCTTGGTTCAACTCACGTGTCTTGGTTTAACTCACGTGTGTCTTGGTTCAACTCACGTGTGTCTTGGTTCAACTCACGTGTGTCTTGGTTCTACTCACGCGTGTCTTGGTTAAACTCACGTTAGTCTTGGTTCAACTCACGTGTGTCTTGGTTCAACTCACGCGTGTCTTGGTTCAACTCACGTTAGTCTTGGTTCAACTCACGTGTGTCTTGGTTTAACTCACGTTAGTCTTGGTTCAACTCACGTGTGTCTTGGTTCAACTCACGCGTGTCTTGGTTCAACTCACGTTAGTCTTGGTTCAACTCACGTTAGTCTTGGTTCAACTCACGCGTGTCTTGGTTCAACTCACGTTAGTCTTGGTTCAACTCACGTGTGTCTTGGTTTAACTCACGTTAGTCTTGGTTCAACTCACGTGTCTTGGTTTAACTCACGTTAGTCTTGGTTCAACTCACGTGTGTCTTGGTTCAACTCACGCACGTCTTGGTTCAACTCACGTGTGTCTTGGTTTAACTCACGTGTGTCTTGGTTCAACTCACGTGTCTTGGTTTAACTCACGTGTGTCTTGGTTCAACTCACGTGTGTCTTGGTTCAACTGACGCACGTCTTGGTTCAACTCACGTGTGTCTTGGTTTAACTCACGTTAGTCTTGATTCAACTCACGTGTCTTGGTTCAACTCACGCGTGTCTTGGTTCAACTCACGTTAGTCTTGGTTCAACTCACGTTAGTCTTGGTTCAACTCACGCGTGTCTTGGTTCAACTCACGTTAGTCTTGGTTCAACTCACGTGTGTCTTGGTTTAACTCACGTTAGTCTTGGTTCAACTCACGTGTCTTGGTTTAACTCACGTGTGTCTTGGTTCAATTCACGTGTGTCTTGGTTCAACTCACGCACGTCTTGGTTCAACTCACGTGTGTCTTGGTTTAACTCACGTTAGTCTTGGTTCAACTCACGTGTCTTGGTTTAACTCACGTGTGTCTTGGTTCAACTCACGTGTGTCTTGGTTCAACTCACGCACGTCTTGGTTCAACTCACGTGTGTCTTGGTTTAAGTCACGTTAGTCTTGGTTCAACTCACGTTAGTCTTGGTTCAACTCACGTGTCTTGGTTTAACTCACGTTAGTCTTGGTTCAACTCACGTTAGTCTTGGTTCAACTCACGTGTGTCTCGGTTCAACTCACGTTAGTCTTGGTTCAACTCACGTTAGTCTTGGTTCAACTCACGTGTGTCTTGGTTTAACTCACGTTAGTCTTGGTTCAACTCACGTTAGTCTTGGTTCAACTCACGTTAGTCTTGGTTCAACTCACGTTAGTCTTGGTTCAACTCACGTGTGTCTTGGTTCAACTCACGTGTCTTGGTTTAACTCACGTTAGTCTTGGTTCAACTCACGTGTCTTGGTTTAACTCACACGTGTCTTGGTTTAACTCACGTTAGTCTTGGTTCAACTCACGTTAGTCTTGGTTCAACTCACGTTAGTCTTGGTTCAACTCACGTGTGTCTTGGTTTAACTTACGTTAGTCTTGGTTCAACTCACGTGTCTTGGTTTAACTCACGTTAGTCTTGGTTCAACTCACGTGTGTCTTGGTTCAACTCACGTGTGTCTTGGTTTAAATCACGTGTGTCTTGGTTTAACTCACGTTAGTCTTGGTTCAACTCACGTGTGTCTTGGTTCAACTCACGTGTGTCTTGGTTCAACTCACGCACGTCTTGGTTCAGCTCACGTGTGTCTTGGTTTAACTCACGTTAGTCTTGGTTCAACTCACGTTAGTCTTGGTTCAACTCACGTTAGTCTTGGTTCAACTCACGTGTGTCTTGGTTCAACTCACGTGTGTCTTGGTTCAACTCACGCACGTCTTGGTTCAACTCACGTTAGTCTTGGTTCAACTCACGTGTCTTGGTTTTACTCACGCGTGTCTTGGTTCAACTCACGTGTGTCTTGGTTCAACTCACGTGTGTCTTGGTTCAACTCACGCACGTCTTGGTTCAACTCACGTTAGTCTTGGTTCAACTCACGTGTCTTGGTTTAACTCACGTTAGTCTTGGTTCAACTCACGTGTGTCTTGGTTCAACTCACGGCAAGCGAAGCCATCAAACAGGGACAAGGATATTGGAAATAGCCCATGATCCTGACACATATATCAATAATCGCATTTCTTTATATGCATAAGCCTCTATCACAGGATATGGACGAAAGGGACACTCTGCCCACTCCATTCACAGGTCCTCATTGTCTGACCTATTTATTAATTGTCAATGCAAGAGAATAACCATCCTAGATTTTCTGCCAAAACAGATTCCACTTGACCTAAAGGGCAAATAGCTGTGGACATTATATGAATGGACCTCTCAGAATCAGTGATGCATGTGCTACTCTACAGGTAGCACCCGCCATTCGTACAATGTGCATGAGAAAGTAAGTATGTTTTGCCTGACGCAGCACAGGAGTACTCCTGACGTGGAACATCAGCCTGTAAGCCAAACCCAGACAATCAAACTCTTACATATCAAGGATAAACTAACAAAGGGCCGGGGGATTATTGATTATCGAACATAGTCTGATTATGTCGAAGTCCGTTGTATTTATTTTTATTGTTATTGTTTCAAGGACCCACTGCGAGAGATACGGAAAGTAAACGAGTTCCTGGGAACAGGACGCAGCGCAGAGTTCCTGCTGGAGGCGATTGAGCTCGCCAGCTTCGACAACATGAAACAGAAGAAATCCCAGCGCGTAACCTACAGGAAAGGTAAGTCGCAGCTTGTAATATTTATGTGTTTGTTTGTTTGTTTGTTTGTTTGTTGTTTAACGCCGCACTCAGCAATATGCCAGTTATATGGCAGCGGTCTGTAAATAATCGAGTCTGGACCAGACAATCCAGTGACTGACAACATGAGCATCGATCCACGCAAATGGGATACGATGACATGCATCAAATCAGCGAGCCTGACCACCCGATCCCGTAAGTCGCCTCTTACGACAAGCATAGTCACCTTTTGTGGCAAGCATGGGTTACTGATTTTACCCCGGATCTTCACGGGTCTGCTTGTTTGTAATGGACTTGAGGTGACATGTTATATGGTTTTGAGGTGACATGTTATATGGTCAGATACATTTCATATAAATGACTAGATACTTAACAAACACGGATCCATCTTGAATATAACTAGATATTGGTGATGTGAGCTGAAAGCCGATTTCCGGAACTCAAAATATTTATAATACATGTTTCTGGAGCGACGAGACATTGTTACAAGATTCAAGAGAATGGTGACAGGGCTGTTTCCCCTTATACAAACATCTTTCTAGTTATGTTACATATTTCCAGGTGAAGTGGGCGACTGGAAGAACTGGTTCACTGTGGCCCAGAACGAGTGGTTCGACCAGCTCTACCAGGAGAAGATGGCTGATTCTGATATCAAAGTCAGATTTACGTTAACGTAGCTCTAGTTCCTGTACACTGGATGTCCATCGCTTAACACTAATCAGAAACACAGATCTCGCAGCATATTGGATGTATAGACATGGTATATCCAAGTGGTCATCTGCTCAGTGCCTGATCAACATATTATTAATCAACGTCACCATCCTCATGATGCTGCACAACATCTGTTTTGACTGCATTGATCAGTGTACTCTCCATGGAGACATGCCAATGGCGCACAATTGAACTACTAGCTGGCAAATTCAGGCAATCCACAACATCATTTTAAAAATTAATTTGATATTTTAATGAAACTATATTGGCAACATTAATTTTGTCCAATCATGATATAATTGTTGAGGGAATTGTTGTTTTTATTGGTGTTGAAAGGATGAGTATATGTGTTTTTGAGCACCTGTACTCTTCCATATAAATATCACCAAGTTATTCACATCAATATCGGGAGGAACGGGTGCCCCAATCGTCCTAGGCGCCGCAATTCGCTGTGCAGAGTTGCGTCCCTTTGGCACTCCAGAAACCTATGATCGGTTCCCGGTTTCTAGGTTTGTAAGCAACTCCATGAAGACATGACAATGGCGCACAATTGAACTGCTAGCTGCCAAAGCCAGACAATCCACAACATCATTTTTTAAACTAATTTGATATTTTAAATAAAGCTATTTTGGCAACATTAATTTTGTCAAATCATGATATAATTGTTGAGGGAATTTTTGTTTTTATTGGTGTTGAAAGGATGAGTATATGTGATGTTGAGCACCTGTGTTATCCAACTGGGATCGGAATTGTTTCCCAGCAGCATGAGTGCGTGAGTGCGTGAGTGCGTGAGTGCGTGAGTGATTTGTGTTTACGGTCGCTTTGAACAGTATTTGAGTTATATCAGGGAAAGACCAAAATAAAAGCAAAAAGGAAGGAGGTGGTGCAGACAAACGTAGAAACTTCATCTGAGTCAGTATACTGTGTCTGAGTGGGGTATCCACGTTAAACTGCAGCGTGGTATCTCAGCGGGATAGCACTATGAAACCAGCCTAAGTCCGGACTAGTACAAACAGCCTAACACTATGTAAGTGCTGTGATCTTGAACGCGAAGTTTAACCCCATTTCACCACCACCTCTCGAATGTTACGACTATGGCGCACGGTACGGTCACTGTCAAACTATTCTACCCTTGTGGCAATACCTGTTACATTGATTATAATGAGTTTGTCTTCACCCATGTAAACTTGATTAACAGCTGTTTCATACCTAATTAATATAGTGAGAGGATAACAGCAGGTGAATGTGGTAATTATGAAGAATGTACTGGTTTTCAATAAATAATCGTGACATGCAGTATCAGAAGGTCGAAACTGCGGGCTTGGTCGGGGAGCGAACGCTTGTACTATATCAGTTATATGTACCAGTAAAATATCACTTCTGGTAACTTTGGACGAGGTAGCACGGTGAGTCGGCGTAGATGTTACTATGGGATGTATGTCTCTCTCTTTCTCTCAGAATACGTTATGTCACAGAATGTTTGCTGTTTTTGATGGTACAGTAAACTACGGTTATAACGAACACGCTTATAACGAACTAACGGATATAACGAACTAACGTTTTAGTCCCGACTATATGCTGTAGGTATGCTGTATATATGCTTATAACGAATTACGGTTATAACGAACTAAAATTAGTAGCCCCTTTGAGTTCGTTATAACCGTAGTTTACTGTATAACATAATTCTACAATCGTTATGTGAAATAGATGCTGTTTGTGAACTGGTCTTATATACGTGAAGAGGATTTATAGATGTCAACTTCTTTATTATGAGGAACAATGTTTCGGAGCATCAGCTTCCTCCTTCATCAGGAGCATATACTCCGAAACGTTGTGTTCCTCATAATAAAGAAGCTGACGTCCATAAATTCTCTTCCTTGTATGCATCACTTTTAAATGCCATTTAAGGACTTGGTCTTGTATAATTTTATATTTGTTAGGTCGAGTTTTGATCTTAACTACCGGGCAAAAGGAAATACACACCTATGTTTGATGGTAGCTAAGAGTGTAACAAACGGTAATGGTCAATCGATGGTGATGCATTTAATACCGGTATTGGTTCTGGACCTTAAGCTTGCAGTGTTAACGCGACTGTTTTCAGCCATTGTTACGTATTGATAACGTTAACGTTTGTAATAATTCCATGATTCAAATGTATACCTTCTGTCATGCAGTTTCTATAACAGTTGCCCCAATAAAGCATGAAACACACACTCAAACCCCGTTAGACCTAGACTGGGACCAGTCCCCGTTTCCTATATTTGTTAAAAAAGTAATAAAAAATATCAGAGACAGATTTCTTTCCTCCTCTCTGGTGTGTTACGAATGAATGAAAACCCTCGTCATCCCACATCCTGTTAGGAAGATCCAACTTTCCGTTCTATCTTTATGAACGCCATACAAAGACATTATATTCGAGTCTTTTTCAAAACGTCAGAGCAAATGTCAATATTCATCATGGATCGAAGTAATCGCACATGTTCAAATGGCTGCCAACTACACACGACAGAAAAAGTCCGTTTCCTGACGTTTGGAATAGTATTGATATTAATATGAATGCACTCATTCCAAGTATTCCAAATTATTTGGTTATATTGCCATGTATGTCCAGATTGGAAATGTAGAAATGTACTTGGTGTCCATCCCCGTCCGGGAACACGGGTGTCCCAGTCGTCTAAGGCGCCGCGATTCGCTGTGCAGAGTTGCGTCCCTTAGGCACGCCAGAAACCTATGATTGTGGGTTCGAATCCCGGTTCGCCCCGATTATGTTTCTAGATTTGTCAGCACCATACCCGTGCTCTTGGGTTTCACCGATGTGGTAAACGTCTGAAACCTGCATCACTTCGTGCTTTCCTCCCACATTAAGCTGACACGCCGTGATATAACTGTAATACTGTTAAAAGCGGCTTTAAACCCAGCTCACTCACTCGCTCACCATACCCGTCCATTATCCCGACAGGTTTGTTATGTCATATATGCCAGGGGCTAGCGACACTAAACCAAATGTGTGTACATGCCAATTGTAAAGAGTTGAAGAGTTTGCAATTTCAAACTTCTAGCGTTAGAAATGAAACATTAACCTTCAATTTACAGGTACAGAAATTAGTAGGAATTTGTACAATTTCAAATGTTTTACGCACGCGTTTGGCATATATGAGATAAGATTGACACCTATGCGTTTGAAATACTTAGATAAATACAAGCCGAATAAATGATTAAGTGTCATTTTACTTCATTTCGTAATCATATACAGGCATCAATGTTCAATCATGTACAGGTTAAACTTTTGTAATTCTGGCTTGAAAATGTATAAATATGGACTATTTTCGTAACTTCAAATGAAAACCTAGTATGATCAAAACCGTGACCCATGATGAATTTGTACTATATATATATATATATATATGTATGTATGTACTGCTATGGTACATGAATTTCCTAAGAAAATCAGTTTGGGTCCAAGACTTGATGCACATTATTAATAGACGCTTTCTGAAACCTCTGAAATAGACCGTGAAGATCCGGATTAGAATAGGTCTTCAAAAACCCATGCTTATCGTAAGAGGCTACCAACGGGATCGGGTGGTCGAGCTCGCTGACTTGGTTGATACATGTCATCGTATCCAAATTGCGCAGGGCGATGCTCATGATGTAACTCATTGTATTACCTGGTCCAGACTCGATTATTTACAGGCAGCCGTCACACAGTTGGAATAGTGTGTCGTTAAACAGCAAGCAAACAAGCATTCCTCTAAAATCAGGCTTTTGACACAAGTTCCACATTTCTCAAAGTTTTCCTTATCTATGCATTTAGTGTTGTTATAACCCCCAAATATGCAATTGTTGAAATGAACAAGTTTGATTCTCATTCATATGAACACAACTGATATCTTTCACAATGATTTGTAAAGTTTTCCACATTTCTCAAAGTATATGCATATCACACGGTCCAAAAAGGGACGTCGTCATACCTCGTTCTTTGACAACCCGAACGTCACTAAGAACAAAACCAGATTAAAAAGGATTCACAGCCAAGAATTTCTGCAATTGAACCAGATCTGATCGAAAATTGAACATTTAGCTTTGCATCGCCAGCCATTTTGATCTCATATTTTGACAGGACGGTTGTTTGCCTGTTCACAAAGTGTCGCCATGTCGGTCATTAAGGAGGTCGACTGTGATGGACACTCCCTCAGGATGATGGAACACGATGGAGAACGTTATCCCCACTTTCCTGCTGATGTCCTCAGAAACGTTAAACACATAAAAATACGTCATGATGACGTCATCGTATCAGCGTTTCCCAAATCAGGTAATGAGTTATGATTGTTTTGGACTTACGGCTGTGTGCATACAGTGTGTCTTTAAGTTTACACAGATAGCACAAATAATGTTCGTTGGACATACTGGGTGTCCTTAAGAACTGTGTCCTTTAAAAGAATGTACGGCCCCTTTATCAGAGAAAACAATCTCATGTCTTGCAAACCGTGAAGATCCGGATGAGAATAGGTCTTCAGCAACCCATGCTTGCCGGAAGAGGCGACTAACGGGATCGGTGGTCAGGCTTGCTGATTTTACTGATGCACGTCATCGTATCCCACTTGCGTAGATTGATGCTCATGATATCAATCACTGGATTATCTGGTCATGTTCCCTCGGGGCTGTAATATTAACAGACCGCCGTCATATAGCTTGGATATTGCTGAGTGCGGCGTTACACAACAAACATGTAAAACACAAACTCATGTCTTGAGGCAGTGATCGAAAATCGAACGAAACTCCCAACCCATGTCTGTCCCCTTGAGGCAAATGCCTTGTATCACATCATACGTTCCAGTGCATGAAGCTGGCACGGGTGGCAATGTCGTCTAAGGCGACGCAATTTGTCACAGAACTGCGTCCCCTGGACACGCCTGAAACTTATGATCGTGGGTTCGAATCCCGGTTCGTCCTGATTATGTTTCTAGGTTTGTCAGCATCATACCAGGTCTTCGGGCCTCCCTCCCTCATTAAACTGACACACCGTGATATGACTGCAATAATATTCAAAGTGGTGTTAAACCCAACTCACTCACTCACTCACTCACTCACTCACTCACCCACCCACCCACCCACCCACCCACTCCTTGGCTTGTACGTCGTTATTAATATTTCACCAAATGTATTTTGTATATTAGTAATCAGCTTTGGCTGTCTGGAAGATTTTGGAATAAAAACGCTGTGTCCAGTGACACGTAAATGTGACTGCAAGTTCTGATTACCTACAGGTTCCCACTGGGTCCATGAGATAACTCGTCTCCTCAAGTTGGGCCGGTTGGACGAGACTAATTTTGAAAAGAACGATGTCCAGTTAGAATATGTACCAGAAGCAACATATGCGCAAAACCCGTCTCCCAGAATCCTCAGCTCACACGTCAACTTCCGGTCGCTTCCAACGCAGGTTCTGGAAAAGAAGTGCAAGCTTATCTATATCCTCAGGAACCCCAAGGACATTGCTGTGTCGTTCTACAACTTCTGTATCAAGATGAGGCATCTGACCGGCTACAAGGGAACATGGGCTAGCTTTCTTCCGATGCTGACACAGGGAAAATGTAAATGAATGTTTCATTTTATTTTTTCCGAAGGATATTTGAAAAAAGATCAGTTTTACGATAAACGACTTTTGATCATTTTTGTTACTATCCTCTCTAATTTTCTTTGATCATTCCTTGGTAATTGAATACGTTCCACAAAGGGGAATGTTTTGTTGCTTTGTTGTTTAACGCTGCAATATTCCAACTACATGACTGCGGTCTGTAAATCATCGAGTCCAGACCAGACAATCCTATGATTGCCTTCATGAGCATGGATCTACGCATTTGTTGCTCATGCTATCGACCTCTGGTTTGCTTGGGTCCGACTCGATTGTTTATTACCCGCCATGATAGAGCTAGGAATGTGTTACTGTTTCGTAAAACACAACTCGCTCACCATATTTCTGTTATCAGTGGCCTTCGGATCCTGGTTTGACTACGTGCTCAACTGGGAAAGAGGGAAAGCAATGTACCCGGATCTTCCCGTTCTCACTCTATTCTATGAAGATCTAAAGGAGGTACGATGTGTATCAGTTGTAGAGATGTTAAGGCTCACTGGTAACGGTTTTGTCTGGATAATACGATTTATCATTCAAAACTGGCTCCCACAGGAGATATCGCTTGGGTGAGATCAAGCGATATCTTCATTGTAGATATTGCTGTTATGAAATTGCATCACAATGCTTTGCAGACCATTGTAATGTCATGGTTACAATGACGTCACAATCAAATGACATCACTAATGGCTCTGCTACTGAACACTCGGAGATAAAAGTGGAAAAATTCCTCGGAAAGCCTCTGAGTTTTTTCACTTTCTGTCCACTCGTGTTGATATATTTGATATCAAAAGACACGAGGGTGAGATTCTCGATACATCCAGTTGATAGAATTTACATGATTAAAATGTCGTGAAAGTTCTACTCTCAGATTTGTACCTTTTTGGTTTGTCGTATTCATATTTATACTGTTTAGATGAATGGTAACGGTGCGTAATTTTCAACACATAAATGTATGCTCGTAATACCGTTATTCCAGGACACGCTGTGTGGAGTTAAGAAGATCAACGACTTTCTTGATCTCCATAGAGACGACAGATTTCTACAAAAAGTCAGCGACCACGTGACTTTTACAAATCTGAAACGAATCAAAGGCAGAAACCATTTGCATGACGGGCAGTCTGTAGTCTTCAGGAAAGGTATTTAGTGTCTCTCAAATATGCGGGTGACTGTTTACACATTTGAGGTGGAGTCGAACAATCTTGATTTTTTTATAACAGGTGAGGTGACGTGAAATTGGGTTTAACGTCGCGTCCAAGATTATTGCACTTATAAAGCGACGTGCATGTACGTGTGTGTGTGTTTGTGTGGCTGCTTGTACTAGTCCGGACTGATGCTGATTTATAGTGCTAGGCCACTGAGATACCATGCCGCAGTTTAACATGAATACCCCACTCAGACACAGTATACTGACTCCGAGCCGACGCAAGACAGGGTAACAACAAGTACAATCTTTTAACGTCTTTTGGAACCCCGGACTTCCGCTCTCCGGGCGGACGCTCTACCACCAGACCACGGAGGCGGTCCTTTTTTATAACAGATACGTTTCAGGACATTTAATATTTCATGTTTTTTTAGCATGTGTGAGTGAGTATGGTTTACACCGCCTTTAGCAGTATCAAAGCAATATCACTGCGGGGACACCAGAAATAGGCTTCACACATTATACCCAAATAGGAAATTGAACCCTGACCTTCTGCGTGACGAGCGAACGCTTTCACAACTAGGCTATTCAACCGCCTTCTTGTGTGTACAACCCGAGGTAATGGGTTTCACAGTATCTTCTGTAACCCATGGCGTCCCTTGGACACTCCAGAAAACTGTGATTCAGAATTCTGTGGTTGTGATTGTTGGTTCGAATCCCGGTTTGCATAGGTTGTGTCGGCACCCAACACGTGCTCCTGTATTTCGCATTTCTGGTAAACGTCTGAGACCTGCGTCACCTCGGGCTTTCCTCCCATAGTAAACTGGCACGCCCTGATACGAGTATAAGTGAAATACTGTTCAAAACGGCGTTTCGTCTTCATTGTAATATTCATCAGTACTTTCATTGCAGAATACATCATGGTAGCATCTGCACTTTCACCTTCACTTCAAGTGCATGTGTTACTTATCATATACATCCGTGAAAATCCGGGTTAGAATAAGTCTACAGCAACCCATGCTTGTCGTAAAAGGCGACTATGCTTTTGTAAGAGTCGACTTTCGGGATCGGGTGGCCAGGCTCGCTGACTACGTAGATCGATGTTGATATCAATTACTGGATTGTCTGGTCCAAGCTCGATTATTTACAGACCGCAGTCATATAGCTTGAATATTGCTGAGTGCGGCGTTAAACAATAAACAAACAAACAACTTATCATATTCTCGCTTTATGCCGGCGACCTGTTAATAATCGTGTCTGATCCAGAAAAAAAACAGTGGTTGATACTGTGAGTAACGTTCACACCGTTGGAGTACAGTGGCGCGCAATGATCCAGTTTACAGATCCACTGGACCCAGCGGATCCATTTTATCGCCTATTCGCCCCTAGAATCCCCAGGGACATTCACACAATTAGACATTCATAATGTGACATCAACATAATCAGTTAATATTACTTTCCAGGTGAAGTGGGCGATTGGAAGAACTGGTTCACTGTGGCCCAGAACGAGTGGTTCAACCAGCTCTACCAGGAGAAGATGGCGGACTGTCAACTGCGGTTTCGATATACACTTGATGACTGTAACTGATGCATTCAATGTTCATTTTCATGTTCAATGTACAAGTATAAAGGCATCACAATTGGCGTTCACCTTCTTCAACTGCCAGCTTGCTTTAACCGATATGAGCACGTGTCGGTAACGTTAATGTCTTTGGAGTGGGTTGTAATGTATTTGATTTTATAGATATAAAACGTCAATGCCAGAGACCAACCAGTCTGGGTCATCCGCGATCTTCCCGAGGCAAGGGTGTTACATGACCTTAAAAGTTTTGTTTCCACCCTTGCCGAACTAGGCTGGAATTCCGGAGGTACATTTTGGCTGGACTCACGTGTCTATGCCTAGTCCACTCAAAATCGCGCAACGAACTTGACTTCCGGTTCGTAAACAATATGAACTGCAAGGGGCACATTTCCGTCGACTGCCGGATTTGCAGGGTATATGTGCCGCCAACTGGGGGGCGTCGACAGTTATTTTGCAAATCCTTTCATGTTTTAATGAAGGTGCTCAAGTGGTTTGATCTTGATTATCGCCATTGTGTCAGAAGCAAATGCAAGTGATATGAGAGATGGAATCTGATTGGTCAATAGGAGAGACATAGAAGGGACATAAATCGTAATTGCCACTGGTGGCGCTACGATCGACGCTGGAAATTCTATCGTAGTTCGGCAACGGTGGAAACTGGACTTTTATAGTCAGTTAAAGCCCTTGCCTCAGGAAGATGTCATGAGCTTGGGTTAGCACTGCTTTAAACTGTATAATAGAGAATTTCAGTTATATCACGGCTTGATGGTGAAAACCCGGAGTGTTGAAGATCGCATTGGTTGACATTTTATTGCATAGTATTGTATTGTATTGTATTGTGTTGTGCTGTATTGTATTGTATTGTATTGTATTGTATTGTGTTGTGTTGTATTGTATTGTAATTTGTTAAATTGATTGTGATGTTTCAGGGAACATGTTACATGTCGGGTGAATGTCTTTTAACACCAATAAAAATATATTTTTGTTTTGAAATAAGGCCTTATATATTGTATTACTTTGTTTGCGGGTACTTTTGTCAAAAGGGACGGCGATCGAAATATAGATGAAAATGAAACTGCAAGCAATACTTATGCTAGGTACAATAAATTTACTAAAATTCTACCTGCGCGTTTCTTTTTTTGAAGAGTGTATGTATTGGTGTGAACATTAGTCAAAGTGCAATAATAAGGAGGCTTTATTGTCAACGCTAATTTGTTATTTTCATTAATTAAATATCATTCACATGATATCACATATGTTACACAGGAAACAGTCACAGCGTGACAGAATTTGATTAATATATGTGAACGTAGTACTATAAATTGAACTGACGAATACACACGTTATTCATAAATGAAACAGACAGATAGACGGCAAATACTCCAATAAATACTCCAATAAATACTACAACAAATACTACAATAAATACCACAATAAATACTACAACAAATACAACAACAAATACTCCAATAAATACTCCAATAAATACTACAACAAATACTACAATAAATACTGCAACAAATACTACAACAAATCTTACAACAAATACTACAACAAATACTACAATAAATACTACAACAAATACTACAACAAATACTACAACATATACTACAATCAATACTACAACAAATACAACAACAAATACTACAACAAATACTACAACAAATACTACAACAAATACAACAACAAATACTACAACAAATACTACAACAAATACTACAACAAATACTATAATAAATACCACAATAAATACCACAACAAATACAACAACAAATATTACAATAAGTACCACAACAAATACTACAACAAATACTACAATATATATCACAACAAATACTACAACAAATACTACAATAAATACTACAACAAATACAACAACACATACTACAATAAATACCACAATAAATACCACAACAAATACTACAACAAATACTACAATAAATACTACAACAAATACAACAACACATACTACAATAAATACTACAATAAATACTACAACAAATACTACAACAAATACGACAATATATACTACAATAAATACCACAACAAATACAACAACAAATACTACAATAAATACAACAAATACAACAACAAATACTACAATAAATACAACAAGAAATACAACAACAAATACTACAATAAATACCACAACAAATACAACAAATACCACAATGAATACCACAACAAATACTACAACAAATACTATAATAAATACCACAATAAATACCACAACAAATACTACAACAAATATTACAATAAATACCACAACAAATACTACAACAAATACTACAATAAATACCACAACAAATACTACAACAAATACTACAATAAATACTACAACAAATACAACAACACATACTACAATAAATACCACAATAAATACCACAACAAATACAACAACAGCATCAGTATACAAACACCTTCAAGGAAATCTATGAACGGGAGTTCGAATCCCGGTTCGCCCTGATTGTTTCTAGGTTTGTCAGATCCATGGCCGTGTTACTGCGATTAAAAAAGTAGTAAATGTCTTAGACATGCATAACTTCAATGCTTTAAACTCACATAAAGCGACATGCCGTGATATGACCGCAAAACTGTATAAAGCGACGTTAAACCTAAACTCATTCACTCACTCACGTCCAGTGCAGAGACAAGAAGTCTTCTACTGTATAGAGATCTCTGTCCAGTGTTCACGCCTTTATGTTCATAACTGTACATATATGTGTGTGCTCGAAGCATAAAAAATAACTTGTTGTGTGCGTGTGTATGTATATTCACATGCAAAAGAAACGCAAGTGGTTTTAAGCAAATAGGGAACAAAAACGGAACCATAAATTGATACGAGTTTTAGCATGTAGTGAAGCCTGATGGTGTTATCTATATTTTTTGTTGTTTTTTGGAAGCTCCGAGTAAAAACGCAACATAAAAACCGAATCGCCAAAACGCACCATTTCAATGAATCTGTGGGTATCATGCACCCATTTATCGCGAAATCGAAAATGCACGAACTGTCACGAACTGTAGTGGGTATAAAACTGTGGCCGATTCTTGGACCTACCACTCCTTGGTCAACAATATCACACCTAACTCAAATTCAGAGAAACCAGGCTATCGGACGTTTGGAAGCTGGAGAGTCTGTCCAAGATGTTGCCCGTCATTTCAACGTTTACATAACAACAAGTTACCATCTCCTGCATCGATACAATGCTACACAGACCACAGATGACCTTCCTCGGAGCGGTCGTCCTAGGGTCACCACACCTCGACAAGATCGGCAGATTACCCGTCAACACCAGCGACACCCGTTCCTAACTGCAAGTGAAAGTGCTCGACAGACCATAGGAACACATAATCGACACATTAGCCGGGACACTGTGATCCGACGTCTCCGTTCCAACAACCTCAGATGTCGCCGACCAGCACGTCGTCCTGTTCTCCAACCACGGCATCGACAAGCACGACCTTAGTAGGCGCAGGGTCATTACAATTGGCGTCATCGTGAGTGGAGGCGTGTCATCTTCTCTGATGAAAGTCGCTTTTGTGTCTCCCATGCAGACGGAAGAGTCAGAATTTGGCGGCGTCGAGGTGATCGTTTCACTGACAGAAACGTTGTGGAAAGGGATCCATGGGGTGGACCTAGCGTCATGATATGGGCAGGGATTGGACTTAATGCGAGACTTGGACCCATGTGCTTTCTGAATGATGGTCAAGGTCGGGGACACGGCGTCACTGCTCAGCGGTATATCGACCAAGTGATCAGAACCCACGTTGTTTCATTTTTTGCACAACATCAACAACACATTTTCCAGCAGGACAACGCTCGTCCCCATGTTGCCAGAACTACCATGGCCTTTCTGCAACAACACAACATCCGTGTTCTACCGTGGCCAGCCCTCAGCCCTGATCTGAACCCCATCGAACACTTGTGTTGTGCTCTGGATGTGTGCAGGAGGATCCCTAGGGCCTTCACAAATCTTCTGATCCACTCAATGTACAGGAGATGTGTGGCAGTGATCAATGCTAATGGTGGTCTCACCAGGTATTGACTGACATTTTGGGTATTGACCCGAAACTTTATAAGTCTTAACGTTTGAAAAAAACAATTATGTCATCTGCCTTTTAATCCATGAAACTGTCTTCAGTCAAATTTGTGTCAATCTTGCCCTATTAGTATTTCTTGTCTTTACTTTTGATATAAAAATATATAACATGTATACTGCATACTCGACTTGCGTTTCTCTTGCGTGTGAGTATATGTGTGTATGTATATATGTGTGTGTGTGTTTGTATGTATGTGTTTATGTGTGTGTGTGTGTGTGTGTGTGTGTGTGTGTGTGTTCGTTTGTTTGGGGTGCGGGTGTGGGTGGGTGTGTTGGTGTGTGGGTGTGGGTCATGGTTGCATATCATCGTACGCCGACGTCGTGGGGCGTGGCTCATAAAATCAATCACTGGATTGACTGGTCATTCAAACAAACTCCACACACACGCTGTTCCTTATCTCCCATGTTCGACCTCCACAGATAAGACAGATAAGACACCTCTGCCACTAAACTGTGTTCTAGGTCTGTGCGGCGTCATGCTGCTGGTTCTATATTATTTGGTGGTGGTGAATGTTTTACCTTCGGACTCTCAGTTTGATGGATGTTTACGGAAACAGTTCAACTGCATTGCCGCCAAGTTTAGGGGGGAGTTTACACAAGATGGAGTTCACCTGACGAACGTGAGTACATCATGTATAAAGTTGATCCTAGACTTGAAACAGTCTTCTACCAAATAGATTAATAATATCTGAAGGTCAAGGTAAGACTTCTTTGTCCTCAGCATTATGTTCCAAATCCACTGAAACAAAGTTCAAAGATATATTTCTGTTGTTTCTACCAGTTTGTTGCTCCCTGATCTGCCTTCCTTTACCTGATCATCATAACTAATAATAGTTGATGTAATCATTTTTATTATTTGTATTATCATCTGTATCTTGTCACTGTGTTTTTTCTATACAGAAATCCGAACTGGTATTTGTAACACAGATATCTTTTGCTGAGGTCATGTGTTCGTTTAGGTCTCCCAGTCTCTTGGTACCGCTTGATGACTCCCTTTAACCAGCCCAAACTGTCTCACTACTTTTTCGTTGCTTCAATGATCAAATAACGACTCGTTGTAGCGTGATGCACGGAACGCTATCTTACGCTTTATTTTTGTGTGGTAGAGCTCGGAGAAGGTGTTCTATGACGAGGATAGAAGAATGATAGCGAGAGAGGAGTATGGACAAACGGACGGACAACCATTCGTGACATTCCGCCTCTATGACTATCCCAACGTAAGTGAATATTGGTCTGCCTGTTACTAAGTTTATTTATTTTATATATTTAATCAGACCAGGACTAAAATTGCTCAAGATTATTAATTTGAAATTGCTGAATAAACTACTATAATACTTTTTCTGGGGTAAAGTATCAATACTAGAATGCGTTGTTCCTAAGTGCACCACATCACCATGACAACGGAACATTCCCAAGAATAGACTTTGTTGTGAATGAGTGAGTGAGTTAATATTTAAAGTCACATCGGCACTATTTCAGCCATATCGTGACTTGAACAAGTTAAACATTTATATTATATATAAAAACCTGTCGCCGAAGGACAGTACAACAATTAGCAATATATCACAGATTATAATTTTAAAAACTAATTTTAGAGCAATAAAACGATCAAATTAAATCAGACGACACAGTATAAAAACGGGCTGTAGATCGCCAGCAACCGAAGCTAGGCCACCATACTAGGGACCATGGGGACTTACGGTACTTCTGCTACCTACATGGTCCCCAGCAGGATTTACACCATCCCTCGGGCTACTGGCGATGATCAGAAAGATTAGCCAAACAGTTAAAATCAACAAAAATGCTACGAATAAAATCACAGCAAAATGAAAAGATACTTTGAATGATACCGGACTTACGTACCTTCCCAGGGGGACAATTGTTTTACGATACTTCAACTCCCTGTGAAGATACAGCCACTAACAATCCAAGTCATGAATTCAATTTACCAAATTAAAATCACTTTCTATATACTATACATATTATAATCAAAATTTATCCATTAATTCTATTTCTTTTAAAAAACCGATGAGTAAATGAGCACTGATACTAAAAAGATCCTTGATGGACGAAACTTTGTAATACTTATCCCTTGTAATGGAAAAATCAATACAGTCAAGCAGGACATGCTTGACTGTGATTCTCTCATCACAAGGGATACAAAACGGAGGATCCTCACCCTTTAATAGATATTCGTGTGTATATCTTGAATGGCCAATACGACACCGTCGTAAAATGACCTCTTCAAATCTGGACTGACACCCCAAGTAGGTGTAACCGAGAGTTGGCTTAATTTGATGTAATTTATTGATACCTACTTGGGTGTCCCACTTCATTTGCATAAGATCTCTGATGTAACATCTGATCACAGGTTTATAATCACTGTATGGAAGTAGAAGTGGTGTCACAGATTTGTTGAGGGCTGCTTTAGCAGCAGCATCAGCCATTGTGTTGCCTTTTATGCCCACATGACTGGGCAACCAACAAAAGACGATGTCGTATTGGCCAGTTGAAAGATCATTATAAAGTTCTAAAATGTTTAAAATGATTGGATGACTAGAAGAGACATTTTTTAGTGCCTGAAGACAAGATAAAGAATCAGAAAAGATTATAAATAGTTTATATACAGATTGTTTTTGAATGTATCCCAAGGCTGTAAGGATAGCATTGGCCTCAGCAGTGAATATAGAGCTATTATCTGGTATTCTGGACGATAAATGTTTTGATCCAATGATGGTGGCAGATGCTACTTGGCCACCATCCTTGGATCCATCAGTAAAGATTGAACGGTGAGTGTCGTATTTATTTCTTAACTGTAAATATGCTTGTTGATATACGAGTGGATTGGTCTCAGATTTTATAAAACGTGTGAGGGAAATGTCTACTTCTGGCCTCACCAACTGCCAGGGAGGAGAAGACAAAAGGCGGTAAGGAGAGATGAGATCTAAATCTATATGGGCAGCAATAACATTTGATTTAATCCGAATTCCAAGTGGGGGAATCAGCTTTGGTTTCCTCAGAAACAGTTCTTCATATTGAGGATGAAAAACAGAGTCATATGCAGGATTAGAAGGGTTAGAGTGCAATTTTGTGATATATTGAAGAGATAATTTAATACGGCGTAGTTTCAAAGAGGGTTCATCAGCCTCGACATAGAGACTGTCAACAGGAGAAGTTCTAAAAGCACCAAGGCACAGTCTAAGTCCTTGATGGTGGATTGAATCAAGCTGTTTTAAATTACTCTTGCAAGCTCCAGCATACACAATGGAGCCATAGTCTAATTTAGAGCGGATTAATGATCTATATAAGTGAAGGAGGGATGTCTGATCCCCTCCCCACTTAGAATTCGAGACGACTTTCAACAAATCTAGGGCCTTCAGGCATTTAGTCTTTAAATATTTAATATGTGGCAAAAACGTCAAATGGTGGTCGAAAATCAATCCCAGAAATTTGGCCTCTTTTACAACCTTAATTGGAGTACCATCTAAAGAGAGCTCTGGGTCGTTATGGGTTTTATATTTCCGACAGAAATGTATACAATTTGTCTTTGTCTGTGAGAACTTAAAGCCATTCTCAAGACACCATTTCTGAATTTTATTAAGACACAACTGTAACTGTCTTTCAATTGTACGCATATTTTTACCACAACATGAAATATTAAAATCATCCACAAACAATGACCCATCGATTGAGTCATGTAATACTTTAGATAAACTATTTATTTTTATGCTAAACAAGGTCACAGACAAAATACTGCCTTGTGGAACCCCCTGATCCTGATTATAATGATCAGACAGGGTTGATCCAACACGAACTTGAAATTGTCTGTCAGTTAAAAACTGTGATACAAATTGAGGCAAGCGGCCTCTTAAACCAAAGTCATGTAAATCTTTTAAAATACCATGCTTCCAAGTGGTATCGTAAGCTTTTTCAAGATCGAAAAAGATAGATACAGCATGTTGTTTGTTTATAAAAGCATTTTTAATGAATGATTCTAAACGAACCAAATGATCAATTGTACTTCGGTTTTTACGAAAACCGCATTGGATATCACTGATTAAATTGTTGGTTTCTAAAAACCAAACTAAGCGATTATTCACCATGCGCTCCACAGCAAAATGAAAAGATACTTTGAATGATACCGGACTTACGTACCTTCCCAGGGGGACAATTGTTTTACGATACTTCAACTCCCTGTGAAGATACAGCCACTAACAATCCAAGTCATGAATTCAATTTACCAAATTAAAATCACTTTCTATATACTATACATATTATAATCAAAATTTATCCATTAATTCTATTTCTTTTAAAAAACCGATGAGTAAATGAGCACTGATACTAAAAAGATCCTTGATGGACGAAACTTTGTAATACTTATCCCTTGTAATGGAAAAATCAATACAGTCAAGCAGGACATGCTTGACTGTGATTCTCTCATCACAAGGGATACAAAACGGAGGATCCTCACCCTTTAATAGATATTCGTGTGTATATCTTGAATGGCCAATACGACACTGTCGTAAAATGACCTCTTCAAATCTGGACTGACACCCCAAGTAGGTGTAACCGAGAGTTGGCTTAATTTGATGTAATTTATTGATACCTACTTGGGTGTCCCACTTCATTTGCATAAGATCTCTGATGTAACATCTGATCACAGGTTTATAATCACTGTATGGAAGTAGAAGTGGTGTCACAGATTTGTTGAGGGCTGCTTTAGCAGCAGCATCAGCCATTGTGTTGCCTTTTATGCCCACATGACTGGGCAACCAACAAAAGACGATGTCGTATTGGCCAGTTGAAAGATCATTATAAAGTTCTAAAATGTTTAAAATGATTGGATGACTAGAAGAGACATTTTTTAGTGCCTGAAGACAAGATAAAGAATCAGAAAAGATTATAAATAGTTTATATACAGATTGTTTTTGAATGTATCCCAAGGCTGTAAGGATAGCATTGGCCTCAGCAGTGAATATAGAGCTATTATCTGGTATTCTGGACGATAAATGTTTTGATCCAATGATGGTGGCAGATGCTACTTGGCCACCATCCTTGGATCCATCAGTAAAGATTGAACGGTGAGTGTCGTATTTATTTCTTAACTGTAAATATGCTTGTTGATATACGAGTGGATTGGTCTCAGATTTTATAAAACGTGTGAGGGAAATGTCTACTTCTGGCCTCACCAACTGCCAGGGAGGAGAAGACAAAAGGCGGTAAGGAGAGATGAGATCTAAATCTATATGGGCAGCAATAACATTTGATTTAATCCGAATTCCAAGTGGGGGAATCAGCTTTGGTTTCCTCAGAAACAGTTCTTCATATTGAGGATGAAAAACAGAGTCATATGCAGGATTAGAAGGGTTAGAGTGCAATTTTGTGATATATTGAAGAGATAATTTAATACGGCGTAGTTTCAAAGAGGGTTCATCAGCCTCGACATAGAGACTGTCAACAGGAGAAGTTCTAAAAGCACCAAGGCACAGTCTAAGTCCTTGATGGTGGATTGAATCAAGCTGTTTTAAATTACTCTTGCAAGCTCCAGCATACACAATGGAGCCATAGTCTAATTTAGAGCGGATTAATGATCTATATAAGTGAAGGAGGGATGTCTGATCCCCTCCCCACTTAGAATTCGAGACGACTTTCAACAAATCTAGGGCCTTCAGGCATTTAGTCTTTAAATATTTAATATGTGGCAAAAACGTCAAATGGTGGTCGAAAATCAATCCCAGAAATTTGGCCTCTTTTACAACCTTAATTGGAGTACCATCTAAAGAGAGCTCTGGGTCGTTATGGGTTTTATATTTCCGACAGAAATGTATACAATTTGTCTTTGTCTGTGAGAACTTAAAGCCATTCTCAAGACACCATTTCTGAATTTTATTAAGACACAACTGTAACTGTCTTTCAATTGTACACATATTTTTACCACGACATGAAATATTAAAATCATCCACAAACTATGACCCATCGATTGAGTCATGTAATACTTTAGATAAACTATTTATTTTTATGCTAAACAAGGTCACAGACAAAATACTGCCTTGTGGAACCCCCTGATCCTGATTATAATGATCAGACAGGGTTGATCCAACATGAACTTGAAATTGTCTGTCAGTTAAAAACTGTGATACAAATTGAGGCAAGCGGCCTCTTAAACCAAAGTCATGTAAATCTTTTAAAATACCATGCTTCCAAGTGGTATCGTAAGCTTTTTCAAGATCGAAAAAGATAGATACAGCATGTTGTTTGTTTATAAAAGCATTTTTAATGAATGATTCTAAACGAACCAAATGATCAATTGTACTTCGGTTTTTACGAAAACCGCATTGGATATCACTGATTAAATTGTTGGTTTCTAAAAACCAAACTAAGCGATTATTCACCATGCGCTCCATGGTTTTACAAACACAGCTAGTTAATGAAATAGGTCGGTAATTGGATGGATCTGTATGATCCCTGCCAGGCTTTGGTATGGGTACAACGATGGCATTTCTCCACGAAGGATGAAAATGTCCCATTGTTCAAATATCATCAAAAATATTCAGTAGTGTTGTAAGACAAGATTCAGGCAAGTGTTTTAGAAGCTGATAATGGATATCATCAGCACCAGTTGCAGTATCATGAGCTTGAGCTAAAGCAGTGTGTAGCTCATGTAGTGAAAATACTTCGTTATAATCTTCGCCATTGTCAGAAATAAAATTGACTTTTTTCCTTTCTTGTTGTTGTTGATACTTCTGAAACTTTGGATTATAGTTTGACGAAGAAGAATGATTGGCTAAAGTTTCACCCAGTTTGTTTGCAATATCTGATTTTTCTGTCAATAAATTATTGTCATCTTTGAGATGATGAATACTTGATTTGGAACCTTTGCCTTTGATTTTTTGGATCATGTTCCACACCTTTGACATAGGCGTGCGAGAATTTATTTTGGAAACATAATCCTTCCAGGTCTGTCGTTTATGGAGTTTAAAAGTTCGTCGAGCCTTGGCATAAGTAATTTTTACAGTATTCAAATTATGAACAGTAGGATGGCGTCGAAAGTATTTCTCGGCCTTCTTCCTACGCTTCCTAGCTTGTTTGCATTCATAAGTAAACCATGGTTTACGAATATGTGGGTTCACAGAGGACTTAGGAATAGTTTCATCAGCTATACCTTTCAGTTGATCGGAAAACAACTGAATCGGGTCAGGTACATCCATAAAAAGTTCATGTTGCAATTTGTCAGTACATATGTTCTGAAATAACGGCCAATTTGCCTTAGAAAAATTCCATCTTGTTATAGGTGGATCATCAGTTGGGTTTATAGCTGTTAGCACTGTCGGAAAATGATCACTGCCACAAAGGTCATCATGGACTGACCACTCAAAATCATTATATAAGTTAGAATCTGTGATTGACAGATCTAATGCAGTGTACGTACCTGTTGCAGGATGTAAATATGTGTTCGAGCCGTCGTTGAAGATGCATAGATTATTGTTAGCAATAAAATCCTCAAGGATTTTCCCTTTATTATTTGAAGTGGAACTTCCCCATAGAGGGTTATGCCCATTAAGATCACCCATGATGATACAGGGCTTAGGGAGTTGGTCAAATAAATCCTGAAGGTCAGACTGCTGCAAATTTGAGGATGGAGAAATATATAGGGAACAAAGTGTTAAAGTTATTTGTAGAGTAAGACGGACAGCAACAGCCTGAAGGTTACACTTGAGATGAACAGGACTGTGGATGATGCCCTGCCTCACCAAAATGGAAGCACCGCCAGTGGCTTTATCACCTGGAGGTGAAAAAGAATGATAAGAATTGTACTGACGCAATTCAAATTTATCAGTATGCTTAAGATAGGTCTCTTGTAAACTAAAAGCTGATGGGTTATAGTCTTGTGCTAATAATTGAACGTCATTAAAATTATTCCTAAGTCCTCTGCAATTCCACTGAATTAATTTAGGACAATGTGTCATGGTGGTTCTATGGGGGATCTCTCACGGGCACGTGAGGAAGAAGGACTCCTACTATTGCTCTGGGACGATGGGGTTACATCCATGTCCAGAGCACCGAAGGAGTTTTGGAGAAGAACCTCTGAAGACGAGGATTTTATGGTAGTCTGTTTTCTGTTTATTTTTTTTCTTTCTTTTCTTGTTAGAGTAGGAACGGCAGATTTGATATTAGCTGGTTCTGCAACCTCTGGCTCTTTAGGACCAGACTCAACATCAGATTCATCAGTCAACGGTTCAGATGAGCTTATTGTTTGAGTCGAAGAACTATTTGAGGTTATGACAGAAGATATCCTAACAGGTTGATCTGACGTAATCCATGTCAAATCAGTCTGGATAGAAATTGACACTGTGGGAGGAGTTGAAGGAGTAGAGATAGCTGTAGCAGCAGAATAGGTTCTGGTCAGTGGAGTTTGAGGAGATTGATTTTCAATAAGCTTCTTAGCTTCGTAAAACGAGATATTGTTCTCATGTTTGAGTTTCAGGATTTTTGATTGCTTTTGCCATTCAGGACATAATCGTGATGAAGCCAGATGTTGACCTTTGCAGTTTACGCATTTTAAGTCAGCTGTACAGTCGGTGTTTTCGTGGCCGTCACCACAGCGTTGACAGACGACGGAGTGAACACAAGATTTTGATCCGTGTCCAAACTTTTGGCACTTGAAACATCGGAGTGGATTGGGGACATACACCTCCACTCCGATGTTAAGATAACCAGCTTTAATAGATGTAGGTAGGGTGGACAGTGCAAAAGTTAGCATATAGGTGTTAGACGGGATGGTGCCACCGTCTCTAGATTTCATTGTAAAGCGCTTAACTGCAGTTACCCCTTGACTTGTCAATTCATCTGTAATGTCTTGCTCCGACATGTCCGACAGGCAACGAGCTCTGTCTCGAACAATGCCTCGGCAAGAATTCAAGGTTTTGTGCACGGAGACAGCAACCTCAATATTAGCAAATGTAGTTAAAGATAGCAGATTCAGAGATTGCTGTCTACGTGAACACTTAACAAGTAGAGCGCCACTACGAAGCCGTGTCACATTTTTAACCTCTCCGCATATTCCTGAAACAGCTTTTGAAATAGCGAAAGGATTAAGCTTCAAGGGTTCTTTATCAGCTGCCTCTATCACAATAAATCGTGCCCAGGAGTCCAGTCCACGAGATAATTTATCATTTTGATCAGTGTCATCTAGATCCACATGTCTACGTTTTGATCGGTTTGAACCAGGGTATTGGTGAGACATGATGAAATAAAGTAATTCAGCACCCCTGCTCCCCACCCACCACGGAGTGTTACAAAGAACGGTGTTATGGTGCAACGGATATCCAAGATGCAAACACCAGGGATACAGGGATGGTATACTCCAGCAAATATGACGCAAATAGCAATATTTGTATACCAAATTAAATGCCAGGCTGGCTCGGCCCATGACAAGAAATTGGACACATACCGAATTTGGAGGTCAATATCACCAGATTGGCCCATGAGCCACCGCCTTCAGGCATAAGACTCTAGGCAAATTGTTACATTAATAGTTTGAGAATTCACGCATGTTATACACAACCAAGTCAAAATAATACATTTATAAAAATTACTTGTGTGCATACACAATTTTATGCACAGGGCTTGGCGTGACCAGCCGATTGATAAGACCGGGCCCATCTTACCACCCGTCTAGGCAAAGTAAGGGTCGAAGTAGTGTGTTGGGCAAAGGAACACTGTTCCTGGAACCAGTGCCCTCAACTACCAGACTCCCGTCCTCCGCCGACACAGGGACGCAACCCACGGCAAACGGGCTGCCCACTTTGGTCGCCTCTTACGACCAGCAATGGGAGGCTGTGGAAATATTCTACCCCGGTTCCACACGGGGGAAGAGCGATTAGCGTTACCCAGCACCCACCACGAGGAGGTTGCTCTTCACGAGTGCCACTTTGTTGTGAAAACACGTGATGTGTGAGTGAGTGAGTGAGTGAGTTAGGTTTAACGCTGCTTTGAAAAATATTTCACTTATTGCAAGACGTGGTGGCACGGTGGTCTTGTCTTCTGAGATGCCACAATTTGCTGTGCAGAGTTGCGTCCCTTGGACACACCAGGAACATATGACTGTGGGTTCGAATCCCGGTTCTTAACGGGTCCCAACCGATATGATGTGATAGGCCGGTATTTGTTCGTGGTTGATATACTGTATACACGTTACATGCATTATAGTAAACGACGTTTATTACGAACTACGTTTATGACGAACTCAAAGGGATCACAAATTTTAATTCGTTATAACCGTAGTTTGATACGAGCATATATGAACTATATATACAGCACATGGCCGGGACCAAAAATAAGTTCGTTATATCCGTCAGCTCGTTATAAGAGTGTTCGTTATAAACGTAGTTTACTGTCATGTAAATTATCTGTACTCAACAGAACATCCTGTATGATGTGGTGACAATCGATGGCAAAGAGATATGTGTGAAGATCCCCTTGGATGAGCCTTTCAAGAAGGAGTGTATGCCGGGTAAGTCGGTACACCAGCTACAAGACCCGATATTCAGAGATGCCTGCCCTTCCGAGCACACCAATCGTGGGTTTTGGCATGTGAGTTTTGGTGTTAATGAATATAATAACCAATCTCAATTATCCATCGAAACAGATTCCATTGGGCGTGAAGCACACAGCTGTGAAAATGATATGAATGGATCACTAAGAATCAGTGATGACACCAGGTGTCTGCGAAAGGGGTAAGCAGGGGCAGCACCCACCACTCACACAATTTGTATGAAATGTAGCGTTTTAGTCTTGCCTGATGCCACTCAGAAGACAAGAAAGAATATGGATGGCATATGATTTTGACGTCATGGTAACCGATGGTCACAATGGTCTACAAAGCATTAAACTGTGATGCAATTTCTCACCTAAGGATATCTTCTTCGGAAGGCAACTTTTGGATGACAAAGTAGACACAATGTATGGATAACAGCTTCTTTATTTGACTGTAATGGCGTTGTTTCGGAATTGATACCGTTGTCCTTAAACTATTACTTGACAACTGTATTAGGATCTATAGGGAAACGTCGCCATCGCAGTCAAATAAAGAAGTATCCATAAATTGATAAATTGTGTCTACTTTGTCATCCGTCTACTTCTAAAAGTTGTCTTATTCAAGGTCCACCCTTAGATTGGTCAGATTCTCCATGACGAGCAGGCGAGTCCATCTTTGTAGTCCATTCTTCTTTTCAGATAGTAGAGACTACATATGGATAAAATCTGCGCTAGGTGACATGGTGCCCACGATAAGGTTTAAATGGGAGGTTTGCAACCTGACCACGGAACTGACCTACACCTACGCCATGCAGCCGGTCCTACTAGATACGTACGGCACCGACCGGGATGGAGGTAAACTTCAGTACTTTTATTTCGTTCATCATCATCATCATCATCATCATCATCATCATCATCGTCATCGTCATCATTAGCAGGAGCAACATCATCACCAATGTCACCATCATCATCATGAATATCATCATCCTCATCGTCAGCAGCAGCAGCAGCAGCAGCAGCACCATCATCATCATCACTATCATCATCATCGTCGTCGTCACCATCATCATCGTCGTCATCACCATCACCATCATCATCATCACATCACCATCATCATCATGACCACCATCGTCACCATCGTCATCACAACTATTATCATCATAATCATCATCATCATCATCATCACCATCAAAAGTAGTATTGGTATGATACGTTAAGGAGATGAGATAGCCAAATGATTATTGAGTTTGCTTGGCAGGCGTAATGTTCATCAACAGGATGAGTATTTTGGCTCTACACATATATCTTCAATGTTTTTACTCGTGGTATCGCATCAACATAACACACCTGCATTATAGTATGGCAAATACGGTCAATGGTTGTAAAAGAAAATATGGATAATTATATAATAATACATGTAATAATAAACGTAACTTTATGAAAGCAAATGTACATCTGCCAGTTTTACCTTACTGATGCTCTTCATGGTGGGACACCAGTGGGTATTTCCTAGAAGAAGATTCCAGTCTCACATGTGAGATCAGACAGGACGGAACGAGCGGCTACATTTTGGGGGCGATGATCATGATGGACGTCATCGGACCCAAATTTCAAACATCATGTCACTTTCGGTTTGTCTGGCTGATATTCGAGTATTTTCAGGAAACTCTGAAATTGCTGGAGTTTTGCCGACTGCAGCGTAAAACAACATTCACTCACTCTGATTTTTTCAGTGTCTGTGTTTGAGACAGTATGGATCCAGAACATCACAGACACGGCAGCCAGTGCTGAAATCTTTACCCCTCCTCCAAGTTGCGGGAACGCAGTGTTCGAGGTGAGACACGTGGAGATTTGATAACTATTCTATCCCTTTCACATCGAACTCAAATGGACCACTAATTTTAGTTCGTTATAACCGTAGTTCATTATAAGCATATATACAGCATCTATACAGCAAATGGCCGGGACCAAAAATGAGTTCGTATATCCGTCAGTTCGTTATAAGCGTGTTCGTTATAAACGTATATTACTGTATACTTCTCATTCATCTTCTGACAGCATCAGTTCCTGGAAACATGTCTCAAAAGTGTTGCTACTCAGTCTTGTATATCCAAAATATGATGAATCACTCACAACTGATGTTTTCCCTTGTCTCGTCCAACAGCTAACAACAACCCAAGGTCCACCAAAACACACACTGGGTGTTCAGTTGTTGCAATGAAATATGACAAGTGTCAAATACATATGGTGAATATGAGAAGAGTACTTAATTCTGTTTGGTTCTTTTCAGGGTACACTTGAACCCTACAGTCGAAACACGGGATACCTGTCATTTTGATTTGAGAGAACTTGGAGAATATTGTATCAATGACGCTGTGGTTCATTTATTCTGTAATAAAAATACCGTCAAATCATTTTTAATAGAAACCTCTTCATGATATGATGTTCATTTGCATGGTTTAAATATCATAATTGGTGGATTGGATTTATCTACTGGTAAAATAAACACAAATAAACATAAAAATGTCTGTGACAACTTTGTACAAACAAATTGTTCCTTTCTTGTTTAATGCCATAGTCAGCAATACTCAATGTATTCATAAGCTACGTATGTGAGAATGTTATTTTTAATGTTGTATTCACAAAGGTCTGTGTCATATTTCATATAGAACTCAATGAACATATGAGGAAGAGAATATATGGATGTCAACTTCTTTTAATGAGGAACACAACGTTTCGGGGGCAGTTACTCCTTCATCAGGTGAATGAAGGAGTAAGCATATACATCGAAACGTTGTATTCCTCATAATAAAGAAGTTGACATCCATATATTCTCTTCCTTATGTGTATCACTTCTAAATGCCTTCCAAAGACTCGATGAACATAGTCTAACATGGGCATGGAGCATATTTTCGATATTTAGTGAGAACGGCAATGAACTCTCATCGAACCTGTTTTAAAACAATTATGCCATATAGCTTCAACGTTTTAGGTGATAAACAATATAAGTGCCTCGTTCAGATTAAATAAAGTTATTATTTCTATATCTCTTTTCACAAACGTAGACCATAAACCAATATGAAATAATCTCTATAAACCTTTTGATAGATAAACAGCAAAACCGTTAACATCAATTTCTAATGCTACTGAATTTTTCTTTTATTAAACATATTATTATGACATATGTACTTCACACAGCATAACCATAACCGCCTTTGAACAGTATAATGCAGGGCGTGTCAGTTTAATGTGGGAGGAAAGACAAAATTTGGTTCGGCTAGTAGACGTTTAGCACATCAGTGAAACTTCACGAGCACGGCGAGTCGATTGTACGATTCCGACTATATCATGAGTATGTGTTTATGAATCACTTTGAAAAATCATCTGCAGAAAATAATGAATACCCTTTATTGTGACCTTGACCTTACACGTAAGTCACCGATCAACAATTTAAAACAACCCGTCTCCAACTCAAAGGATGGCATGTACCAAGTTTCATTGACCTATAGTGAACCCTTTTCGAGTTAGGAGCGGAACAATTTGTTTTCATCTTGACCGTGACCGTGACCGTGACCGTGACCTTGACCTGACATGACAGTGTGGCAAGGACATATACCAGGGCAATAAATGAGATATACGTGAGACCGCACAGTAACAAAAACAATATAGCAAAAGCTACTTATTAACAGTATGTCATCGTGACCTACGACTGATATCACAAGATTGTCAACAGGTGTCATACATAAGTATTAACTATAATAACAAACAAAAGGCATGTCAGTGAACGTGGCAGACCAACATCTAGCCTCTGAAATGAATATATTTTACAGAAAAACAGTTGTTAAATTACAGTTATAAAATATAATAAAAAGAAGCCCAGAGGTTTTCCTCCTGACACTGCAGTTATCTAGACTTGCCAAACATTATTGACTTGCATGGGCTGTATTGGATATATTTGTTTCAGAGTCTGTATGGCAGACTATGAACGTGGCAGACATTTATTATAAAGCATCCAGTGACCTTGTTCTTACATGTAGTCACACATGACCCTGTGCACCGTCCAAGTGATGACATGTACAAATTTTCATTGAAGTACATTAATATTATTTGTTACTTGAGCAACCGATGCTTGCTGTCGAGGGCGACTAGGCTTGTCGTAAGGGGCGACTAACTGGATCCGGTGGTCAGGCTCGCTGACATGGTTAATGCATGTCATCGTATCCCAATTGCGTGGATCGATGCTCATGATGTCAATTACTGGACTGTCTGGTCCAGACTCGATTATTTACAGGCCGCCGTCATATAGCTGGACTATTGCTAAGTGCAGCGTTAAACACCAAGCAAACAAACAAACAAACAAACGTTGTTGAGCTACCCACCTATCGTCTGACATACCTCAATAACTCAATCAGCACATACGTTTCCTTTGGCTATTGCTTTGAGAATGCCCTTGATTCTTCACATGACTGGTGAATGTGCCAACAACAACTCCAACAAGACGAAACCTTTTTTGCACATTTGGAAACCTACGTTGGCCAAAGACGAACAGGTCATTTGGCAATAAATTATTTATATTTCAAGCGGTGAAAATGAAATCGGCTATTGACTTATAAACTCAGTATGAAATTATATGCCTTTATTGTTTTTGTCAAGATCTTGTGCACTGTTGACACTATTAATGTGTGTATCCATTAAACCATATTTGTCAACTTCATGTATGTCTAACCTTAAGCTTCGCAATTTGTCATCTTGCAAATGTTTAAATCTACTACCAGTGTCTGATTAATTTATTCATTTCTTACATGAATTGTGTGTGATAAACATATCTCAGAAGTTGACGGATGGCAAAGAAGACACAATTTATGGATAACAACTTCTTTATTTTACTGAAATGGGACGTTTCGGTATAGGTCCTTATACCGTTGTCAAGCAATCTACACCGAAACATCGCAATTACAGTAAAATAAAGAAGTTGTTATCCATAAATTGTTTCTACTTTTTCATTTGTTTCATGTCCAGCATATATGCTTCTACTGTTTTCATCTGACATTCATATACAGTCCCCATCATCAACTACTTCATCAATATCTATCGTGCATGCATATATATACGACGTTCCCTTGTATATAAGGAGTGAGTGAGTGAGTTTGGTTTTACGCCGCTTTTAGCAATATTCCAGCAATATCACGGCGGGGGACACCAGAAATGGGCTTCACACATTGTACCCATGTCGGGAATCGAACCCGGGTCTTCGGCGTGACGAGCAAACACTTTAACCACTAGGCTACCCGACCGCCCATGTATATAAGGAAGATAATATATGGATGTCAACTTCTTTACTATGAGGAACACAACGTTTCGGAGTACATGCTTACTCCTTCATTCACCTGATGAAGGAGTAAGCATGTACTCCGAAACGTTGTGTTCCTCATAATAAAGAAGTTGACATCCATATATTATCTTCCTTATGTGAATCACTTCTAAATGCCTTTCGAAGACCTTCACTTGTATACATCTTCATATGGTACTATATTTTCTTACTGATTTTCTACTATTGTTGTGTATTTTATTCAAACCTTTATGACCGACTGTTTTCTATTTTCTAGTGCATACAAAACTCCACACACAGGCTGTTCCTTATCTCCAATGCCAGACCTACAAAACATGTGTCAGATAAGACACCTGTCTCTAAACTGTGTTCAAGGTCTGTGCGGTGTCATGCTGCTGGTTCTATATTATTTGGTGGTGGTGCATGTTTTACCTTCGGACTCTCAGTTTGATGGATGTCTACGGAAACAGTTCAACTGCATTGCCGCCAAGTTTAGGGGGGAGTACACACCGCTTGGATTTCACCTGACAGACGTGAGTGTAACTTGATGTTAAAGTAAGTGGACCCTGGACTGGAATCAATCTGTTATCAAAATAAATTAATCCAAAATAACTAAAATCTGTCATCAGCCGAGTGTTAAATAAAGTCTAGATTGGAATCAGTCATTTTAACATCCAAGGTGTTTCTAATTGGCAGTGTGTTCCAAATACATGGAAACAACATTGCAATATTATGTTAACTGTCATTCGTTTTATTATATTTATGATATTTAATGCAAGTATAGGATTAATAAATGCAATTATAGGAACAGCTACATCCCTTTATATCTCGAGGAGGTTCGTTAACCTTACCTATGGAGCTCTTTCCAGTTGCTTCTTTTTCCCCAAACCAGGCCTATATTATATTCTTATTTCCAGCATCTACACTTACTAGCTATCATGTATTACGCATGTATTATTTGCTGAAAGGGGTCACGTGTTAAATTAGTTCTTTCTGCGCTTGGGTATCGCTTGTATATATGTTGTTTTATTGGGTATGTCATCATTTGTAGAATGCACAAAAAGGAGGATACAGAATGCGAGTAAACCCATTCTGTCCCAGTCTGGCTGCCCTACATGGAAAGTTTGTAGCTGTTCCAACTAACAGGGCCTCAAATAGCATACTCAGTAACCATAATATGTAACCATCACTACATTAATTGTTTGATGAAAGAACTTGATATGAGTGACATTGATGCCGCATGTAAGGCCAGTATATTCACTCAGGAAGAGATTTGCTAGGGCGATGCATCAGTACTATCAACCATTGACTTGACTCTAAAACCTGAAGACATGTCCATTCCTCTTTTGTACTGGATCCCAAAGTTCCAAAGATCCAAAGAGAGAGATATTGCTGGGTCTAGCAAGTGTACCATCAAATCCCTGTATTAAAGATTAGCCATCATCTTAAATACAATCATGGAAGGACTTTCTGTATATTCACAGAAAGTATTTGGGACAAATGGAATTAATACCATGTGGATTCCCCAAAACGCAAATGATTTGTTTCAATTTTCACAAACTCAGAAACCTTACACAAGGAATAACTTAAGGAATTATAACATTTGATTTTTCAACTTTGTACTATATGATAGAGTTCTGGAAAAAACGTCATTTCTTGATCCATGGAGCATTTGTTACCAAACGTGGTGACCATGTCGATGTGGTTATATCTCTATCTTCAGAGGTTCAGAACAATTATCAAAAACGAAAACACATGTCATCTGAAGTTTACTGAGAAAACAATAGATGAAATGTTCTTGGATTGGCCAAAACGTATGTCTTTGACGTTGATTCACTGATGAAATAACTTCTCGCTGCGTGAGGCATGGAACGTTATCTTACGTTATGTTGGTGTATCGTAGAGCACGGAGAAGGTGTTCTATGATGAAGATAGAAGAATGATAGCGAGAGAGGAGTATGCACATACGGACGGACAACCATTCCTGACATTCCGCCTCTATGACTATCCAAACGTAAGTAAACACTGGAGTACAATTATTCAAGATTATCAATTTCTAAAATGTTCAATACACATTGAGTAATATAATTAAACTAAAGTAATCAATATATTACCCAAAATATGGACCCGTGAAGATCCGGGGTAGAACAGGTCTTCAGCAACCCATGCTTGCCTTAAAAAGGCGACTATGCTTGTTGTAAAAGGCGACTAACAGGATCGGGTGGTCAGGCTTGCTGACTTGGTTGATGTATGTCATCGTATCCCAATTGCAGAATCGATGCTCATGATGTCAATCACTGGATTGTCTGTTCTAGACTCGATTATTTACAGACCGCCGTCATATGGCTGGAATATTGCTGACTTCGGCGTTAAACATCAAACAAACAAAACCCAGAATATGCTTTTTCTTAGGTATCGGAACGAGTTGAGCAAAAATTGGATTCAGAAAGTCTACCATGAATAAAATAGAACATCAATGCAAGAGAATACCCAGTCTTGATTATCCGCCGAAACCATTTGGCATGAAGAGCAAAATAGCGGTGAAACTTATATGAACAGCCATGTTTTGATGAGTCGGTGAAGTGGGTTTAACTGAACACTTTATCTCTGCACAGTGACTTTCGGTGCATTAACATGTTTTACCACCAGTATATTCAGGTATTCAATTTAAGTCTTCTTGAACTTCCGTGTTTTCATACCTCCCTGAGTTGATTGAAATACCTTTAATGGATTACAATCTCCCTTCACCAGGAGACGTTGTATGATGTGGTCACAGTCGATGGCAAAGAGACGTGTGTGAAGCTGGCCTTGGATGAGCCTTTCAGGAAGGTGTGCATGCCAAGTAAGTCATTACTTTTGCAAGGGTCCCATGTGCTCCAGACAGCCCTGGCGACAAAATCATCTATTCGCATGCTGCTGCCTTTTGAGCAGACCATTTTGTCGATGGATATTGGTGGCCATTTGCTAATATGTATTCCAACTGAATTTAAAGGTGAGGTGAAATGGGGTTTGACGTCGCGTCCAAGATTATTGCACTTATATAGCAACGTGCATGTATGTGTGATTGTGTGTGTTGCTGCTTGTACTAGTCCGGACTGATGCCGATTTGTAGTGCAAGCACGCTGATCGACCTTATTTTAGCCACTTAATGCCGAGCGTCAGAAAGGGTAACAACAAGTACCATATTTTAACGTCTTTTGGAATGACGCGGCCGGGGGTCGAACCCTGGACCTTCCGCTCTCCGGGCGAACGCTCTACCACTATACCACGGAGGCGGTCAACTGCATTTAAAGTTTTGTAGGGTATTATATTTTGTTTGCCCTAAATAACAAATATATCGTTCCGGGCTACTAAATGCAATGTCCACCCAAGGGCTTGGACAAATCCTATGTGAAGACGAGTTCTTTGTATGGTGTGTAGTCCTTCTTCTGTTCAGAAAATACACAGTTAATCTGGGGGAAGTCTCCTCTAGGATCTCTCCCCAACATGGTGCCCACCAACAGATATAAATGGGAGGTTGGTAACCTGACCATTGAACTGACCTACACCTACATGATGCAACCAGTCCTACTGGATACGTATGGCACCGACCAGGATGGAGGTAAACCTCAGTTCTTGTTTATCAAATATAATGTTACTATCTCTGATGGTTATTGGTACAGATGGGAGGTGGCTAAGAGGTTATCTCACATTGGTTCGAATCTCACATTGGTGCAATTCAATTCAGTTCAATTCTTTTTTGTATGAAAGGCCACAGGCCTATATACAACGGCGTTGCATAACATATTTATAAGCTACAAAATCAAGGTAACAATTCACTTCGTTACAAAAACGCATGATGAATGTACAAAGCCAGTTGATGTTGTGTTAGGCAGTAATGAAGTCAATCCTATAGTATTACAATGAGATAAAGACCACTACGGTAAGTACTTGTTTCTTAGATTTTCGTATATAGGGCAAATACACATATGATGGTATTCATCTTCGACAACAACGTAACAGAATGGGCATAACCTTAGGGATTTCTCAACAGATGGAAATTTCCCTGTGTTAATTTTTAGATCATTCAGGCCAAGTCTAAACGAATAATGATGTTACGAAAATTCCTGTACCGTAAGTTTGATCAATGAGATTCTAGGTCAAGTAATGACTTGAACTGGCGATAAGTATCATATCTTGAAGATTCGTAAATATCTTAATGCCATTACTGCTAAAACATGTCAATGGCACGCATGCGAAAGTACTGAATGAAAACATTCGCATTACCAATTGTCTGGGACAGCCAAATGAAACCAAATGAAAACAATTGTTAAGCCTATCAAGGGTGTGCCTTCTCGACAGCCCTTGCAGTTTCCATTTTCCTTTAGTACGCCATTCTTCTTGTAGGACAAAATGGGATTGGATTCTCAAACAGTGTGACCTGGCTGATTGTCCCTGGATAGTGTGGATAGTTTCTCATCGGTTTTTAATTTACAATTCAGCATCCTGTCGATAACACCTCACATGAAACAAATTGCACGGATTTTTAAAGGATTCGTGGATGGAAGCATGCTTCATTTAATTGTATCAAAATCTACTTTTCCTGTGTTATGAGGGCAGTCGTCCAAGGGATCACAATTTGATGTTCAGAAATTATCAGGTGTGCCAGGTATCTTGTGTTTCTAAGGGTATATATTGCTATTTTGCTGTTGTCCGAATGACGTGTCCTTCATGGGTATTCTCGGGAAGAAGACCCCAGACTCGCATGTGAGAACAGACACTGAGGATTGGGGGGTTACAAGTTGTCTCCTGGCTGATCGGGAGTCACAAATTCCATACCTACATCACCATCAGTATCACCCTACCCTGCCAAGGCCCTGTCACTCATCAGATCTCCGGTCCCATCAAGAACAAGGCCAACATAGAGATCACCTTTTCCAGCGGCATGTCAGTCAAGACACATCTACAATCCAATGGCAGAAGCACCAGCTGTGTAAGTCCCAACCCACGAGGATGTATACGCCAGATCCCCTGCAACTGTGGCCACCAGAACATTGGAGAAACCCTCAGAGTCCTCAACACCAGACTCAAAGAACATCAGACCTCTGTCAACAAACTAGACCTGAAATCCACAACCTCAAGAACCAAGACCATAACATCATGTGGGAAGCCACCAAAGTCCTACCAACAACAACAACTGGCGACAAAGGATACTACAAGAAGCCATTGACAGCAGGAGACCCCAGCCATGAAACCATTACCAAGGAACATATCTGCCGAGTGCTTGGGACTTATTGCTTTGATCTTTGTCAGTGCCAATTATCTGCCATTGCTATTTCGATTCCTTTACCAATCAGTGCTAATTACCCCCGGCCTCCCGTTTTACTATCAGTGCTAATTACCCCCGGCCTCCCGTTGTACTATCAGTGCTAATTACCCCCTGCATCTCGTTTGCCCATTGTCCTTTTGCCATTTACCTATCAGTGATGATTGGGTGTCGGCCCGGGAAGTCGAAAATCTATTTACCAGTAGTACCGGAAAGGCGAATGGAGGGGTAAGGGACTGGGGACCGGGAAGGCGAATGAAAAGATCAGTGATGTGTACCCTCGTTATGTATACAACGGACACTTATACATTGAGGACACTGGGGTGTTGTGAGACAGAAAAGTGAAGAAAGAGATAAAACAAATTGAACTCAGAGAATGTGATTACTAACTTCCATTGAACTCGTGAGACGGAAAAATAAAGAAAGAGATAATCTACTAAAATTGTTAAAATTGAACTCAGAGAATGTGATTACTAACTTCCATTGAACTCAGATTAAGTAATCTAGTAAAGAAACGATGAAGCTATAACAACACGCGGGAATCAGTTAATCCCTACTACTATATCTTGTATTGAGAAGATGCGACTTTAACGCAAAAGTTCTTTGAATTGTGAGTTGGATGTCTATTTGTTCTGAAATCTATTCGAGGGCCTATCCCCTAAAGTAAACACATCAAAATTCGCGGATGATGAAGCCATCTGGATCCGCACTAAAAGCATGAACATGGTCCAAATTTTACTCCAAAAATCTCTTAATAAAATACAACAATGGGCTGACAAATGGGGCTTCTCCCTTAACTCAGAAAAAAACAAACAGGAATAGTATTCAAACATAAAAACATGAAACCCGCCTCCCCAATCCTCCAGCTAAACAATCAAACAATCAAATTTCAAAAACAAACCAAATTCTTAGGACTTATTTTCGATGAACATCTCACCTGGGATGCTCACATCCAAAACCTAACAACTAAATGCAGTAAAGACCTAAACACCCTAAGATGCCTAACTGGCTCTAACTGGGGAGCATCCAAAGATACCCTCCTCTCTCTCTACATATCACTAATTAGATCAAACTAGACTACGGCTGCGCCATATACAACACCCTAAACAACTCTCTATCTAAAAAACTTGACTCAATACAATATCAGGCTCTCAAACTAATTACACGCACCCAACATGGCACCTCCTACACCTCACTTCAGGCCTTAACAGGAGAAATGCCACTAAGTCTACGCAGGGAACAGCTAAGCTTAAATTTCTGGGCCGCGTCCCAATCAAACCCTCTCATCCAAAACTTAATAAACCAAAACATCAGCCCCAAAAACCAAGCTCTAGCTCGTAAACACCCCTTACTTACCCCAATATCCCAAAGAATAACAAACTACCTAAATGAACACCAAATTAAAAATCTTAAACAAAACTGCAAACAATCAAATATCTTCACCCCTAAACTTAAAATACCCAAAATAGACACAACACTAGCTAGCCAAATAAATAAACAAACCGACCCAAACATAGCTAAAACTACCACACTAGCATACATACACGAAAATTGGCCAAATTGGTGTCACATTTACACGGACGGATCCTCAGATCCGACCTCCAAACACACAGGTTTCGGAGTCCATACCACACAACCAACTAAAACCACACAATCCTTCCGACTCCCAAACAACCAATCAATATTCACGGCAAAACTAATGGGCATGGCCCTCCATAATCAAGAATCCAAAAAACACAAAAAAATCCTAATACTTACCGACTCCCTCAGTGGACTGCAAGCCCTCCAAAACAAAAATACCAAAAACCGACCTAAATTAATAAATCAAATACTTAAAAACTCCAACGACCTAACTAAGGCAGGCAAACAAATAACCTTCTTGTGGATACCCGCCCACGTAGGAATATATGGTAATGAAAACGCCGATAAAGCAGCTAAACTATCCCTCAAAATCCCAGAAATAAGCTTAAACTTACCCATCTCAAAATCAGAAATTAAAAGTGTAAACAAGCAAAAAATCACAAATAATGGCATAACCTATATCTAAACTCAAATAGCCAAATCAAAAAAGTGCTCAGCAAACCACTAACCAAACCAAAAATGATCTATCCATCCAAAAAGAATCGACAGAGTAATCACTAAACTCCAAACAGGACACACCAACCTAAATAACCACCTAAATTTTTTTTAAAAACACACTACAGGTAACTGCCCACACAGCAAACAACCAGAAACCCCAGAACTCGCACTCATCCACTGCACACACTACCTAACACATCGAACCGCATTACAAACCACTCTCAATCTAAACTAGGCTTTAACTCTAGAAGCAATACTAAACCCACAAAATAAACTAGAAAATTTCAAGGCCTTAGGCGTATTCTTAATAAAAACGGAACTAATAAAACGCATCTAAAAACACAAAAACCTACCAAATCAAAATCACATAAACAAACAAACATCCACCATCCCCAGCTCCCTTTAGTTCTCCTCCCCAATCCCATCGGCATCTATTCCAAATCTCAAAATTCCCAAATTCTATATAAGCAACCCCTAAAACCCCCCTCTTGGGTTGCACAGACCACTTTCGCCCCTTTCGGAAACACATTAAATGGCCTGACCGGGCCTGTGTGCGAAATACGCATCAGTCGGAAAGCGCACGTTAAATCTCCAAAGTAAGTAAGTAAGATCATTAACGTTCAAAACGATGGCTAATGCACAGGTACGTTTGATTTTCATCGACTCTGTTCGTGGCGGCAAGCATCTTTACTACAGTGGTCATAAGTATCGTATTAACAAGAAGACTGATGAGAAGACTTATTGGAAGTGTGTCACCAGCCAGTGCAAGGCCAAACTCATCACCTCCGATGATGTCCTTCAGTCACAAGGACAGGCACACAACCATGTAGAACAGCCCTTCATCATGCACGTTGATGCCTTCAAATCGAAACTAGTTCATCGTACCAAGACCGAGGTGACTCCTATACCCAGGATCTACGATAATGAGATCGCCAACCTGAGGAAGAACCATGACGTTGTACCTGATGGTGTGCTGGCTGAGATCCCGACCTTTGCAGCGATGAAGACTATCCTTTACCGCCAGCGACACAAGACTGTTCCACGCCTGCCTCAAAGTAGACTACACGTCAACTTAGAAGGAGAGTGGACCCGTACTCAAGGAGGAGAGAGATTTCTTCATACGGTACCTATGTCAGAAGGAGAAGACCCTATCCTTATCTTCACTACTGACAAGAACCTAGAACTGTTGTGAGAAGCAGACATTGTGTATGCAGATGGCACTTTCTCGTCTTCTCCGAAGCTGTTCGACCAAGTGTACACCATTCATGCTGAGTTTCAAGAGCATATGTTCCCTCTCTTTATTCTGTCTTCTGCCAAACAAGGCAGAGTGTACTTACGTGGGAGCTTTTGAATACATCCAAGAGGCTGCACACAACTGTTTTGACTGGACTCCCCGGGTGTTTCAGCTAGACTTTGAGCGCGCTGGCCACAACGCCGTTCAATCTGTGTTCGCAACTACACATACTAGAGGCTGCTTCTTTCACTTTACCCAGTGTATGTGGCGACGCGTACAGAAGGAAGGACTGGCAACAGATTACACTAGCCTTGAAGAAATGAAGAAGGTTGTAAGACGAGCTTCTGCCCTTCCCTTGGTGCCACTAGACATGGTTGAAGACGTGTGGGCTGATGCGATTGCAGACAGTACTCAAGGCGTCAAGGTGACGCGCTTCATGGACTATGTTACCACTACATGGGTAGAAGGATCTTGGAGCAAGGACCTGTGGAATCACTTCGGAAACCAGGGACGCAGAACAAACAACAACCTTGAAGGATGGCATCATCACCTGAACAAGAGCGCCCAGAAGACTCACCCTAACATCTTCGAGGTAGTGAATCTTCTGAAACCTGAACAATCTCTAACAGAAGTGAGGGTTGAGCAGCTAGGCGCTCACCCAAGAGCACCTGCTCGGAAGAGAAAATACCGAGTGATTTACTCTAGACTCCGTGCCTTGAAAGAAGATCTGTTGAACCAATTGACGACAACAATGGACTACACTGACGATGTGGCAGATCTACTGCACTGGGAATGAACTGAATTATTACATAAATGATAAAATGTATATCTATATACATCTTCAAATACATGCATGATATATGATGTGTTATACTATACTTGTTATATATTGACTTTGTTGTCCAGATTAAATAGTGTCCTCATTTCATTGGTGTTTTCTTTGTAATTAACAAGTACCGGGAAGGCGATCATCTGCCATAATAAGAATTTTTGTGATGACCGGGAAGGCGAACGTAATTTCTAACTCTGAGGGATTGATTTTCGCCGTCCCGGCCCATAACCGATAATTTCGTCCTGGCCTCCAGTTGTCCATAGCTATCACTGCTAATTACTGCACAGTGTTCTTTTCCATTATCTATTGCTAATCGCCTATCAGCGCCAATCATCTGTTGGCCTCCCTTGTTAAATGTTCCACCCTTTGTTATCTTATTACTTTTGTTGTTCTTACATGTACATATATATGCTCTCTGCCGTCATTCATTCATCTGATGAAGGAGTAAGCATATACTACAAAACATTGTGTTCCTTATAATATAGAAATTGACATCCATAAATTCTCTTCCATATCACCTTACTTTTGTCTGGCTGAAACTTGATTATTTACAGGCCACTCTGACATGGCTGGATGTTTGCTGACTTCGGGGTTTAACATCATTCACTTATTCCCTCACTCACTCTGTTTTTTCAGCGTCTGTGTTTGAGACAGTATGGATCCAGAACATCACAGACACGCCTGTCAGTTCTGCATTCTTCACCCCTCCTCCAAGTTGCATGGACGCCGTGTTGCAGGTGAAACACAAGGAGATTTGATAACTATTTCCCTTTCATTTCTGACAACAGCTTCAGGAAAACATCTGTCTCATAAGTTTTGCCCCGTAATCATAACTTTGCAGATTAGGAACTCAACAGTTAATATAATGAAGAATATCAAAAGGGTGTTGCCTCTTCCCTTCTGACAGCTGAAAACGACCCAGAAACTACCCACACTTAATTCCAATTCAGGGGGCCCGCGTGGCCCAGTTGTCTAGGGCGCCGCGATTCTCCCTTGGGCACGCCAGAAACCTATGATTGTGGGTTCGAATCCCGGTTCACCCCGATTATGTTTCTAGGTTTGTCAGCAACATACCCGTGATCGTGGGTTTCACCAAAGTGGTAAACGGCTGAGACCTGCATCACTTCGGGCTTTCCTCCCTCAGACATGCCGTGATATAACTGGAATATTGTTAAAAGCGGCGTTAAACCCAACTTACTCACTCACTAATCTTTAACTGATTATTGCAACAATGTAACTGGGTCCAAAAGATTAAATGGCTGTTCCACAGTTGCAATGGAATGTGATTAAAGTGTTAAAAACATACGATGTATGTGAGAGGAGAAAGTCAAAGTTTGATGTTGATTGGTTTCAGAATACCCTCGAGCCCTACAGGCGGAACTGGGGATACCTGGCGTTTTGAGTGGAGAGTACATGGACAACATTGTTTCAATGACGACATAGTACATACGTTCTGTGATAGATATTCTATCATATCACCATTTTTTAATATTAAAAAAATTAAAATGAGATGAAGCATATTCATTCGCACGGATGTTAATATCAAAATTGCTGGTATGGATTTATCGAATGGTAAAATTAACACGTCAGTGAGAAAGCTGGACACTCTCATTTAATGCCTAAGTCAACACTATTCTATGTATTCATTAATAATTGCGATAAAACCCATATTTCTTTCATAATTATTCATAAAAAAATCTCTACTAAAAGTACAGTCGTATTTGATAGTAATTCATAAACAAATGCTAATGATATAGTAGGAATCGTGCAATGGACTTGCTTGTAGAAGAGATTTCTCAGGAGAGATTTTTTGAAATCTGTTTCGGCGAATAAATGGCAATGGTTATTCTCTTGCGTTGAATTTGCATATATTATGACAAAAAGAAATGTTTTTTTTCTCGCCGTTATCTTCGGTATCAGGGCCTACAGATCTTTCCGGGGCCTTAGGTTATATTATGGGTTACCGTCATCTAAAATTGTTTATTTTCCTATTGATTGGTAAACTGTTCCATTTAGTGTTATATGTGTTTTTAATAAACATGCTTGTTATAAATCTATATTTCATGTGGGAAAAAGTAACTGTTTATCAATAAGAAGATTTTATACAATGTATCTTCAATCTTCAGATTCGAACTCGAAACTATATGTTTTCGATGGCAAACCAACATTTTATGTGTAGTGACGAGTTACCTCCCTTATAGATACATCCAGGCAAGTGGGAGGTTCCACGATGTGTCTGAAGCCGAATGTTATCTTGTATGTATATATACAGTGATGTAGCATGCTTTCATTGAAAAGTGTACCCTGGAGTGATGCTATAGTACAAAGTCTAGGTGAAACTGCTTCTGAACAAGTAGCCGTGTTCCTAATACAAACCTGTAAGTGTGCATATTTCCTGAATTGGGGCCCTATAAGGGTTAAATGTTGTTTTCGTAATTCCACGTGTTTAGCGTTGAAACTGAAACCCCGACAGTCGGGAATTGCGCCTTTCGAAAGATTATTGTCGGGGATGTCTACAGTGAAACCTCCTTAGTTCGAACCCCGTTAATAACGGCTTTTGCGTTGAAATATAAAATCACGTCGAACGGTAACATTTCAGCCATATTGTAACCCGCTTAATACGAGTTTTGTTGGGAAACTGCTTCGTTAAACCGGACATTGGTTGATCGATTTCATTTAGGACGGTGCCGTCCGTATTAAGGAGTTTCGTTGTACATGCCATTATGAGGATGCCATTACTAAGTTAATTATTCGCTAATCCGGACGATTTTTATTTGATAGTCTGGATTAACGGGGTGTCCTTGTATGTTTCCAGAAATATATAATAAATTAATCATTATCGTATTTAGATCGGCATTGCGTGTTTAGCCATCGTTCGCTCGTCATGCCGAATTTGAAGATCCAGGTTCTATTCCCGACATGAGTACAATATGTGAAGCCCATTTCTGGTGTCCCCCCGCCGTGATATTGCATGAATATTGCTAAAAGCAGCGCAAATCTATACTAACACACTCACTCACTCACTCATTAATATTACTGAGCAAGTGATTTAAAAAAGACCATTTATTTCTACATACTTGTCTGGAGACATACTTTGACACGATTAGGGAAGGTAGGTTACACCATTTTCTAGGTTACAGGCACCTGTATATTAAAATGGCTGGACTGCAATCTGAGTTTGTGACATGAATTTCTACAACACGAATCATCCGTAAAATATCAGTATAGAAATGTTCCAAAAAATCTCCCCTTGAATGATTGATTGAATGAATGATTCCAGCTATATGACGGCGTTCAGTAAATAGTCAAGTCTGGACCAGACAATCCAGTGATTGACACCATGAACATCGATCTTCGCAATTGGGATACAATGACAAGCATCAACCAATAATTTTTCAACATTGAAAGCAATTTTAGAATAGTTTTCCCGATATTGTTTAATAGAAGTAACAAGCCAAAGAACGGTTCAAAGATGGTATCGAGAATAAACAATCCTGCAACTAATTAGTGACAAAGCTGTAAGTTACCACACAACATGTAACTGATAGGAAAAATAGATTTTTTTCACATACATTTTACATTCATCATATTTTGCAAATTAATGACTGATTATTGAAGTTAAGCATGGTACACGCATATGTGAAATAAGCAGTTCAATTTAATTTAATATAAAAAAGGGCATTTTAACCAAGAAAAATAAATGATCAAAGTATTAACATACATACCTGGAACAAAAGAAGCACTACCGTTCTTTAGTTTAATATGTCCTCGAACATCAATGTATCTTTTTTTTGTGTTGAATGTTTTCAAATTATATTACATATTTGTGATGTTTAAATTGAAAAAAACAACAAGAATCTGAATAGTTTCTGTAAAGCACTAGTGCCTGAAGACCTTATGTGAGAAATAGGCATGATGAATATTTGACCATAAGCCATCACTGTAACAATCAAACTCACCTTTCAGCAGTTGGAAGCACCCTATGGAACTGAGATGAATAACTGGCGCTAGGGTCTAAACTACTGTTGGGAGCCTGAAAGAAAGCTGATGATACATCTCTGTGTAAATATAGCTTTCATTCTGCCAGAAGTCCTTGATAGTCTTTCCAGTGCTAGTCCTAAAGGATGCACCAAGCTGTGCTGGAACTAAACCCCTGCACCAATGACTCTTCAGGAACTGCCCACTGATCTGTTGGAAACTCCATCTGACACCAGTCTCCGCTATCCTGTTAATCAAGGAAGCTGATGGTACGCCTCTGTGTAAAAAACACCTTTTGAAGTTTTCATCACTTATTCAGGAATCCGTGATGGCACATCCATTTCTAGAACTTAAGGATCCACCAAGCTTTGCCAGAGCTAAACCTTCTCCACCATTAAATCTCCAGGAACTGCCCACGGAGCTGTTGGAGTCCATCTTCCTCTATCTGACGCCCGAGACTCTACTGTCCTGTTCCAGAGCAGCTTCACGATTCACCCAAGTCATCGATTCAGGAGGCTTCTTCGACTTGTATTGCAAGACCACACTCCAAGCACCATGGGTTACACCAGACATGGTCCTGCGAACAAAGGGGGTGTTCCACAAGGTTCTTCAAATGTGGTATTTACAGAACATCACTCTTTGTCACCCGAATGTGATTTTCAAGAACTGTAACACACTTCTTTCCATTGGTCTCCTCAAATATGCCATAAAAATGTGGCTCGTTTCTAATATGTCAATCTCGTATAAAATCTCAATTGAAGATGAAAACAAATCAGACGTTCGGATATTTGAGATATATGACAAGGACGCTAAGTCGTTATTTATTAAGTTAGCGGTGCTCTTTCCAAAGTTCATTGAAATGACATTGTTCAACGTCAGAACTGCATCATTTGGTGTAGGAAATCCCTACATTTTACCTTTCATAATGTTCAAAAATGATGTCCTTGAACGGAGTTATCTTGATAACTTTAGTTGTAAATATCACTTTGAAATTATATGTAGATATCCAACAGAAGATTGCGACTGGCACCGCCCTGCTGTAGTCATCCTTGTGGGGAAGGATTCCTGGATAGGCTGGTGTGGTAGTGTTGAAAAGTTCGGATTTCGATTTACGGGTACTTGGGGAAGATGCAAATTAGCACTGAATGCACCAATCACAGACACCCAAAAAGCTTTCAGGGACACTTTTACACGTTTCGTTGAAATCCCTGAGAATGTTGGCCTGAGTCATTACTTGTACGACTGCTTCAATGTCAAAGTCACACATACTCTGAAGGCATTGCTTGGATCTGCGGTGGTGGGTGTACCACTGTGGGAGAAACACAGCTCCCTGATGGAGGACCTTGCACGGAAGATTGAAAGGAAGCTTGAGAGATTAAAACTTCCTAAAGATAGAATGAAGTTACTACAACACTACCTGGATGACTGTTTGCGACAGAGGAGTATCTCTGGACAAAGCGTAGAAAGAAAACCATCAAAGACTTGCTACGTGGCTATATTACGTTACCTTCACAGGATCCTGAATAACGTGTTTTATCCCGAGTGTATGTGCTATTTAGGCAACGTTCAGTGTTGTAGATACTTGGCTCTGACGAGGATGGGAGACAAGCTGCTGTATAACATCAGAATGACACATGCAGATATAGCACGCGATGTTATTAAGAGTTACTGTGATAACTTTTCTGTCCACCACCTTCCGCCAAAGTTGTGGCCCACCCATCTTCTCCGTCATGCTATAACAGCCGCACCTGTATGTGCCAAGGTGGCGCAGCTTGACGTCATGTTGTGGACGAAGGGGCTTCACTGCATGCCCGTGACAGACAAGACAATACGCTTTATCACCGCGCAAGTGGAGACATGTGGTCTGATGACTCAAAGCCGTAGTCAGTTGTTGAGTCTTAAACAATGTCCTCCTCTGGGTGGCCTGATCAGATGCTGTCACCATCTCGACGATACCGTATATCGCCGTCTATAATAGGTTTTGGTACCTTGAATGGGGTGGATACTGGACATTAAATGGATGAATGAAAATGTACTACCTACAATAAATATATTTAGTGTAGGGATTGTGTTTAGGTGTCTGAGAAAATAAAATAATTGATCCTACCTTAGTTCTGTGGTCATGTCATGTACATGATTATATAGATGATTTTAAAAAATATTATTTCCAGTAGAAAACATCTTTACAGTGTACCCTTGAAGATCCGGGACTTGATGCATGTCATTGTATCCCAACTGCGTGGATCGATTGTTCGTGATGTTAATCACTGGATTGACTGCCTTAAACTCGATTATTTACAGACCGCCATGATAGAGCTGGAATGTTGCTGAGTGCGGCGTAAAAAAACAACAGACCCAAACTATATGCCGATTAAGATTAGTCAACGTTTGTCAGGGGCACGTGTCAAAAGCGTGAGTTCTGAACACTGAAACACGGTGACAAGGCGTGTCAGCTCAATTGGCGCATGTCGTAGATGTTGCTCAGGGACAATATACTACTCAAAAGAAGTAAAATAACAACCAGAATTGGAAGGATACTCAACACACACAACACAGCCATGACAGATTAACTTCAGTCATTTCAAAACATGTCGTGTTCTTTAACTTCTTTTGGGAATTATGTTTTCATCTTCCCGAGGCAAGGGCGTCAACTGACTAAGAGTCCGTGGAAACTGGACTTTTATTGTCAGTTAACCCCCTTGCCTCGGAAACGTGTAGTTTTAGCCATTGACTACTTACTGACCTGTTATTATTGACATTGGGTATTGATATTTTTCGTCGGGTATTCAATACTGTTTTACACAATTAGTAGACAATTGTTAAATTAATTCTGCTTAAAATGCTGTTTCGGGTGATTTCAAATTTGAATCTATTCGTGTGCAGCCCGAAGTGTGTAACGTGTTGCATGAACTCACAACAGTGATATTATGTCCAATTATAATAAGTGAGACGTTGAAATTGTTTATGCATTATTCACTGCAGCAGAGTCCGTGTATGTCTGACGCCTGCACTCGATCATTAGATGAACATATGTGAAGAAATACGTGTACATGTACGCAAGGTGAAAAGGATGGATTGTGGAATTACGCCGTGTTCTTATACCGGTGTTGAATTTTGCCATGCGTGTTTGTACGCAAGAAAATAAAAATTAATTAGGTGATTGGAATTTAGTTTGCGTATTTTATGCAGATACGCAGCCTTACTTAGCCTTGTGTTGCTGCTAGCCAGGTATTCAATTGTTACTTACCCGTGAAGATCCGGGGTAGAATAGGTCCTCAGTAACCCATGCTTGCCTAAAAGGCGACTATGCTTGTTGTAAGAGGCGACTAACGGGATCGGGTGGTCAGACTCGCTGACTTGCTTGATGCCGAATATTTATATTAAGAAGGTTGAACGGAGATAGGGGGCTCTGCCTTTCTTAAAAAAACAAATTTGTCACCCATGAAGATCCAGGGTAGAATAGGTTTTCAGCAACCCATGCTTGCCGTAAAAGGCGACTGTGCTTGTTGTACTCGTAAGAGGCGACTAATGGGATCGGGTGGTCAGGCTCACTGACTTGGTTGATGCATGTCATCGTGTCCCAATTGCGTAGATCGAAGCTCATGCTGTAATTCACTGGATTGTCTGGTCAAGATTGATTATGTACAGACCCCCGTCATATAGCTGGAATATTGCTGAGTGCGACTATAAACAAACAAACATATCACTTGTGACTATAATGTCGATTTTGTTTCAAGGTTTTTCAGCACCATGCCCGTGCTCGTGAGTTTCACCGAAGTGGTAAACGTCTAAGACCTGCATCGGGCTTTCCTCCCACATTAAGCTGACACGCCGCGATATAACTGGAATACTGTTAAAAACGGCGTTAAACACAATGTTTGCAATGTGCACGCTGCCCACGTTGTTAAATAGAGCTACACGTACTTCATGCAAAGGTTAGAATTTGTGACCTCAAAGATAGTTTGTCATCGTGCCCGACAACCATCTACAACTAGCAATCGAACCCGGGTCTTCGGCGGGACGAGCGAACGCTTTAACCACTAGGCTACCCCACCGCCCCCATGTATCGGTAGATCAGTCATTCAGTGACTTTACCTTAACGCTTATCAAGCGTTTTTGCAACACCTAGTGTCGCAACACTTTTCGCAACACCTGGTGTCATCACTGATTTTCAGTGATCCATTCATATAAATTCACCTTATGTTGCCTTTTACGCCCAATGGAATCTGTTTTGGTAGATACTTGAGATTATTATCTGACCTTTATAATATGTAAATATAACTCAAAACTGATCCTTGGTCCGCACATCCTCAAGTAAACAAAATGTATGTTTTAGGTGATTGACTTCCTTTTACTCCCACAAGAGGTGCTGGAGCACATTCTACAGCAGCTTCCTGTCATGTCTCTCATTTCCCCCTTGGTTATTCCCCAGCATTGATGTCTCATGTTTCTATGGTTGTTTGGACCGCCTCCGTGGTCTAGTGGTAGAGCATCCGCCCGGAGAGCGGAAGGTCCGCGTCATACCAAAAGATGTTAAAAGATGGTACTTGTTGTTACCCTGTCTGGCGCTCGGCATTAAGGGGCTAAAACAAGGACTGGTCGGCTTGGAGTCAGTATACTGTGTCTGAGTGGGGTATTCATGTTAAACTGCGGCATGGTATCTCAGTGAGCTAGCACTATAAATCGGCATCAGTCCGGACTAGTACAAGGAGCCACAGACACACACACACGTGCATGCACGTCGCTATATAAGTGCAATAATCTTGGACGCGACGTTAAACCCAATTTCACCTCACCTCTATGGTTGAGTTGTGATATTGACCGGGCCACACGATTCGCCAAGAGGTAAGCTAATGCGTTTAAAAAAAAATTGTATTCAGGAAACAATAGTTAGAATTAGTTACCTGAACAGACAACTAAATATTTATATTTCCCTTTGAAATAACACGTGTTTTAACACACACAAATGTTTAACAAACATAAGTTTGTGTTTAGTGTTAGCCCATGTAGCCGTCATATACATGTAAAATACATAAATGTTTGTGTACAGTCATGTTTCGAATTGAATGTTATATTGAAATAGGGAAAGTGTTCACAAGGCGAGGCATTTCAAAACAATAATTTTATGCAATGGAAGGTGTTGAAAATCTATTTTAGTTGACTACAAAATACAGTTTTTACACGTGCACATACCTTTAGCTACATCATACATATAATATATTTCATATTATTTTGTTATCTTTACATACCCGTCTAGGGCGCCGCAATTGGCTGTGCAGAGTTGCGTCCCTTGGGTACGGCAGAAACCTATGATTGTGGGTTCGAATCCCGGTTCGCCCCGATTATGTTTCTAGGTTTGGCAGCACCGTGCTCGTGGGTGGTAAACGTCTGAGACCTGCACTACTTCGGGCTATTCTCCCACATTAAGCTGACACGCCGTGATATAACTGGAATACTGTTAAAAGCGGCGTAAAACACAACTCACTTACTCACTTTAAGTACCCAAATAAAAAAAATCAATCAACATACACTACAACACATACTTATCACTTCATAAGGAAATGTTTGTATTTGGATTGTTTTATTTCGATCACCATCCTTGCGATTACATAAAAAAATCCCTAAAACTTCGTTATCAAAATGATGGCCTAAATTATATATAGAAAGGCAAAACGTTACGACGAATTTAGAATTCGTTTTAATTTTTTTTATGTTCATACTGTGTAAAAGATCGGCTATTTAAAACCGTTTCACTGCTGATGACATTGTGTGATTATCATCAATATGCACGTTTCTATGGATACGTGACGTCACAGCACGTGCAATCAATGCAATGCAGAGCAGAATGAGGATAGAGAGCGCGACGGCCATGGCAATCATAGCTGCGGAAATCTTCCCCGACATTTGGCATTCTGAATACACGACGTCTTTCTCATCTGTAAAAGAAACATATCAAAATTACGGTTGTATATCGTATTCAAATTTTCCTGTTCCCCAACCTATTTTGTTTTTTGTTTGTTTGTTGTTAAATGCCACACTCAGCAATATTCCAGCTATATGATGGCCGTCGGTAAATAATCGATTCTGGACCAGACAATCCAGTGAGTGACATCATGAACATTGATCTACGCAATCGGGATACGATGACATGCATCCACCAAGTCGGTGAGCCTGTCTACCCGATCCCGTAAGTCGGCCCTTACGACAAGCATACTCTCCTCTCACGGAGAGCATTGGTAGCTGAAGACCTGTTCTAACCCGGATCTTCACAGGTCCCCCAACCTATAAAGTCAGCTCAACGAGTGAGTGAGACAATGATACTCTGTTCCGTTTGTTTCACGGTGACCTGTGGATGGGCGAGTTTTGGGTTTAAGACCAGTGATTGGTTGGATACAGTCCATCCACGAGGGCATCCATTTTGTCCACCTGATACTCGTCGGATCTAACGACAAGCGTTGTCTCTGGCTTTGATTACCACCCTTTGTTTTGGCAATGAAATCTAGATATGTTTCAACCTTTGTCCAAGTCTTGTCCTTGTCAGTCATTAGACATTGGAATTTGGATCATCACTTAAGTACGTGATGGTATTTGGTCTTCAAATTAACAATGAATCAGATTCTGATATATTAGGTTACTCTATCTTTACAAAACTGTTCTAAAGTTGCCTTCAACAACTGGACTTGAACAGATGCTGACCTAGTTTTGTAATCGAACGCGGGTCCTGGATGCTGATAATTCTTTCCACGATTGTCTCACTAGGGGCAGCTCTCCTCCTGCGACCAAAGCCGTTGGCACTTCCGGGCGGGCAGTTTGCCTATAAATACAGTGTAATGCAAGGTTTCGTCGTCGTCGTCATCATCATCATCATCATCATCATCATCATCACTGCATGTAATACAACCATTACAAAGCACTAACTATCACATTGGGCGACAATACATACGTATCGCAATGTACCTATTTCATAATTTTGATATTCCTTAAAGTTAGATGAACTTGTAAATGACTACGTTAGTGTATGAACATTCTCGTGACCTGTCCGGTTCCATTTAGGATGCGGCTCAGGTCTACATTTAAAACCTGTATTATTAAACAACATTTTAAGGCCATTATTGAACAATGACAATGTATTATAAAAGAGGACATTCAGGGAAGTTATTACAGATATTTAGAGCTACATTTGCGGACTTTTGCTTGCACTTCTGTTGTACTGAGGGAGTGAGTGAATGAGTTGGGTTTAACGCCGCTTTTAACAGTATTCCAGTTATAACGCGGCGTGTCAGCTTAATGTGGGAGGAAAACCCAAAGTGATGCAGGCCTCAGACGTTTACCACTTCGGTGAAACCCACGAGCACGGGTATGGTTCTGACAAACCTAGAAACATAATCGGGGCGAACCGGGATTCGAACCCACAATCATAGGTTTCTGTCGTGCCCAGGGGACGCAACTCTGCACAGCGAATCGCGGCGCCTTAGACGACTGGGCCCCCGTGCCCCCGAATAATCATTAAAAAGATGAGCGAAAGTTACATAGTCGAGTGCCTTTAACCAGACTTAATCTTTGCCTCTTTCATATATACGATTGAGACAGTATTTGCGAATAAACATGAAATGCGCCATTCAAATGACGTAACCAAGGCCATGTTAACATTACACATATCCAATAAAAAATCAAAAAGAGGCAAGCACAAAATATATGAAATCTATCATAAACTTACTGGATCGCAGTCGGCAGCATTAGCAGTCAGACAGACTTTGACGAGGAACTTGAACCCAACGTCTGTGTTTCCGTCAAAATGGAAGGCTCGGAGTTTTAGATTTATCTCCCGTTTGTCTGTGCCTCCTGACCCGCGGCTTGCCTCTTCTACAATAACGGGGAAGGCGTCGTCGTCCATGCAACTACGGTGGAAAAGTCAGTTTATAAAATAGAAAATCAAACATAGTAACTCATTCGGGAACACTGACTGCACGAACATGCTGATATCACACTGGGCGAAAAGGGCAGATTCCATCGGGCGTAAAAAAACAGAATTCATTTGGCGTAAAAGACAAATTGAATGAAGGGGTGAATATTTTATGTATGATCACTGAAAATCAGTGATGTTTTGTTTGTTTGTTTGTTGTTTAACGCCGCACATTTTCCAATTATATGACGGCGGTCTGTAAATAATCGAGTCTGGACCAGACAACCCAGTGATTGACACCATGAGCATCGATCCACGCAATTGGGATACAATGACATGCATCAACCAAGTCAGCGAACCTGGACACCTGATCCCGTTAGTCGCCTTTTACGACAAGCATAGTCACCATTTACGGCAAGCATGGGTTGCTGAAGACCTAATCTACCCCGGAATCTTCACGGTTCGAAAATCAGTGATGACAACACAGGATTCGCGAAAATGGTTTGCACCGGCCACTCACACAATAACTTTTTGTTCCTTGATGCCGCACACATAGATGTGTATGTTTGTATATGTCATGTCACATCAACATATGCATTTATCACATACATCAGTGTGAAAGACTGAGTTTTCTGAAGTTTGAGAAAAGTGATATTTTCATTGGAGAGAACATTACACTTTGCCGGAACTATTGTCAAACAAGAGTTGCCTCCGTCTATTGTCTCCCTTCATGGTAAGTGTCTGGCCCATACACAAACTGTCATTTATGGAGATAATATTGCTTCTTGCCGAGTGTTATTGTCTTGAAAATGTTTCGTTATAATCTGTAAATTTCTCATTTAACTCGTCCAACCGAGACTTCGTTTCCCAAAGCGCCATTTTTGTTACTTGACCATGGTGTATTCCTTCGCTTCCAACAGCGTTCTCGTAGTTTTCAAGAATATTTGTTGACTGAAATTGATTTTGTATATAATCATATCCAAATGTATGGTAAAGAATTTTAGTGACCTCAAAATTTTGTTTGCTACTTTTGTTTATATTTTTTTAAATATTGCAAGGCTCGGATGTCTTTTTAAGCCTCAATTACAAGGGGCGGTAAGCCGTCCCTGTGTGCCAGGAAGGGAGAATTTACTTTCAAACTTTTACATTTGTACGGTGTAACGGAGATATTTTCACTCGTGGGTACACCACCAGACACGTGAACTATCCTCTATATATTAACACTCTTTAGGGTTAGAAATAACCGAGTTGATAAAGTCGTACATTGTATATGCACTAGTGCAAATATCACTTCACACGCAACAGTGTATTGTTTACGTCATTTGAATGGTATTGTTGACGTCATTCGAATCTTATTGTGACGTAAGGTTGGAATGACGTCACACTAGAAAAGAAGTCATAGCTTAAAAATTATTGACGTCATTCGACAATTGTGGTTTTCTAAGACGGTCGTCGTGGTTAGTGCATAATATGGAGCTCAAAATATGTAAGAAATAATTTGTAATAAAGTAATTATTACACTCGCTTCGATGTTATTTTGATTTTACGAAACTCGAGTAAGAATTCATGTATTACCCTCGCTCTCACTCAGGAATACAAGAATTCTGACACAAGTTTCGTAAAATAAGTTTGACATGCTCGTATGATAATCTCGTCCACTCGCCATGTCTTTGTGATATCACTCTACAGTCACATTACATGTCAATCTAGTTAGGGGGGCACGGGTAGCCCAGTCGTCTAAGGCGCCGCAATTGGCTGTGAAGAGTTGCGTCCCTTGGGCACGCCAGAAACCTATGATTGTTGGTTCGAATCCCGGTTCGCCCCGATTATGTTTCTAGGTTCTTCAGCACCATACCCTAGCTCGTTTCACCGAAGTGGTAAACGTCTGAGACCTACATCACTTCGGGCTTTCCTCCCACATTAAGCTAACACGCCGTGATATAACTGGAATACTGTTAAAAGCGGCGTTAAACCCAACTCACTCAATACATATTGTTAACACATGTACAAAGTGTACAAACTTGTCGTCCACACATCATAACTTTATCATGATGCACACTGCAATTACTATGAAGTCATATTATGTAATGACATCAACAGATACTATAAGTTATAGCAGGATCACTTGGGGGTTATGCGTCCCGCGTTAGGTGTTATTCCATGAGTGACACGCATTTATCCATGAGTGGAATAAACCCTAACCAGGGACACACACAACCCTATTTACCCCGAGTGATCCTGCTACAACGAATATATCTTATCGACATGTTTTAGTATGACAATGTAAAAGAATTCAACCTAATTCCAAATTGATAGGAAACAGCTGTTCAATCGAGCTGAGGTTACTTGACTTCTATTGACTCGGAAAAAAGCGTGAGGCTTTTTGCTTTGAAGTGGGGTACTAGGGATTTATTCTGCCTCTCAGAAATCCACGTGCAACCTGACCTGCTCGTGGCGGGGTATAAGGGATTTTATCGCCCGCTGAGAAATTTATCCCTTTCCAAGGCGGGATACATAGTATTATATCAAAATCACGTGGACCAATCAGATTTCTTCCTTCTGACATGAAGGTATGATAAAGGCTGATGAACTCCGTGAATTACTTCGCATATATCCATAGAGGAGTAAATAATGTCACATATCCCTGCCTGCCACATTAACCTCGATTATGTACAGAAGGAATAGGACTTTGATGATCACGCGCACGCACGCACGCACGCACGCACGTACGCAGACACAGATGCACACACGCACGTACACATATACGCACTCACGCACATACTCACGTACACACATATACACCACACACACACACATAAACACTCACACGGATGCACACACGCATGTACAGATCTACGCACACACACGCACTCACGGACGCACGCATACACATAGGCACACTTCCACACATACGCACCCACGCAAACACAAATACACGCACACGTACACGCACACACTCCCCTACCTTCCAGTGATGAGATTCAGCGTTTTGGTGCCGACTGTCATAGTGTTGTTGGCCTCTCCGGATATGATCAACATGGACTCGTAGTCTAGAACATATGAAGAGCACGACAAAATAAGATACTCGCCTTTTGCATTGTAGTACTATTGCTCATAAGTCCCACACACTCACAAAAATTATACTAACGAACAACAAAGACATTTAGAATAATAAAACTGCAGTCGAATATATATTTATATTAAAAAAAGTATTTTTAATAGCACGTCTGACAATTTATTAGAACTAACACCGCCGAGCGTTTCTGATATAGCAACTTATCGCACATGATTTGCCCCCAAACCCTGCATGTGATATAAACAAATTTATTTCCATAAAGTATAGGGATTGGCAAACAAGCAAATTTTGCTTATCTGAATCCCTCTCACTAACATGATGCATATACAAATTAAAATGAATTGAAATTGACATGATAAATAACATACATTATATAATTGACATTGAAGATAATTATTGTTTTGTAAGTGTTTTGTTACTCGATTTTCTTTCGTAACTACAGTTACGTTATTACTTACATCCAGCACAACAACATCGCAGTGTCATATAGCAAAGCCAACACTGCCGAAAAAAAATCAGGCAAACTGTCTAAATCGGCAAGAGGATAGAATAAAACTATGCACTGACTTCAAAATTTCAGGATTTGTTATAGTCGTTAAATGTGAAATACAATTTAAAATTAAATTTAAATCGTAGCCTTTTACGAAATAGAACATGTTTTGCTTGAATGTACTGTTTAAGGGACACGTAAGAAAGAAGTGAAGTGCATCTTCCGTGTGACAGCCACAACATCTCGGGCTGTCGGATATAAATCTGGCAAATTTGTCGGCGTTAAGATCGCTGCAGATCAGCCAAGCCTGAGACGGGAATGTATAACCTGCTGGTCGTTCAGAATGCTTCTGATGGTCTTTTACCGTGTGTGCTGTAGCGGAATGGATTGTCTCTCTTAAATATTCCAGAGCTTATTGTTTGTACCATTGGTTAGTATGTTTGGGTAAACATATATCCTGTTCTGAAAATAATCTTAAACATAAACATCATTATACTGTAATCAAATTGTCTTTATCTTTATGATGGAAAGGTCTTCATATAAGCAAATTGCCTGTTGACTATCCATATTTCATAGTTTGTGAGACCCATGAAGATCCGGGGTAGTAAAAGGCGACTATGCTCGTCGTAAGAGGCGGTCAGGCTGGCTGACTTGGTTGATGCATGTCATCGATCCAAATTGCGTGGATCGATGCTCATGATATCAATCACTGGATTATCTGGTCCAGACTCGATTATTTACCGACCGCCGTCATATAGCTAGAATATTGCTGAGTGCGGCGTTAAACAACAAACCAACCATCCTTAGTTTGTGAAATAAAATATATTTCAAATCATTTGTGCTACCTTTGTTTTTGGTTATTTAGCAGTGTTTCGAAACACCCTCATTATTCCAACAATCTCTTTAAAGAATATCACAAAGTCGGTCGGAATTGTGTGCCACTTTCCTGATTCATTTGAGCGTTTATCCAAGTTTTCTTACATTAAAGATCATCCAGTTAAAGTGAAGGAGTTATCGGAACCAATTTATACATTGTTTATCACGTGGAGTCCGACCATGTGTATAGCCTGTGACTCACCCCTGATTGCTATCAGCAAACAGGGGGATAACCTGCTTCCATTAGACGCGATAGAGTACATCAGTTTGAAAGCTTTACATGAATGGGACATTTTAAGGCTTATACCTTACTTTGGATATAATCTATGTCATAGTAAAGGCTTTAAGTGTTCTGATATTTCCAAATGCTTCATTGTGATGTAGGGGCGCGGTTTAATTGTATTTCTTATCCTTATTAAGGTCCGCTGGTCGTGGTTCTAATCTTGGATTCACTCCAATAGTGATTTTGTCAAAAGCGGTTTCATAGGATTTCACCGACGTGTTTATGGTAGTTTTTGAAATTTGAGTCAATAAGTGAGTTAGTGAGTGAGTGAGTTGGGTTTAATGCTGCTTGGAACAGTATTCCTGTTATATCACGACGTGTCAACTTAATGTAAGAGGAAAGCTTGAAGTGATGAAGTTCTCAGACCACTTCGGTGAAACCGACGAGCACGGGTATGGTGCTGACGCATAATAAACGATGGACATTTTGACAAAGAATCACACAGTGTCCAATTTGAATACTAGTATTGTACACATATACTCACTGACAAAAGAAATGCGAATACCATACATGCTGGTGAAAATATGAAGAATTACACATATTCAAGAGATATTAGAATGGTTCGACACGCATCAACCAAGTCAGTGAGCTTGAACACCCGATCCCGTTAGTCGTCTCTAACGACAAGCACAGTCGCCTTTTACGGCAAAAATGGGTTGCTGAGGACCAATGGTTTGGTTGGTGAGATGTATGGGTCAGTTTCGGAGCAAACCTTTCTTTTGTAGTTGACTCCTACTCTTACAGGGAGATATGGCGAAGGTAAACACAAGCTCAGCCCCGACGTCTATAGGGTTGGTTGATACTGCCTGACCTACTCTTACCGGGGGATATGGCGAAGGTAAACACAAGCTCAGCCCCGACGTCTATAGGGTTGGTTGATACTGCCTGACCTACTCTTACCGGGAGATATGGCGAAGGTAAACACAAGCTCAGCCCCGACGTCTATAGGGGTGGTTGATACAGCCTGACCCACTCTTACCGGGAGATATGGCGAAGGTAAACACAAGCTCAGCCCCGACGTCTATAGGGTTGGTTGATACTGCCTGACCTACTCTTACCGGGAGATATGGCGAAGGTAAACACAAGCTCAGCCCCGACGTCTATAGGGTTGGTTGATACTGCCTGACCTACTCTTACCGGGAGATATGGCGAAGGTAAACACAAGCTCAGCCCCGACGTCTATAGGGCTGGTTGATACCGCCTGACCTACTCTTACCGGGAGATATGGCGGAGGTAAACACAAGCTCAGCCCCGACGTCTATAGGGTTGGTTGATACTGCCTGACCTACTCTTACCGGGAGATATGGCGAAGGTAAACACAAGCTCAGCCCCGACGTCTATAGGGGTGGTTGATACCGCCTGACCTACTCTTACCGGGAGATATGGCGGAGGTAAACACAAGCTCAGCCCCGACGTCTATAGGGGTGGTTGATACAGCCTGACCCACTCTTACCGGGAGATATGGCGAAGGTAAACACAAGCTCAGCCCCGACGTCTATAGGGGTGGTTGATACTGCCTGACCCCCGCTTGTGATAGCCAGGAACACGGGACCCAGGAAGTCTTGTCTTGTGATGGTGTTCAGAGGCGATCTGAGGAGGAACACGACAGTACAGGTGAGATATTTTGGTATATCTAGAGTTCTGGCATCTAAGGTTGAAGACGTTAACGCCGTAGGGCTCTTGACGTAACCGTCCAAATGCTTACAATGTAACAAGTCTGTAAATTTATTCATTACATCATAACACCACGTTCACAGTATCATTACTTCCGTCATCGTTAGCGGATTGCCATTCAAGTGGAAAAGAGGCATACCAGATTGTATAATATAAGGAGGAAAAGAGAGAGGGGGGGTGGGGGTTGGGGGTTGGGGGTGGTGGGGTGGGGGGGGGGGGGGGGCAGATACACAGTGACACAGACAATGAAAGAGACAAAATGAGCGAGAGACACAGAGAACGAGGGACAATGAGAGACAATGAGAACCAAAGACACAACGAGAGAGAATGAGAGACAGAGACAGAGAGAGAATGTGAGAGAGAGAGTCAGAGAGAGAATGAGAGACAGAGAGAGAATGAGAGAGAGACACAGAGAGAATGAGAGATACAGACACAAAGAGATAAAATGAGAGAGTGGCAAAGAGAGAATGAGAGAGAGACAGGGAAAAAGAGACAGACACAAAGTCAAAGAGAAAATGAGAGAAAAAGACAACGAGAGAGAACGTTTACGAGGGACAGAGAGAATGAGAGACAGACACAACGAGAGAGAATGAGAGACAGAGAGAGAATAGGAGAGGGAGAAAGAGAGACAGAGACCAAGAGTGAATGAGAGTGAGACAGAGATATGAGAGAGAGAATGAGAGAGAAAGAAAGAGAAGATGTAAGAATACGTAGTGCTGGACACTGACAGGTCTGCGGTGTTGACGGGCACGATGTTGTAGGACACGGGCACTCCACTGCCGTCTAGGACGCACTTGACGGTGTATCGGTCGTCGATGTTGATGATGTAGTCCTGGCTGTATTGGATCACCACGTCTCTCGTGTACTCAATGTTCACACCGTTCTGAACAACGAAACTAATCAAATAAGACATGGAAGTTTAGGCGCCAGGCCCACTTAAGCTCCCACAAAACGATCTTAGCGCTACGACTATCATCGATGTCAGTGTACGGTCGTCGGCGTACTAAGATCGCTTTGGGCAAATGGGCCCTGGGACCAAGACATCTTAACTCCTATGTCTTCATATAGACTTACTACCGCCGTAGCACTACGATCGCTTTGTGACACGGGACCAAGGCGGAATACTTTGAAGTTAGGGGCGACGAGGTAGCCTAGTGGTTAAAGCGTTCGCTCGTCACACTGAAGACCAGGGTTGATTCCCAACATCGATACATTGTGTGAAGCTCATTTCTTGTGTGCCCTGTCGTGATATTGATCACTCACTCACTCACTCACTCACTCACTCACTCACTCACTCACTCACTCACTCACTCACTCACCTTGGGTTTATGTTCCTCAAACATGCTCATGATACAGTCAAGGATGCTGAGATAAGACTCGCGATCGATGAGGAAGCCGAGATAAGACTCGTTTAGTAAATAGTTTTTTAAAGAGCGACATTTTAGTTCCTTACTGGAGTTGCAGTTATGGTTCCACAGTCGGGGCTGGTGTGCTCCACCTCGATGTAACGCCCCTCCCAAGTGTCGGGGACGTTGTCAGATGATGACGCCGACGGTACCGGCGATGACTCGCAGGCCGCTGTTCCTCTCTTGCCTTCAATGTAGGCGACGCCGCTGAATGTACCGTAGGGGTTGAGGCCGATGACCATTCTGTCAGCCAGACACGACACAGTAACTGGAACAATAATTGTATGATATGAAAGTTGATTCTTGCTTATTGGTTTTATGCAACATAATTACAAAGACGTGATGTCGCTACTCCTCTTTTGTTTAATGTTAGAACCATCTCGAGATTCACGACTCGTGTCAAGTGCCGAACCAGTCATGCCTACACTGCCTCGATACATTGTTTATTTACGTTTATGGCCCCGGAAAATTGGTTATATAATATTGGCACTCCGCTTGTGGCCATTGGTCGTTGGTTTTGTTGTCTGTTGCATGGCGTTACTCAAACATTTTATTTAAGGCAATGCAGTGAGATTTGCCAAAAATATATAAAAAGCCATCTTAATACACTAACAGCCTACACACCTCCCCCGTTCCCCCCGGAAAATGAAATATAACTTTAAAAAAATAATAATAATAATTTTTTTTTTTTTTAAAGAATAAAAAATACAATAAAAATAAATGAATTGCAGCTTTGTCTCTTTGTCATGAACACTAGAGTTAACTTACATCGTTGTTCATCACACGCCGAACCGTAGTAGTCGCTGAAGCAGTAACACATGCCCCCACTGCCGTCATCGTAGCAGGCACCTTGACCTGCCTTGCAAGGGTCAGTTGTAACGCAAGAGCTGGCGCCTTTGTCAACTAGAACGACGTTAAATAAACATGATAACAACATCATACACGGTGGGTGGTTTCAACTTGACATATTTACGTTTTGAGATATGTACGTAGTAGCTAATGAATAACATTATGTATATAAATGTAATCTCTATAGATTACTATGCATAAATTTGCAAGACAATTTTCCAATAACAGCACTAATCACAATATTATACCAATATAGTAATAAATGTTTGTTTGTTTGCTTGTTGTTGCACTCAGCAATATTCCAGCTATATGTCGACGGTTTGTAAATAATCGAGTCTGGACCAGACAGTCCAGTGATTGACATCATGAGCATCGATCCACGCAATTGGGATACAATGACATGTATCAACCACGTTAGCGAGCCCGACCACCCGTTATTCGCCCCTTACGACAAGCATAGTCGCCTTTTACGGCAAGCATGGGTTGCGAAAGACTTGAATCTTAATCTGAATCTTACTGATGAGCAGACCGCAGTCGTCTCCCTCGTGGGTTGGTGAGGCACCCCCGGCGCAGGTGCACGCGGAGGCGACGTACGAACATGTTCCGCCATTCTTACAATCCTGGCTTGGTCGTCGACAGTCAAACGTTGCTTGACCTACGTGTGATTCAAATATATATACATCGTAAATGCAAGAGAATAACCAGTCTAGATTTTCTGCCGAAACAGATTCCACGGAAAGGGCAAATAGCTGTGGACATTATATGAATGGACCACTGAGAATCAACGATGGCACCTGGTGTTCGCGAAAAGGGTTAGCATGTCATTCCCGCTCACAGGTAGCACCCGCCATTCATACAATTTGAGTGAGTGAGTGAGTTGGGTTTAACGCCGCTTTAAACAGTATTCCAGTTATATCGCGGCGTGTCAGCTTAATGTGGGAGGAAAGCCCGAAGTGATGCAGGTCTCAGACGTTTACCACTTTGGTGAAACCCACGAGTACGGCTATGGTGCTGACAAACCTAGAAACATAATCGGGGCGAACCGGGATTCGAACCCACAGGTTTCTGGCGTGCCCAAGGGACGCAACTCTGCATAGCGAATCGCGGCGCCTTAGACGACTGGGCCACCCATATACACTTTGCATACAAAAGTAAGTATTTATGGCCTGTCGCAGCACAGCAGTTCTCCTGCCATGCGAGTGCTCAGCCTGTAAATACACCAGACAATCAGGTAATCGATGAAGACAAAGGTGTTTTTAGGATCGATCCACGCAATTGGGATACGATGACCTGTATCAATCAAGTGAGCTTGACCACCCGATCCCGTTAGTCGCTTCTTAAAACAAGCTGAAGACCAATTATCACCCAACACTTCACACGTATTCAGAGGAGGGCTACAAGTGATTAATCCCGGTTATGTATTACCAGGAGATGTATATCTCTACCATGCATACATCTCCAGGAAATTAGGGGATATATATGTTGTTTTAATCCTGACACCATAAATAACCTGGTGCTCGACACTGTAGTTTTTGAGTATCCACCTAACAAAATGGTCCCTTTTTCTATATGCACCTACAATATTGTACATTTGAAGGAAATATAATGTACATTGTGTAGGAGGACGCCGCGCGTCGTGTTTCACGTGCCGAAAATTTGGTTTTTCAACATAAATCATGAATTATATGGGTCAAAATCATGAACTATGTGGGTCAAAAATCATGAACTATTTGGGTCAAAATCATGAACTATATGGGTCAAAATCATGAACTTTATGGGTCAAAATCATGAATTATATGGGTCAAAATCATGAACTATATGGGTCAAAATCATGAACTATATGGGTCAAAATAATGAACTATGTGGGTCAAAATAATGAATTATATGGGTCAAATCATGAACTATATGGGTCAAAATCATGAACTATATGGGTCAAAATCATGAACTATATGGGTCAAAATAATGAACTATATGGGTCAAAATCATGAACTATAAGGGTCAAAATCATGAACTATATGGGGCATGTAATGGTGATTGAATATGGAATTAGACAAAGCATAAATATATGTCAACGCCGAGAATCAGTCTCCATTATCTGCCGAGACAGAAACCTTTGTACGTAAAATACAAAATAGCTGTGAAAACATTCTGTGAAGGGGCCACTAAAAATCAATGATGACAGCAGGCGTTCGCAAAAAGATAAGCATACCCTGTCCTACCGGTAGAACATGCCACTCACACAATTTGCATAAAACAGTAAATTTTTGTTGTTGCCCGCGGACGCAGACCAGTACTCCTGCCAAACGGTGGCGGGCTGTAAACAAATAACGTGACAAAAAATCCTCAGGGTATAATATTCTACGGTTCCAATATTTGCAAAGCTCATCAGTCATTAATCTGAGACGGGGGCAGGTGCAGGGTATGCTCCCCTTTTCGCGAACACCTGGTATCATCACTATTTGATAAGGATTCACAGATAGTACTTGTGAAATACGTGGTACACTGGGCTGGTTTAGGACAGTGCTGTAATATTGCCCAGGAGAGTCCATATTGGGTCTAAGGTCTAATGTCGCCCTTCCCTTTGTGTCGAATGATGCATAGTCACAATGACTGTCGTATCTTGTAAACTAATGGTGGAATACGTACACTGAATGACCATCAATACGATCCCTAGATGGCGCAAGGTATCCATGGTAGTACGGAATCTACAAGAAAACAACAACAACAACAATAGTAACAACAGCAATAATAATAATAATAATAATAATAATAAGGTAATGCTAACTTCTTTGTTCATCTTGTTTGTTTGTTTGTTGTTTAACGCCGCACTCAGCAATATCCCAGCTATATGACGGCGGTCTGTATATAATCGAGTCTGGACCAGACAATCCAGTGATTGACATCATGAGCATCGATCCATGCAATTGGGATACGATGACATGCATCAACCAAGTCAGCGAGCCTGACCACCCGATCCAGTTAGTCGCCTCTTCCGACAAGAATGGGTTGCTTAAGACCTATTCTACCTTCACGGGTCATCTGTATTGATAAGCAAGGGATCTACAACTGGATAGCACATGGTCATACAGAAAGCTTACAGAATCAATTAAACAAGAACAAGAATCGTGAACAAGAATCACACACTGTAACTGCACACTGCAATCAAGTAACATGTCGTTGCTGCTTTCAAAATTTTCATTCAAACACTGCTTCTAAAATACCGAGGTATGGCTAAAATATTTGAAGAAACCCCAACCTGAACAATTGTGAGAAAGACGGCGACCCAGCATTAAGTATTAACCCTATGTTTGCACAGGTTGTAACACTAAGAAAGTCGGCTTGAGTGAAAAACGTGCTTGTTTTCAAATAGGTGAGGTGAGGTGAAATTGGGTTTAACGTCGCGTCCAAGAATATTGCATTTATATAGCGTGCACGTGTGTGTGTGTGGCTGCTTGAGTCCGGACTGATGCCGATTTATAGTGCTAGCTCACTGAGATACCATGCCGCAGTTAAACATGAATACCCCACTCAGACACAGTATACTGACTCCGAGCGACCAGTCCTTGTTTTAGCCCCTTAATGCCGACCGCCAGATAGGGTAACAACAAGTACCATCTTTTAACGTCTTTTGGTATGACGCGGCCCGGGATCGAACCCCGGACCTTCCGCTCTCCGGGCGGACGCTCTACCACTAGACTACGGAGGCGGTCTGTTTTCAAATAAAGAATACATAGACTTGTATGACAGAAACGTACTGGCATTACGACCAAAAGGTCGAATTGAAAGAATATAGAAGGTGAAATCCATAAACCAACTGTCTTCGTTTTTGTGTGACATCTTTAGTTCTACCTCTAGATTAAACAATGTGCAGTGCCATCAACTACTCCCGAAATATGATGACCACATTGCGTGTATCCATACTGTTGATAATAGGTAATTTGCCAAAGAAACAACAAGTACAAGAATATAGTTTACCTTACGATGTGCTGTGTCCGTGTTGATCATCCGATAACAGACGCGACTATTTCAGCACCTCATATACTGCTCGGTTGTATTATATACAGCATATTATTGCCTGATGGAAAAAATACTATATTTCAAGTCGCTGGTTGGTACACCAGAACCATTAAGACCAATCACAGCGTAGACAGATATATGGGCGTGCACCACATGATATACATCATATTGCCACTTAGGACCATTAGACGCTGTGAATGTGGGATAGTAATCTGATTGACACGGTGTCCAGCTGTGGAACGGCCACTTCTGTCAGTTACTTTTACAGTTACCTCAGACAGTGTCCTGTGGTCGCACGACTGTCTCCGAGAAACAGGTGTACGTGTACCTACCACAACCACACGCTGTATGGATGATTCAGCTTAATGTGTTTTGCGGGGCGGTCGGGTAGCCTAGTGGTTAAAGCCTTAGCTCGTCACGCCGAAGACCCAGGTTCGATTCCCGACATGGGTATAATGTGTGAAGCCCATTTCTGGTGTCCCCCGCCGTGATATTGCTGGAATATTGCTAAAAGCGGCTTAAAACCATACTCACTCACTAATTTAAATGTGTTTTGCCCAGGAGAAAATATACCTCATCTTTTTAATAGCATGAAATGGCCGAAGATCGTCTGCATTTCACAACTTTTGCGCTACAATCGAGCATGCTCTTTCTAAGATTTCAAAGAGCGTCATACAATACAACATAATTTCTTTGATCAATATTACAACATTCAAAGCCTCAGTAAAGCTTTCAAGAACATTAATGGTAGACATGTGGAGGACTTTATCAACTTTGACGCACCAGTGACAAAAATGATGTCCTTTTCCCGAACACCTTGTATTATCACTATTTGATAGTGATTCATAAACATATATTCAGGATATCGTCGGAATCTTGCAATCTACTCTGTTTTGGCAGAGATTTCTTATGACTAGGGAAAGGGTTTTGTCACATTGTCAGTATAAAACCCTGTTTTATCTTGAACACCGTCTACAAAGCGTCCTTAACGTTCTGGGCCCGGTTGCATAAAACTTGTATGATTCCCTTGCCATTAAACCTCTATTAATTAATTTGACTGTATAGGATTTGTAATGACATCATTCGTAAAACTGAAGGACAGTTGTCTTAATGCAGGTTTCAGGGTACCATCAGTCTGTCATTAAACTAAGGATGTCTATTAATATGCCATAAGAAAGAAAATGCAGGATCAATACAAAACCTTTGTGTTTTGCATCGAACCCCCCAAACACGTAAATTACATCACAAAATGAACGTCCAAAGTCATGCATGTAGGAATTATGATCAAACTTTCGAATCTTATACTCTCAATCCACAGGCGAGGTTAACGGGAACATTTACGGGGAATACCCAAATTTAATGACACGTTAAAGGCAACTTTACAGTTGAAGTGTCATTAGTTGATGATAGTTATTGACGGCGTTGTACAAACCATTTTAATGCCGCCGTTACCTAATGAAAGAATTGGAATTTAATTTACTATCAGGGTTTAATGAACCCATTAATGATTAATGAAGTTTTTGATATAACCGGGTTGAGGTAATCGTAAGCTTATATCAACGTAGGGCCCGTGAAGATGGCTCCTTCTGCCTCCTGCCAGGTACGTTCGTATTTATCGGGGATCGGTCATCGATATTCTGGAGGGGCCTGAAGGAAAACACTGGAAAAACACATTTGTCCTGAAACAAGAGAGTTGTGAAAAACTGTCTTAAAGCCTGATTAAAAAATATATCATGAAATCATGGCCTTTTAAAATCCACTTCATTGCAGTTGCTTAAATGATTGTAGCTCCAGATTAATATATAATAATGACTCCCCTTATATGCTGTTTTCCTTTATATTGAATGGATTCAGAAGCATAACGATGCTTAATGTCCATATTTTATCAATTTATTTAACCGATACGGTACGAGCAATTACAGCCTTATCCGAGTGAGCGAACCGTACAAGAGCCTTTCGTGAAGGAATTCATAGCGATCATTTAGGAGATAAACATACTATGTTTTCAATGTAGACATTGAATTGGGAAGCGAACGTACGACACGGTTTCATCTAAGGTCACCTTGCTCAATATTTTTATTTTTATTTTCAGAAGGAATTTTTTATTTTAAAAAAATTAAAAACCTGAATGACAACGCATATATGCACAAAGTACCATTGATTAATTTGGTCGACCCAGACGTCGGTTCAAACGTTTGGTGTGAGGGGAAATCAAGTGTTTCGTGTTCACTTCACAAAAACATTCACTATATTGGCAAAGTAGTAATCTTGTTCGACCTTAGTTGCAGGATACGCTCACCTTTTCGCAAACACCTGGTATCATGAGTGACAATGATCCATAAACAAGTGCTTATGATATACTAGACGTCTTACGGGATCGGGAAGGCAGGCTTGCTGACTTGTTTGATGCTTGTCATCGTACCCCAGTTGCGTAGATCGATGCTCATGATATCAATCACTGGATTGTCGGGCCCAGACTCTATTTATTTACAGACATATAGCTGGAATATTGCTGAGTGTGGCGTTAGACAACCAACCAGCCAACCAACCAACAAATTACTGTAAAATTGACGACACTCACATCTTAATGCACAATAATAGCTCACAAATCCCTAACCTCCCGCCCATCAGTTAACTGCTCAAATGAAACGACTGTACGAAGGTGGATATCACAAGGTAACCATGATAAAAAAACAAGTGCGGGATTGGCACACGTTGTTCCAAGGCGTTAAAAAGACAGGATTTAAGGTCCATTACTTTAATCCACGTTGAGCTCGAGTTGTTACTGGGGATTAACCGCGAACAAGTAGGCGCATGTTACGTGTTTGTACTCCGCTGGCCAGTACAATTGGGGGCAGCTCATAGTAGCATTAGCGAAGTGGGGATCTCAGATCGGTCAGGTTTAATGTGCTTTTAGAAAATGGGATTGTCAACATCTTGAGGAGTCATCATGTGAAAGAATGTGGGGCGTGTTTGGGATGTATTTTGAATGTTATTTGGTACAAATTGAATGTGAATCTGAAAGGTTGTAGTATAACCCTGTGACAGTATGAGTGTAAACATACGAATCTACACTTCTTTCAAACATATTTAACCGATATCTACATCCACAGTTGTATTGCCACGAGGACATGTATGTTTTGAATAAACTGATGTTTGGTATTTACTGTCTTGTCCAAACTAATGTTTGGTATTTACTGTTCTATCTAAACTGGTGTTTGGTATTTACTGTTTCGTCCCAACTGATGTTTGGTATTCACTGTTTTGTCCAAATCTAAACTGATGTCTGGAATTTTCTGTTCTATCTAAACTGAAGTTTGTTTATTACTGTTTTGTCCCAACTGATGTTTGGTATTTGCTGTTTTATCTATACTGATGTTTGGTATTTTGTCCAAACTGATGACTGGTATTTGTAGTTGTGTCCAAACTGATGTTTGGTATTTACTGTTCTGTCTAAACTGTTTTTTTGTATTTACCTTTCAGTTTGAACTGATGTTTGGATGTTACCGTTCTATCTAAACTGATGTTTGGTTTTTACCGTTTTATCTAAACTGATGTTTGGTTATTACTGTTTTGTCCAAACTGATGTTTGGTATTTACCGCTTTATCCAAACTAATGTTTCGTATTTACTGTTCTATCTAAACTGATGTTTGGTTATTACTGTTTTGTCCAAACTGATGTTTGGTATTTACTGTTCTTTCTAAACTGATGTTTGGTATTTACTGTTCTATCTAAACTGATGTTTGGTATTTACTGTTTTGTCTGAAGTGATATTTGGTATTTACTGTTCTAACTAAACTGTTGTTTGGTATTCACCGTTTAATCTAAACTGATATTTCGTAGATAGTGTTTTGTCCAAACTGATGTTTGGTATTTACTGTTTTGACTAAACTGATGTTTGGATTTTACCGTTCTATCTAAACTGATGTTTGGTATTTACCGTTTTATCTAAACTGTTGTTTGGTATTTACTGTTTTGTACAAACTGATGTTTGATATTTACCGTTTTGTCCAAACTGATGTTTGGTATTTACTGTTCTATCTAAGCTGAAGTTTGGTTATTACTGTTTTGTCCAAACTGATGTTTGGTATTTACCGTTATGTCCAAATTGATGTTTGGTATTTACTGTTTTGTCCAAAAGGATGTTTGGCTATTACTGTTTTGTCCAATCTTATGTTTGGCATTTACCGTTTCATCTAAACTGGTGTTTGGTTATTACCTTTTTGTCTAATCTGATGTTTGGCATTTACCGTTTTGACCAAACTGATGTTTGGTATTTACTGTTCTATCTAAACTGATGTTTGGTTATTACTGTTTTGTCCTAACTGATCTTACTGTTCTGGCCAAACTGATGTTTGGTTATTACTGTTTTGTCCAAACTGATGTTTGGTATTTTCTGTTCTATATAAACTGATGTATGGTTATTACCGTTTTGTCCAAATAAACCAGCGCCTCGTCAGTACTTCACTTCAGTGAGGTGTACACTGGGAGCCAGGCACAGGGAACATTAATCCATAAATAAAAGAAAATAGTAAATGAAATCATTTCGACTTAGAATACATTATGTGAGTGAGAGAGTGAGTGAGCGAGTTGGGTTTAACGCCACTTTTAACAGTATTACAGTTATATCGCGGCGTGTCAGCTTAATGTGGGAGGAAAGCCCGAAGTGATGCAGGTCTCAGACGTTTACCACTTCGGTGAAACCCACGAGCACGGGTATGGTGCTAACAAACCTAGAAACATAATCGGGGCGAACCGGGATTCGAACCAACAGTCATAGGTTTCTGGCAAGCTCAAGGGACGAAACTCTGCATAGCGAGTCGCGGTGCCTTAGACGACTGGGCCACCCGTGCCCCCGAAACACTATGTAAATAGTGATTGAATGAGTATGGTTTTATGCCGCTTTTACCAATATTCCAACAATATCACCAGAAATCAGCTTCACACATTGTACCAATGTCGGGAATCGAACCCGGGTCTTCGGCATAACGATCGAACGCCTTATCTACTAGACTACCCGACCGCCCCACTATCTCAAAAAAATTGTTGTAATATTCAAGCAATACCAAGGTGCACCTGGGATTATAAAATACCAATGTCGAGAGTAGAACGTGTGACGAGCGAACGCTTTAACAATTAGGCTAACCCACCAGCATGTAACTACGTAGGCAGTAATATATGTGAGGTTCAACGTCGCAAAGGCGTCTGGAATGAGAAGATAACTCTCGGCGCAAAGGCGTCTGGAATGAGAAGATATCTCTCGGCGCAAAGGGGAAACAATTCATGATCGGGCACATCGAACAAATGTGATCACGCTTATTCTTCGCAATACAACAAAACACAAATCATAGTGTATTAATCATTTCTTTCACAGAATGTATTCTTTTAAGGTTTTAAGGTTAAACATATGTCAATAGATATTTCCGTTTCGAGTATGCGAAATTTCTGGTGCTGTTTTTTAATATGTCCCTTTACGAAATAATGTCTAATGCACATGTTGGTTTACAATATCATTTTCAGTTACACATGCACATCTAGCGCTCTGAGAGGTAGGCGAGCCCTTGACACAGGTTGAGTGAGTGAGTTAAAATTTGAAGTCACATCGGCAATATTTCAGCCATATCGTGACTATCAAGGTTTAAACATAAGAAATACATTTAGGCTATGTAAAAACCTACTATGCCGACATGGAAGAGAAACGGTATAGATTTTTGGACTCTTTATTTATTTCGACTATTCTAGAAAGAATAGAAATGTAATAGATAGAAATATACACTGTCGCTTATGTGGCATATTATCGTTAAAATCGGGTACTCGGGAGTCTGGCCCGGCTTTTGAAACACGGGTATACGAGTACTTTATCTTCCCGTCAGAGTCCTAGTAAGTATTCAACATCAATATCCATGGACCCCGGAACTGGGGAACACTTCTTCTAATGTACAGAGCTTGTTGACTGCGGAGGTTTTCCTGACACTGATCCGGAACAACCACTGAGTTTGGAGCGGCTTCGACGATGGCGTATCACACTCTTCGCCAGCAGGGCCGTTGACATTACCATCAGAATGAAGATGACCACGGCCATTGCAATCAGTGTGGCGATTACCTCATCTGGCAGTGTGCAATATCCGTCGTCACCTTTAAAAAATCAATACACAACTCTATTATCCGGGTATTTTTTGCGACATTGTCAGCTTTCGTTAACTTGACTGTTGACTTTATTATCAATATGAGATTCATGTTAATTATAATTTGAAGATTCGAATTTTTGTTTCCACGCATATATATTGCCTTCGCACTCTCAGTGTGACCAGTGTCGGTGAATCTTACACATACACACTAACACACTAACACTTCAAACACGAAAACGTATATGGACATTGGACGGAAAAACGACGTTTTTTGGACGCTTTCAAACAATCGTTTTTCCGTTCAAATAACGTCGTTATTTGACATCGGAATCTACTTGGCAAAAACGATATCATCAAGCTCCTCCATTTCTTGATTGACATTGTGAATCTAGCAAAAGCGTCTACCGGTATTTATACTCCTCAGATTTCAACTTTGGTATATGAAAAAAATGATAATGTAAAATTATGCCAAACCGAGAGTCACTACGCGTGTGTTACTCGATGTCGACCCATGCGTTTCTAGGCATGTGGAATGACCGTTTCAGTAAGGTGACAATACGACGTTAGATTCCTGCCACGTTCTGGACATAAATGCATTGGGGATGATTCCTGCACACTATGAATTATTTTTAATGAACGTCAACATATAGTTATGTTGTCCCCGTGGAGCTGAAATTAATTGGGTGGTCAGGCACGGTGACTTGGTTGGCGTCATCGTACCTCAAAGGCTTGGACCGTTGCTCATAATATCAATCATTGGATTATTTAGTCTCAATTATTTAAGGGCGCCATCATATTGCAGGACTATTGCTGCGTTAAACCAACTATTTCGTTAAACCAACTTTACATCAAACCAACTACTTCGTTAAACCAACTATTACATTAAACTAATTATTACGTTAAACCAAATATTTCATTACACCAACTATTACGTTAAACCGACTATTACGTTAAACCAACTATTTCGTTAAACCAACTATAACGTTTAACCAACTATTACGTATCTGCATCTTTGTAGCCCATTTGTTGAGATTTGGACCAAGAACAGAGTTTTTAGTCATGTTTTCTTGGTCGACTACACTGAGTCAATTCTGACGACGGCATGGACCCTTGCCCTTGTTATCAACTATTGGTTTGCCTGGCCACATTAAAACATATTTAGAAACCGACGTATCTGACAAGACAGCATCCATTCACCCACGTTACAGTCCATTACTATACCTATAACCAGCATTGTGCAAGGGTTTGTTTTCACTGTTGTTTATATGTTACAGCAGCCTGTACATAATCAAGTCTAGGCCAAACAAACTAATGATTGATATTAAAAGCAAAACCATGAGCCGCCGTGGTACTATGACACACAATCAGCTAAGTCAACGACTCCGACCACTCGATCCATTTAGTTGCCTTTTACGACAAATATATGTTACTGCGGACCGACCCGGTATACTGCATTCATCATCTGTCTGTTTGTTTGTTTGTTGTTTAACGCCGCACTAAGCAATATTCCAGCTTTATGACGGCGGTTTGTAAATTATCAAACCTGGACCAGACAACCCAGTGATTGATATCATGAACATCGATCCATGCAAATTTGGGATATGATGATATGCATGAACCAAGTCAGCGAGACCACACGATCCCGTTAGACGCCTCTTACGACAAGCATGGGTTGCTGAAGACCAGTTCTACCCTCGATCTTCACGGGGGCCACCATCTGTATTACGATGTGCATAATGTTTTTGCATTGTACAGAATGATGTCGGAGACGCTGAGGAACTAGTACAGCGTGATACAAACGCACCTCTCTCGGTAATCAAGGTCGGGTTACGGATCTTGATGACGCCTTCTACTGTAGTTTCATCCGGCGCATTTCTCTTCTTCCGACCGAAGCCATTGGCTTTACCAGGAGCACAGTCAACCTGCGGATACAGAAGACGTGTTTCTGTCATAGGCTTCTGATAAATATCAAAACTGAAAGGCAGCACAAAGTAAATACCTGAGTGTGTTTCAGGTAACATGGACCCCATATTTATGCGTCGGGATATGTTTTTAATTTGATATTTTGTAAAATATTTTTTTGTGTGAAACATATTTGTTCCATCAATTACATGTACAGTTCTCTTCATTCCTTTTCACTGTACACATTACGAAAAAGCCTGACTATGAGAACGGTTGCTTTTGACATATAATTGTCACACTGAGGTGACATGGTAAATACGAAAGGTAAATAAAAATAAGTTCTAGTTCTGCTCCTAAATAGTAGTTTACATTACATTTTACGACCGCTTCCGTGGCCTAGTGGTAGAGCGTCCGCCCGGTTAGCGGAAGGTCCGGGGTTCGATCCTCGGCCGCGTCATACCAAAAGATGGTACTTGTTGTTTCCCTTTCTGGCGCATTAAGGGACTAAAACAAGGACTGGTCGGCTCGGAGTCAGTATACTGTGTCTGAGTGGGGTATTCATGTTAAACTGCGGCATGGTATCTCAGTGGGCTAACACTATCAATCGGCATCAGTCCGGACTAGTACAAGCAGCCACACACACACACATGCACGTCGCTATATAAGTGCAATAATATTGGACGCGACGTTAAACCCAATTTCACCTCACCTCACATTATATTTTGCAGCACCTTTTATTCATAGGGCGTACAGGAGGCACGGATTGCCCAGTCATCTAATTCGCGATTCGCTGTGCAGAGTTGCGTCCCCTGAACACGCCAGAAACCTATGATTGCACAGCAAACCGCAAACATAGTAGTCATGTGAAGTAAACATGACGCTGACGTCACTAATACGTGACGTCACTTTATTCATTCTTGCTCTGTTCACGCGGAAGGCAAGACGCCATTTTGTTGGGGAACCAAAGCATTATGGGTAATGTGGATGAACCATATGAAGGACACACTATGGACACTACTAAACTTGTCGCACTTGGAGAGAGCTGTTTTCACAAACGAAAACGACGGCAGCCACTGACGCACGACCGTCATACTGATTTACCAGGAACCCACCAACGCAGCCACAGGTAGCCACGTCGATATTCAGGGTGAATATCACAGTGTTCGAATTACGCTGTCCCAGATAAACTCACCCCCATAGTTTATTTCATAAACATTACTTATACAACACTATATTAGATAGATGAGCGATAAATCGCACAGAGCAATGAAGACCGAAGCGTGGTTTATTTCACGATAAAACATTGTTCTATCATGACGTCATTCTTGGATATTAGAATATGTGCTCGCAACGTTTGACGTCATACACTGGAAGACGTTATTTATTCTAGTTAGTTGTTCTCCATAGATGTAGCCATTCGTCACCACTCGCCCCTTTCCGTAGCCTGCAAGAAGACTCGTCCCCCTATCGATGAATGTTATGTGCGAAAATACGACAAACCAATCAGAATGCGCGTATGATTTCAAGTTCTTCGTCAAAGAATCCCTCAGAAATATTTTTTTATTTTACATATGTCTTACATCTAAAAATATACCCAAGACACAGTTAAATGTGTTCAATCATACTGTATAATTCCACATGTCTCGATGTGCTTTAAATTGCATCTGAAATATGTAAAATATATGGGGAAATAAATGTGAACCATTACGCAACGAGTTGACAATTGTTTTAGGTATGCCCGTCTGCGCTAAGACGGAACCCGGTCGCAAAAATGGCCATGAGAGGGGCACGAGTCGCTATTCGGCTTGTCCCGGAATAACACGAGTTGGGTCACGAATGAGATGTAGCTAGGCAGTGCAGATAAACGCAGTTGCCGAATGATCGCATCCAAAAGTGGGAGACACATGACAATCGGAATTAGGAGACAAGGCACACTAACTGACGTGAGGAATGTGAGAATATGCGGGAAATACCTAGAAACATAATCGGGGCGAATCGGGATTCGAACCCACAATCATAGGTTTCTGGTGTGTCCAAAGGACACAACTCTGCACAGCGAATTGCGGCGCCTTAGCCGACTGGGCCACCTGTGCCCCCGTTTCTACCCATTGCGTTTGATTCTACCTGAATGTTATGTAAATGAAATATCAGGGTACGCTGTATTATCGCGGTAGATGATTTGTAATGGATCGTAATGGCAAACGCTTACTAACATTAACCATGACATACGCAAAATGTTTCTTGTTCTGTGGTCAACTGTTATGAACGTGAACGTGAACAAAGTACTGTCATTAGCGACACAAGGGCAGGCTATTCTATATGATCGCGAAATGGCTATTTTGTGGTGTGATACGTGTGGATTATGTGGTTTACATCACTTCCTGTTTTCTATTGTGTATAATCAGTATGCATACGACATAGTTTGGGTCAAGGGACTTCGTATTTATAAATATTTAGGAGTGTATTTTACTAACCGTCTTTCATGGACATATCATGTAAGCCAAGCATCCTTACAAGCTCAAAAGGTATTCATTAGTATACAACGAAATGCATGTGGTCTAAACTTTGATTATAATACACTTTTCAAAATTTTTGATGTAAAAATAAGTCCAATTTTATTTTATTGTATGGTGCAGAGATTTGGGGACTCTCAAAAGTAGATGCTATAGAAAAGATTCACTTGTATGCATGTAAGAAATATTTAGGTGTAAAAGTTAATACACCCGGGGTTATGGTTTATGGTGATTGTGGTCGCTTTCCACTGTATATTTTTGCATATATTAAAGTTATCAAATATTGGTTAAGAATTTTAAATATGCCTTTGTATAGATTTCCAAAAAAGTGTTATAATATGTTATTGTTGTTTGATTCAAATGGTAAAAGAAACTGGGCAACTGGTGTTAGAGAACTCTTATTTGAATCTGGTTTTGGTAATGTTTGGTATGATCAACGCGTCAGTAATACTGCTGAATTTGTCAGGTCACTGAAACAAAGACTAAAATATATTTATTTACAATCATGGAATGTTTCATTAGCATTATCAAATAAACACTTTTATTATAAACTTTTTAAATCTTACATTTATAGAGAATGCTATCTCGTTGATATTACCATACCAAAATATAGAAAAGCATTGGCACGGTTTCGTTGCATGTCGCATGATCTATATATTGAAACAGGCAGATATATAAATACCCCACGAGAACAAAGAAAATGTAACATGTGTAACATAAATGAAATAGAAGACGAGTATCACTTCCTTATCAGATGTGACCGCCTCCGTGGTTTTGTGGTAGAGCGTCCGCCCGGAGAGCGGAAGGTCCAGGGTTCGATCCCGGGCCGCGTCATACAAAAAGACGTTAAAAGATGGTACTTGTTGTTACCCTGTCTGGCGCTCGGCAATAAGGGGCTAAAACAAGGACTGGTCGGCTCGGAGTCAGTATACTGTGTCTGAGTGGGGTATTCATGTTAAACTGCGGCATGGTATCTCAGTGAGCTAGCACTATAAATCGGCATCAGTCCGGACTAGTACAAGCAGCCACACACACACATACACGTGCATGCACGTCGCTATATAAGTGCAATAATCTTGGACGCGACGTTAAACCCAATTTCACCTCACCTCACCTTATCAGATGTCCATTATATTTAGAACTAAAAATAAAATACTTACCAAAATACTATTACAGTGAACCAAACATATGTCAATTTATAAGTTTATTAAAATGTGAGAGAACAGAGGTTATAAAGAATTTATCGATGTTTATTTACCATGCTTTTGCCCATAGAAATGAAATTGTTAACTGTTAATTAAATACTATCTATGCCAGAATAAAATGAGCATATTTTATGGTTGTCATGATGTATATATGTGGGAGATAATTTGATGTTCTATTGTAATGATTAATTATGTTGAATTGTATTATGTACTAGGGCGGTCGGGTAGCCTAGTGGTTAAAGCGCTCGTTACGCCGAAGACCCCGCCGTGATATTGCTGGAATATTGCTAAAAGCGGCGTAAAACAATACTCACTCACTCACTATTATGTACTAAAGGCCTGTGACCTCTTGAGTACGAAAGAAAGATTGATTGATACAAATGTGTTATTTTCTAATCAATTTCGGATGGAGATAGGGGTAATTCCACTTAAAAAAACATTCCAGAAACTGTCATAAAAAACTTAACGCGTACACCCACGAGTAGCCGTGACAATCCGCAACTAGTCCTGTATTGTATCAAGTGATAAAATATCGTGCTTAGATTTGCATAAGTAAACAGTCGACAGGGTGTGTGAATTACGAGATTTACCGATACCGCGATATTATAGAGTCATACTATAATATTAAAGGTGTTCTTACAGGTTCGCAGTCGGCTTTGTTGATGCTCACGCACACTTTGATGCTGAAGCGGAAGGAGACACTGCTGCTGCCGACAAACTTGAACGCCGTGAGCTTGAAGGCGATTAAAGTGCTGTCGTTCTTCGTGTCCAGATACGGCGCTTTCTTGATCACAGAGAAGGCATCGGCGTGGATACAGCTGGGAACAGTAATGGTGATATTTTATTCCGAAATGGTTCGTTTTCGGTGGATACATGATTATAGACCCGTGAAGATCCGGGGTAGAATAGGTCAACCCATGCTTGCCGTAAAAGGCGACTATGCTTGTCGTAAGAGGCGACTAACGGGATCGGGTGGTCACGCTCGCTGACTTGGTTGAAGCATGTCATCGTATCCCAATGGCGTGGATCGATGCTCATGATGTCAATCACTGGATTGTCTGGTCCAGACTCGATTATTTACAGACCGCCGTCATATTGCTACAATATTGCTGAGTGCGACGTTAAACAACAAACAAACAAACAAACATTCCAAAATGGAACATGAAATATTCGGCGAGTTGTTTTTGATTCAGAATCTTCCAACCAGCGTTTCAAAACATGCACCTTTTGTAATGAAAGGCGGAAACAAATGTTTTTTTACCCGCAACCCGTTATGTTTTAGAACATAAAAATCTCCAGTTAATTATTTGTTGGTTTTTTAAATTTTGAGGACAGAAAATTTATACCCAGCATTTTCAGGAATAGATTACTTGTTTCCGTTCACAGCTGATAACTTATTAAAATACCAATATCATGACACACATGGTGGGAAACGAATTTCGTGCTTCCGAGAGAAGCGCCAGGAAAATCTCGTTTGAAGTTTGTTTTGAGAAATCGGAGCCTGATCGCGGGAGTCTTGGACAGAACAGGCCGTAGGTCCGACTACTGAGAATTGGAGGTTACATTGTATGACCCGGTGTGGCATCGTGTTACGACGTTGTGAGTGGTTGCTCATGTTATTAGCCACTCGTTTGCCGATTCCAGATTCGATAATTTACGTCACTGATATTAATGATCAATAATAATTATGAGTGCATTCACCAAGTGGATGCTCATGGCGCTACACCCTTATTACCCCGGCCAATGGATCAGTGAGCACTCGATTTTCATTCTCAACTCCCTGGGGAGTGTACAACCCAAACTGCCCGTAAGGCGCTAGAAGGTTCACAGCCACATTACCACCTCATCCTACCGGGTACCCCCTCACTGCTGGGTGAACAGAGGCACATGTCGAACAAAGTCACTTACCCAAGGAGACACTACATGTGGTATATGTGTTTCAGGGAAGATTCCGGGGTAGAATAGGTCAACCCATGCTTGCCGTAAAAGGTGACTATGCTTATCGTTAAAGGCGACTAACGGGATCGGGTGGTCAGTCTCGCTGACTTGGTTGATGCATGTCATCGATCCCCATTGCTGTGAATCGATGCTCATGATATTAATCACTGGATTGTCTGGTCCAGACTCGATTATTTACAGACCGCCGTCACATAGCTGGAATATTGCTGAGTGCGGCGTTCATCAACAAACAAACAAACAAACAAAAACAGTGTTGGGCAGGGCCGAAGCCCTAGGAACTCTCAGGAGTCAGGCTGCTGAAGCGACGTTGGTTAGCCTCACCTGATGTGCCACCACATATTGCCACTGACTGGTGTTCAAGAACACTCACAGACTTCAGCAGTACCTGTTCTCTATCAGCCTGAGGCTCCTGCTGCCGTTGGTCTGCATGTTGTTTGCCTCCCCTGACAGGATCCGCATGGACTTGTACTCTGTAGGCGATAAGAGCAGACACGTAGACACTACTTAAAAATACCCAGATATTGTCTGACTACGTTAAATGAGTTAAATGAGTGGTCCCTGACACGTACCACCTGCTATGTTAAATGAGTGGTCCCTGATACGTACCCCCTACTGTGTTAAATGTGTTTTATGAGTGGTCCCTGACACGTACCCCCTACTGTGTTAAATGAGTTAAATGAGTTGTCCCTGAGGCGTACCCCCTACTGTGTTTAATGAGTTAAATGAGTTGTCCCTGAGGCGTAACTCCTGCTGTGTTAAATGTGTTAAATGACTGGTCCCTGACACGCACCTCTTGCCGTGTTAAATGAGTTAAATGACTGGTCCCTGACGGGTACCCCCTGCTATGTTAAATGACTGGTCCCTGACACGTACCCCCTGCTATGTTAAATGAGTTAAATGAGTGGTCCCTGACACGTACCTCCTACTGTGTTAAATGAGTTAAATGAGTGGTCCCTGACACGCACCTATTGCCGTGTTAAATGAGTTAAATGACTGGTCCCTGACACGTACCCCCTGCTATGTTAAATGACTGGTCCCTGACACGTACCCCCTGCTATGTTAAATGAGTTAAATGAGTGGTCCCTGACACGTACCTCCTGCTATGTTAAATGACTGGTCCCTGACACGTACCCCCTGCTATGTTAAATGAGTTAAATGAGTGGTCCCTGACACGTACCTCCTACTGTGTTAAATGAGTTAAATGAGGGGGCCCTGAGGCGTACCTCCTGCTATGTTAAATGAGTTAAATGAGTGGTCCCTGACACGTACCTCCTGCTATGTTAAATGGGTTAAATGACTGGCCCCTAACATATAATTCCTGCTAAGTGCAGTGAGTGGTCCCTGACACGTACCTGCTGCTATGTTAATGACTAGTCCCTGACACGTACCTGCTGCTATGTTAATGAGTGGTCCCTGACACGTACCTCCTGCTATGTTAAATGAATGGTCCTTGACGTATACTTCCTGCCAAGTGCAGTGAGTGGTCCCTGACACGTACCTCCTGCTATGTAAACTGACTGGTCCCTGACACGTACCTGCTGCTATGTTAAATGACTGGCCCCTGACACGCTGCTATCTTAAATGACTGGTCCCTGGCGCATATATACATCCTGCTAAGTGCAGTGAGTGGTCCCTGAGACGTAACTTCTGCTATGTTAAATGACTAGTCCCTAACACGTATGTCCTGTTATGTTAAAAGACTGGTCCCTGACACGACACTATGTTAAATGACTGGTCCCTGACACTTACTTACCTCCTGCTATGTTAAAGTAGAGAAGCAGATCCGAACCCACTTCAATGGGCGTGTTGACTTCAACCAGCTCTCCATCAGCGAATATGTAAAGGACAACAGGTTTAATGGCGTCCTCTCGGACCACTGTCTTCAGGTTTCTGGAAAAAATCAGGAATTTGAAATAAATCAAGTAGAAAAGGAGAGAAGCCAAGTAGACAAGATAAAGAGAATCATAAATAAATAACCTTAACCACAATGGTGGTTTTTAAATTCATATCGTGAGTGAGTGAGTGAATGTGGTTTTACGCCGATTTTAGCAATATTTCAGTAATATCACGGCCGGGGTCCCAAAAATAGGCTTCACACATTGAACCCATGTGGGGAATCGAACCCGGGTCTTCGGCGTGTCGAGGGAACGCTTAACCCACTAGGCGACCCCACCGCCCCTTTTCCCTATCTACTCTTGTACCGACAGTTACTACTCGCGCACCGAAACACGAAGTTACTTACGCACCAAATTTCCCTCACATCGACTAAAAGATCGACTCGCGCGCCGACCCACGCGCATACCTACGCACCAATACCAACTTACTTACTGACCAATACCTACTCGCACCGACTCGCGTGGCGACACACGTGCTAACGTAACGCACCAGTTACCACTCACACCGAAGATCAATACTCGCGCCGACACATGTGCTGACATACGCACCAATACCAACTCACGCATCGACACACGCACTTACTTACAGACCAATACCTACTCACACTGACTCAAAGATCGACTTTGCACCAATATTTTCACACGCGCAGACACAGGTGGTTACTTACGAACCAATACCTACTCACTCATCGACGTCTGCGCAAATATACACGCCAATATATACACACACACACACACACACACATACACACGCAGACAAACACACACGTACACACATACATACACACACGCACACACATACACACGCACACACATACACGCACACATACCAACACACACACACACACACGCACGCACGCACACACACACACACACACACATACACGCACACACACACGCACGCACGCACGCACACGCACGCACACGCACGCACACACATACATGCACACACACACACACGCACACACATACACACATAAACGCACACACACACACACGCACGCACTCACGCACGCACACCGACTCCAATACTTACATGTTGCCTGTGTTCACCTTGGAGATGGAGTTTGAGATGGAGATGTTGGCAATAGGGAGGAAGCATGTGATGGAGAACCTCTCGTCCAGCGCGGTCAGGAAGTCTTTGTTGTATTGGACAACCAGCTTCCTCGTGTACTCCATCCGGGTGTCATTCTGCGGAGACGCAGTCAGTACGAGCGCATTTAGCAATATAAACACCTACAACACTAGACTAACATTATTACCCATATGGGCTCAAATATGCAGTGTAATATCTTTTTGATATTTGTACAGTGTGCAATTAGTGATTCTCGAAGGTGATTGGTCAGTTGAACAAAGATCAATTTTCATTGGACAACGGGACTATTTTTTTCTCATCCCATTCGATCACAAATCCATACCATTTATTCAAATGTTTCACATGCTACATTCTCACTGATTCGAGATTTACAAGACAAGAAACATAGTTTCATATCAACAACATGATTTCACATTTTCTTTTCATTTATTTCACATGATTTTCATTTTACAGTAAAAACCAAAACTACGTCTGCGTTGTTTGTAAACAGACATGGCTGACCATTTGACAGTCAAAGTAAATGACCTCGTTAAAGCGGACGGAGATCTGACTGACATGAAGAGTTATTCGTATAATTCAACCTCTGAACACATTTAATGTCTTTGTTGTCAAAACTGCATATGGCCAGAGTGAAGTTCCAAGATTCAGATTGTGATGTTGCCAGAAACTGTTTCTAGGGCGCCAAGATCATCACCACCAAGTGGTTTGGGTCTGTGTTAGAGGTCTTGCTGTTTGATGAATTTTTCGACCACCCGAATCCAAAAGCCGGACTTTGTATAGACAGGTTTGCCTTGGTGAACGATGATGACATCGATAACTGCCAATGAAAATGAAAACGCAATGAAAAAGACTAAACTTGACAAGTTGACATGAACTTAGTTCACAAATATATACAGGTAAGAAAAACACGAAAAATATGACTACTCACATATTCAACGATGGCATCAAAATAAAAACAAATTCATTTTGCAACAACATTTAGACTTTCCGAAAGATAACATAAAGAAATTTGCAAGGCTGTGTGAAGAAATAAGAACGTGACACATTTTTTTTACAATGTATTTACGTTTTTGTAACCGGGGCGTCAGCACAGTACGGCGCTAATGGGGCCGTCACACCATGACGTTCTGGTCAGCGTTCTATGACGTTTGAGGAAACGTTGGTAGTCGCCCATGGTCGCTGGGATAGCGCCAGAAGAGCGTTGTGTGAACGCTGGTGAACGTCGGTGATCGCCGGGAATCGGCGGAGAACGCTGGTCCGGAAAAAAGTTTTAATTTTAAACGCTGAAGAACGTTTAAGAACGTTCGTGGAACGTTTTACTAAAGTTCGCCGAGCGTTGCACGCGTTCGGCTATCGTTAGTCAGTCGTTACTCTAGCGTTACTTAGTTGTTACTAATCGTTTGCTTTGCATTGAACGACTCACTGGCGACCTGTCAACGACCGCTGAACGGTCCCCTAGCGCACCGTAAAAATAACACGCCAGCAAGACGCTATTCTGTCGTTATTCACACGTTAGTCCCACGCTCAACACGCTCGTCTAACGTTGACAAATCGTTCGTCGCGCGCCAGTGGCACGTTAGCACACGCTAATGGTTTTCAGGGGTATCTTACTTGGTCGCTGTTACACGCTTCTCGTGCGTTAGACACACGCTAGTCATGCGTTAGGCACACGTTAATACCATACGAGGACCGAGCACCATACGAGGGTAATGACACAGGAAAGGTGCAACTAAACATTATTCTTTGCAAATTTATCATTTTCGCGTGCACATTAGACGGTTCAGAATTCCAAATGTCTACTTTGAAGATCAATGCTAGCATAGAGTGTTACCTTAGCGACAAGTTTACCAACATCTGGTTGCGAAATCGATACACTTTGCGGAACTCGGAGAGGTTTTGAAATCAAAACAAAAATAATTAAAAAACAAGGAAAAGAAAACTTACCCAAGCGAGCAGATCCTGTGTCCGATATTGAACTAAATGAACTCCGTGAATGCGGACAACTTGGCACCACGTCTCCAGATAGCCTACCGTGTTAGTCTATCAACAGGTATTCGACCATTATGAATCACATCAAAATATCAACAAAGTCCCGCCATCTGTCTGTGTCCACTCCATAAGCACGTTTGACAAGTGCACCTAAAATCCCACACGCACATCTTCCCCATCAGTCACACTTGTCTCAAGTCACACACGATGTTCATTAAACTTGTTGTCCGGATTAAACTGTAACGCCGGTTCTCTTGTCATTCCTGGTTTCGGCTGTCTCATATCTGGGTCAAGTCGGGTCATTCATTCCGACAGGCGACACTGTGACAGCAATCGTACTTTTTAAAGTTTACCTTCTTTTCGTAACTTTTCTCTAACAAACAAGACTTCTGTACATTCCGTCTATGTTGTTGTTATAGGTTTTGGCATTTTTTCAAATGACATATAAAAAATGTTACAGGTTTTCCGTGTTTCCTCTTTTCAATGTGAAATGCATCTCTCTGCCGATACACGACGGGGGCTGTCTGTCAGTGACGAGATCTTGTCAAAACAAGCCTTGATTAAAAAATCTGATGAACCTTTTTGGAAACTTGTCTTCTTTATCAATGCTTGATAGTGTATGCTGTGTAAATCGGACAGAAATCGGACCGCGACAATGGGATCGTTATAGGTTTTTTTAAAAGAACTTCATTTTTCACGCGTAACAACACGTTAATTGAGCAATGCGATTGGAGTGAAAGGACAGTGGTTTTTCACACGCGGATTGATACAAAACAGCTGATTCTTGATCGTCGACATGTTTTTTTTACCATGAAACGTCTTTAATATGATTATGGGTAATAAATAGAATAACCCACTCGGTACGACTGATTACGTAAGATATGTCACTCGCTAAAGCTCGGAACGTATTTTCCGTAATCACTCGTACCTGGTGGGTTATTCTCTAATTTAGTTTCAGAAATAGATTTATTATATATATATATATATATATATATATATATATATATATATATATATATGAAATAATAATAAATTTATTATTATTAATATCATTATTATTATTATTATTATTTATTTTATTATATTTATATTATATAGTATATTATATTTATATATATCCAAATGGAACCCAGAAAAAACATCGAGACTTGCCAAATCATTCTAGACTTGAGTTGGATTCTCTTCTTAATATGTTATCCAGGGTCTTGGAGACAGAATACAGAAAACAGTATCAATCACATGCTTAGATTACCTCAATCTCATTAAAATCAGATACAAGTTCTCGCTATGGCCGAGGACATCCCATTACAGGTCAGAACAACCTTTCGCGAACTATGACCGACCAATGAAATGACTCCCAGGAAGTCAACGTTATCCACTAAGAACGCAGCTTTCTTCAGCGCTGCGGTACCAGTTTCAAACTGGCGACTTCCATTCCAGACTATGCTTTTTAAAGTAATTTGAATAAGTCATACAGTTCGTGACAGTTGTTTTGTGTTAAGCTTTAAAGGTTGCATGATTAGAAAACATATTCCGCTAACAATGTAACACACAATATGAATATTTCAATTTTTCATTTTTTTTATTATGTGTTTGTATCGTTATCTATCGTGTAGTTGTCCAATTTTCGACCACGAACGTGGATACTACTTAATTTCGTTTATCCGACATACTCGTCAATCCGATATAATCATATGCAACCAACCATGTCGGATTAACGGGACTTGACTGTGCTACATCCCATCAGTCCGTGAATGACAGGGCCATACAAAAGAGGTTCAAGATGAATATCCACAGTACCTTCAAACTCCAAACTCTAATTTAAATTCACAAGCCTAGCCGCAACCTGCCGATCACATGTATTTAACAGTACCAGACACCAAAACAACATTGGGTGAAATATCTTTCTCAGTCAGACTCTGTGGAACTCACTACCTCTCTTCATTAGATCTTCCACTAACACTGACATCTTCCTTTCCTCTTTGAAGACTTACCTCATCAGAGAAGCCTATTTGTTTGTTTGTTTGTTTGTTTGTTGTTTAACGCCGCATTCAGCAATATTCCATCTATATGACGGCGGCCTGTAAGCAATCGAATCTGGACCAGACAATCCAGTGATTGACATCATGAGCATCGATCCACGCAATTTGGATACGATGACATTCTTCAGCGAACCTGACCACCCGGTCCCGTCACTCGCCTCTAACAACACGCATAGTCACCTTTTACGGCAGCCATAGGAAACGTTGTGGAGACCTATACTACCACGGATCTTCACGGGTCTGATTGTATCGATCAAGAGGTTATATTGACATGTCTCCTTGTTGTTTATGTTATATGTCTCATATATCTAAAATGAGTGCGGTATCACTTCCTAATCATACTTTACAGCTGAGAAAGGAGCGGGCGACTGTGGCAGCTCTAGCACCTGCACTGTGGGCGAAATGGTTTGCGTAACCAGTCAATAAACACAGGCAAAGACAAATCAAATGTTCACCTGAAAAAAGACGGGATATATGGTACATGTCAAATTATAAACCCGACGGCGCACTCAATATTACAGCCACATGACGCGGTCTGTAAATAATCGAGTCTGGACCAGACAATCCAGAGATTGACATCATGAGCATCGATCCACGCAATTGGGATACTATGACATGCATCAACCAAGTCAGCGAGCCTGACCACCCGATCCCGTAAGTCTCCTCTTACGACAACCATGGACCAAGACCTAGTCTAACCACCCACGGATGCAGCCGTGTTTAACTTACGCGAACAGGAGTGATGGCCCCGCACACAACGCTTGAGTGTTCGACGTCTAGATAGCGTCCCGCCCAGTTGTTGGGGATGTAGATGGATGCGTTCACGCCCGAGATGAGTTTGTCCTGGCACACAGGGCTGTCCGCCTTGCCCTCGATATAGGTCATGCCGCTGTAGTTGTTGCTGTTGTAGGGGTTGAAGCCGATGACCATGTGATCCTCTGTACACAGGATCTGTACTGCAATACAAACATATCAGATTAATAAGGGCGATGGGGTAGTCTAGTGGTTAAAGCGTTCGCTCGTCACACCGAAGACCCGGGTTCGATTCCCCACTTGGGTACAATGTGGGAAGCCCATTTCGGATGTCCCCCGCCGTGATATTGCTTGAATATTGATTAAAGCGGAATAAAACGATACGCACTCACTCAGATTAATAGAATGTTAGCTGACGCCATTGCCGTTTAGCCAAGGGTGTGTTTGTTTGTAGTTTAAGACCGCACTCAACAATATTCCAGCTATATGTCGACGGCCTGCAATAATGTCTGGTCCAGACAATCCAATGATTGATGTTATGAGCAAAGATCCTCGCCATCGGATTATGAAGAGATGCTAACACTCAGTCTGGCCACACGATCCACTAAAACCCCTCCTACGATCTGGATAGGTTACTGGGGACCTAGTCAATCCATAATCGGGTGGTCAGGCTCGCTGACTTGGTTGATGCATGTCATCAATTCCAATTGCTTGGATCGATGCTCGTGATACCGATCACTGGATTGTCTGGTCCAGACTCGATTATTTACAGACTGCCGTCATATAGCTGGAATATTTGAGTTTGTCTGTGCAACTTTTGGGAGATACCCTGGAATGAGCACATGGCTGAATAAACTAAGTCAGATGAGCTCTCCTGTTGAGTCTTAACTCTTTCAACAGCAGTCAACCAGAATTGTTTACTGCTCGGACACCGAGTTCCCAGAGACTCTTGTGCGATAGATGAAGCCAACATTTATCAAAGAAAATATCTGCTTGTAAAATATATTTGCTACTACATGTTATACACCATTTGAAAGGTCTGATCCTGTGGTTTATAAATATGAAAGTTATTTTTTTCACATTATTCAAAATAATGCATTTACAACTTATTTAAGTTTGTTGTAAATAAAAAATGTAAGCTAACACGTTGTTAACGTCCAGATTAGGGACCAAGGAAGCGAAAACTTGACTATTTTCGGCAAATATAAGATTTCATAAAATCCACTTACCTATTTCTGTTTTATTTTCATTGTTTACGTGATTGGAAAATCATTTTTAAAAGAGTTATAAACAGTATCTATATCATCACCCATTTCCCGATAACAGCGGCTGTCCGCTCAGTAACATGAAGAAATACCCCCGTTTTCGAGGCTTCGTATGAAAAACACGTTCGTCGAAGAATGGCATATGACACATCGCTGGAAAGCTTATTCCTTCATCTACACGCTCGTAACATCGCCGGGTTTTCTTTCGTAGTAATAACAAGCGATTTCATTGGATTGAAATTGGTTTCTCATGACGCTTTCTTGCCGAAATCTGCTACAAGTTTCGTGATTGGTCAATTTTGAGCACGTGACCTAAGGCAGCCAATCAAATTACAGCTGTGATAACCAAGCTCGTGTTTGATAAATTTCAGAAGTTGGCGAAAGATTTTTGTTAAATCGTGTTATTCTGAAAGTTTTAAGCAGGAAATCACGATATATATTAAAAATATGGAACTTCGTGAATGTATCGTGCTAGGTTACGAGCTGTGACAAAGATTTTTCATGCATATATTTTTGCATTAAACATCGCGTCCGAGCCGAGAATTCAAGGCGACGAAAGCCGAGATGTCATTTGACTTACATTACACGCGATCGCACGAAAAGATGGCAATAATAACTTAGATGTAAGTTTGATTACTTTTAGATATAGTTTTGTTGATTTTATTTATTACTTTGTATAATATATTTAAAGATTTGTTTAAAACGTCTTTATTTTGCTCTTTGACATGTTCGATGCATGTGGACCCGTTGTCGAAATGTGTGTCCGAGAATTTTATTTTCAATAACATCGCGGGAAATAGTGAATAATTTTTTAATTTATCGATAGAAAATGATAAATTGAAATGGAATACGTATTTCAGACATTGTGAAATGTGATAGATTTAATAAATGAATGATATTACAGGTAGGTCCATAAAAATATATACTATTTTGACGTGACTACGGCTTGGCCGGATAACCGGCCTACGGTGTTGAAAGAGTTAATTACCAATACATGACAAGCACACGTTTGATAGATTCTGGTGTGTAATATCAATGTAATCTCTGTCATGGAACACATGCTGTATGAAAGACTTCATGAACCTGGAGAAAAGCCATGGTGTATTAGTTTTGGTCGTGTTTGGAATACATGTACTCTTTACGGTCTTTGACATTGTTTCTTTTGTTATTGGTCGCTAATATCGTACACAACACGCTCAAATATAACACTGACTGATGGACCCGCGCAAGAAAAAAACCTAGAAGAAATACAATGGCACTACACTATTACCAGGTCAACGGACATTGTAAATTCAGTTTGCATAATGATCTACCTATGGCGTGAAGAAAGATGCCCGTTAGACGCTAGAAGGTTTTCGCATTCCCATTACCATCCCATCTTACCGGGGACCCACTCGCTGCAAGGTGAACATATTTCGAGTCACAACGTAACATGACGGGATACGACATGACATGATGTGATATATGACGTAACGTGACGTGATATGACATAACGTGACGTGACGTTACGTGACGTAACATTTACTTACTTCGTTCTTCCTGGCATTTCAAGCCATAGTAGTCACTGTAACAGTAGCATTTCATTCCAGAACCGTCGTCGTAGCAGTCACTATTGCCCACAGTGCAGGGGCTAGAGCTGCCACAGCCGCCGGCTCCTTTCTCAGCTGTAAAGTGTGATTAAGAAGTGATAACGCACTCATTTCAGATATATGAGACATATAATATCAACAAGGAGACATACAATATAACCTCTTGATACAATCTGACCCGTGAAGATCCGGGATAGAATAGGTCTTCAGCAATCCATGGATGCCTTAAAAAGGCGAGTGACGAGATCAGGTGGTCAGGTTCGCTGACTTGGTTGATGCATGTCATGGATCCCAATTTCGTAGATCGATGCTCATGATGTTAATCACTGGCTTGTCTGGTCCAGACTCGGTTATTTTTCAGACCGCCGTCTTTTAGCTGGAATATTGCTGAGTGTGGCGTTGAACAACAAACAAACAAACGAAACTTCATACAATTATACCATTTACATCACTATTTTGGCTTTTATGTTGTTGTGTTTATCTGTTATCGGTGGATAATCGATACTTCTCTTTCATGGTCGACATGTGGAAGACATTTCCAAATTGGATGTATCAGTGACAAAAATGGTGTCCAATGAAATTCCCAAATTTGGCTTGTGCCATATGTCCCCTTGGGGTTCAGGTGAACAATTGACTTGTTTTTGCATGTGTTTGTGACGGATGCCAGTGTTGGGGCAGGCCACGCTCACCTTTTCGCGTACACCTGGCAACATCACTATCTGATAGAGATTCATAAACCCATGCGTACGATGTAGTCGGAATTGGACTATGGACTCTCTCAGTAGAGATTTTGTATGATTATGGAAATGTTTTTGTGGCACTAATTTCAAATTGATTCAAACTGGAAATTCAATGACAAAATAGGAGTTTGTGAAGAACCTTCCACATTATGCCAACTTGAGATTCATGGGATTTCAAACCTACTCCTCACGTTAAAAACGCCAGTTGGTGATAAATCCACTACGACCTCAATATTCAGCAACCAAAAAATTATAACGTACCTTTGTCTAACCCACAGTCAAACCCCTCGTGGGTGGGCTGACACGAGCAGGAACCAGTCACCAAGCATGTTCCGTTATTCAGGCATTCCTGGTTTGGACGGAGACAGTTGAAAGACGCATCGGCTGCAATAATATTTCAAAATTATATGTTTTCATGTTTGACGTTAAAGTTACATAAATCGAACCCACTCTTAAGCTGAAGTTAGAAGCAACCACACATGTACATATGTTAACGACCCCTTTAATTCGCGATCGTTTAAAACGATGGAACTTAATCGTACCAGAAGAATTCCTACCGGTACGTGTATGGTTCAATATCTTTACACCTTCTTGTCTCGAACTACGATTATTAATACGGACTTCGATTTAACAAAGTCTCGCGGTATATTGATCTGATGATAAATTGATGATTTTGTTACAGACTCATGATAATTAATTAACATTTATGACATATGCCCTCCCTTATCACTGTATGTACACGTGTGATTCACATTGAAGCAACCCATGCTTGCCGTAAAAGGTGACTATGCTTGCCGTAAAAGGTGACAATGCTTGTCGTAAAAGGCGACTAACGGGATGATAAACCAGCCCATAGCTGAAGAGGAGATCGCCTTTGCTATTTCATCTTTAAAAAATAATAAAGCACCTGGCCCTGACGGCATTCCCCCTGAGGTCTACTGATGCGGTGCGAGTATTTTGTTACCTTACCTTAAGATTTTGTTAAATTTCATATTTACGAAAGGGACATTTCCTCCACAGTGGTCAAAGAGTATTATATTTCCTTTACATAAGAAAGGAAGTACAAGTGATGTTAATAATTATGGAGGCATTTCTTTGATGGACATATGTGGGAAAATATTTACTTTTATTCTTAACAAAAGACTCAACGATCTTGTATGTTTTTATGACAAATTCCCAGAGTGTCAGGCGGGTTTTCGCAAAGGAATTTCTACAGTTGATAATGTTTTTACTCTACAGTGCCTCATCCAAAAATACTTGTCTAAATCAAAAGGTAGATTTTATTGTATATACCGTATTCGACGTAATAAGCGCCCCGCTCTAATAAGCGCCCACGGCGATATTTGCTAATATATTGGCTAGTGAACAATCCCAATTGGCACCCCTTCCGATTGATCAATGTACACAAGACTTATTTTTTCGCGAATAATACGCACTCGTGTGTTATATGCACCCTTAATTATGGGCAATTAAATTCTGGAAAAATATATCTGTCGTACATAAACATTTCAGGCTGTCAGCATAAACCACGAAATTTATCTCTCAACTCTGTTTTTTTCCAACAAAATAATATTCTAATAAGAGCCCCCTATTTCTAATTTTGAGAGCGCCCTGGGCGCTTATTACGTCGAATACGGTATGTTGATTTTCAAAAGGCTTTTGATTCGGTGAATAGAGATTTGCTATGGTATGTTTTATCAACAAATTGTATCAGTGAAAAGATGTTGAATATGATACGTGATATTTATGCAAAAACAATTTTGTGTGTGAAACTTGATAACGTTTCTTTATCAGATTATTTCGAATGTCTTAGTGGAGTAAGACAAGGTTGCGTTTTGAGTCCTCTTTTATTTTCTATGTTTATCAATCAATTGGAAGACTCATTACAGGCGTATGGTGGTAGAGGTATATTTGTCGGAGAAGATTTTAATGATCTGTTTTTATTGCTGTATGCTGATGATCTATGTATATTTGATGACTCAGTTATTGGTTTGCAAAGAAAAAATAATATTTTATCTTCTTTTTGTAAAAAATGGGGTTTGAAAGTTATCTTTGATAAAACTGAAATATTAGTTTTCCGAAATGGTGGAAAACTTAAAAATGCTGAAAAATGGTTTTATGATGATGCACATATAAAGATAGGAACATATTATAGTTATTTAGGTGGTGTATTTTCAAACCGATTATCATGGTCAAAATGTGTGCAAACTTTAGTCCAGAAAGCTAATAAAGCTCTTATTCCCATTAAGCAATTACGCATTAAACTTAACTCCCTTCCTTTACCAATATTGTTTCAAATGTTTGATACACAAATAAAACCAATATTATTTTACTGTTCAGAAATCTGGGGAACCCATAATTGGAATGTTTTAGAAGCCATACAAACTAAATTTTGTAAATATTTACTTTGTGTCGGGAAATCTTGTACAAATTTTGCTATTTTGGGTGAATGTGGACGCTATAAATTGTATTGTGAGACTTATGTACATTGTTTGAAATATTGGTGTAAACTAACCACTGTGTCAAATGAAAGATATCCTAGTCAATGTTATAACATGATATTTAGATTAGATCAAGTAGGAAGAGTTACATGGGCTACTAACATTAAGAATATTTTGTATTTATATGGTTTTGGTTTTGTATGGGAAAATCAATCTTTTGGTCACACTGATTTATCTATATGTGAGTTTTCACAAAGAGTTAAAGATTGTTATATACAAACATGGCATTCACAAGTTAATGATTATAAACATTTAGAATTTTATTTGTCACTCAAAAAAGCATTTGTTATTGAACCGTATATTTTAAAAATCACTTGTAAAGAACTAAGAAGAATGTTATCACTTTTACGAATTTGAGAATTAAATATCATGGTGAATATTGGAAGAAAAGGTAATACTGATTTTAATTTTAGATTTTGTCATCATTTAAACTGAATTACATTTTATGCTATTATGTCGATTATATGATGATATCAGACAGAAACACATTCCAAATATATATTGTAAATCTCAGTTATTTAAGCATATAAGCTCAGGCAAACTAACTGATTTACTTCAATGCTGTAAATATATTAAAGAGGCTATTGTATTACGTTCATCCCACTTGTAATACTTGTTTAATGTTGCACCAATATGTATATTCTATATGTCAATATTTATTTGTACATGGGCCTGTGGCCTTTATACTGAATAAAGAAATTGAATTGATTTGAACTAACGGGATCGGGTAGTCAGGCTCGCTGACTTGGTTGATGCATGTCATCGTATCCCGATTGCGTGAATAATGATGTCATTAGCTGGATTATTGCTGACTGCGGCATTTAACAACAAACAAACAAACAAACAAACAAACAAACAAACAAACAAACACATTGATAAGTATGCTTAAGAAATACGTCCTTCCTACCACATTTAACAAACATAGGAATAAATCTTTGTAACTTGATGTCAAGTAAAGGAGGTATTAGCAATGTTATTGCAAACTTCGAAACTATGAACTCTCTAAATGGTATCTTCACTAAATGCAATTGTCCAAACTAAAAATACACGTGATTGAATGTCGAACCCGAGTCAGCTTAGATTTTCTACGCTCATGCAACACATCAAGAAATAAGAATAATGTTTTAAATATATATTATGTTTGTTACTTACCTGAGATTAGTTTTAATATCAGCAGTAGAAAGCTGAGACCTGTCATTCTGTCTCAAAACATCCCAAGTGTATGCCGCTTCGACATACAGTAAACTATTCAGGTATATAAATTAATAACAGATAGTTTCTATATCAGTCAACATAACATTCAATACGTTCAATGCCCTTTGAAGAAGTCATTGTTCACACGGCACATGAAAAAGTGCGGTCGTTTTCATCAAAGGCGAAAGTCGACTTGGATGCTTCAACGGTTTTATTATTCACAATCTTTTACTTTTTGTTTCCTTCTTGTGATTTTATACTCTACGTTACTCATCGTGCTGCATGTGGTCTGGTCTGTACAAATTGGTTGACAATCACACAGTGGGCTAGAGGAATCTGTATGTGTTGAACAGCATTATAAACATCTTGTCACAAAGGGAGATGGTCAATCCCGAAGCAGATGCCAGTGGATATATATATATATATATAGATTGTCAATCTGAAAAGTTTTGCGAGCAGGAAAGCACTGTGAAAACAGCGAGCGACACACACTCGCGATAGTTTTATGACGCAGTTATTTTGGCCGACCAACAAGTAAAAGACGTACGGCATATTTTGTATTTCAATTCCACACGTTGGTGAAATTGGGTTTAGCGTCGCGTCCAAGATTATTGCACATATATAGCGACGTGCATGCACGTGTGTGTGTGTGTGTGGCTCCTTGTACTAGTCCGGACTGATGCCGATTTATAGTGCTAGCTCACTGAGATACCATGCCGAAGTTTAACATTAACACCCCACTCAGACACAGTATACTGACTCCGAGCCGACCAGTCCTTGCTTTAGCCCCTTAATGCCGAGCGCCAGACAGGGTAACAACAAGTACCATCTTTTAATGTCTAGACTCGCTGACTTAGTTGATGCATGTCATCGATCCAAATGAAGGTCCGGGGTAGAATAGGTCTTCAGCAACCCATGCTTGCCGTAAAAGGCGACTATGCTTGTCGTAAGAGGCAACTAACGGGATCGGGTGGTCAGACTCGCTGACTAGGTTGATGCATGTCACCAATCCCAATTGTGTGGATCGATGCTCATGTTGTCAATCACTGGATTATCTGGGCCACACTCGATTATTTACAGAACGCCGTCATATAGCTGGAATATTGCTGAGTGCGGCGTTAACAACAAACATACAAACAAACAAACAAACAGAGCGTGTTATAAAAGCTTTCCCTATGCGTGAACCTTCTGTTATTGGTAACTTGCAAACTGCATTACTTGGTTTGCCTTGTCCGCAGTTAAATAATATTACATTAAAACTTACGTAACTCGACAGATACCAAAGACAATAGTTTGATTCCCACAAAAGACATTCGCTTGACTTTTTCATACTTTCATGAATAAAAAATATCGACAGTCGCACATTGTCTCAATTTGGATTTAAAATTTAATTTTGTTAAAATTTCTTTAAAAAATGTTAACAAGATATTTCCGTACGATTTCAACCAATTTTGATACCGAACGTGTCGCGCTTTCAAAACCTTTTGGTGTTTGTGACATAAACATGTCATCTATTTTATTATAAAGATTGACACTCCTTCACGGCTCGCACCTTGAACTTCAAATGGACAATGCTTCGCGCCACTGGTCACAGAGACAGCCTCACTTTCCTTAGTGTGCACTGATGCGTGAACGCCTCCGTGTCCAGGTCCGTGCCTATTAAAAAGAGGTCTGTAACTCACACAAACAGAGCGTGGAGAAGGCCGCGGGAAATTGCATAAACAAATTCAGAGCGTATTTAGCGGCTCTCCAGCAGTGCTCCCGCTACGCTGTGTTGGCTTTATGTCTTTACGCATGTGTGTCAACTACGGCGCCGTTGGCAATTTGAGACAGAAATACGTAACGTTTATATTTATCAGGCTGATTTACGATTTTTTTATGGCCAAGAAGTCTGAAGTTAGTTTATCTGGATTTGAAAGAAGTCGGTATCGTCCATATTGGAGATATTGCTGAACTTCAATAGGGACATGTCTCTGTCAACCAAGAGCATAAAGTACGCTAGTGACTATAGGTTGGAGCCTAGCAAATTTGAATTAAGTAAAAAGGCGACTATGCTTGTCGTAAGAGGCGACTAACGGGATCGGGTGGTCAGGCTCGCTGACTTGGCTTTCAACATTCAAAAGTCATTATTTCACGTAGGGACTCTGGGTAATAATAGAGGTCCCTAGAAACCTATGTGACTGAATACAACAGGTGGTCAGGCTCACTGACTTGGCTGATACATGTCATCGTATTCCAATGCGTGAATCGATGCTCATGATGTCAATTACTGGATTATCTGGTCCAGACTCGATTATTGACAGGCCGCCATCATATAGCTGTAATATTGCTGAGTGCGGCGTTAAAAAAACAGACAAACAAACAAATCTTTATTGCTACAATACACCACACAATGGTACATGGAATATATCAATATGTTTCCAATGTAGTCAGTAAATACACATCAGAAGTGTGAATAAATACATTGTATTAATTTACATAGCATCCCCAATACAGATATATTTTTTTACTTTAGAATAACAGCTGTAATTGAAAATAATTATGTTTTTACACAATAATAAATATTAAGACAGCACTGATATTCAAGTATGTCATGGAATTCGTCGCTAAATGCTAGCTAGTTGGCATAATGTACACATTCAATTGCAATATTTAACCAGTAATTATATATATAAATGTATATACTCTCCAAAGAAAGACACGCACAGGTAGAGTTTTAGTAAATCTATTGTACCTAATAACGTCGATATATTTAATTTGATATCATAGATACAAATGTGGAGCTCGATAGTCACATGTTGGATAAGTGTACAAATTCTGTCCTGCGGAATTCTGCGGAATTCTGCTTGTAACGCGTTAGCCAGTTGCTGGAGTGTCTGGGGCGTGTTCTGATGTTGACGTACACGTCGATGGAGTTCATCCCAGAGTTATTCGATTGGTTTGAGATCTGGAGATCCCGACGGCCAGGGCAAGACGTTGATGTTCGCATTATGAAGGTAGTCCATCGTGACACGAGCTGTGTGCGTTGGAGCGTTCTCCTGTTAAAACGGCTCCCTCTGGCGGTCAGTGATTGGAAGAAGGTGAGGTTGAAGAATTTGATTCATTTAGCGATTTGCTGTCAAATTTCCCTGAACGACAATCAAATCAGATCTCGTGTAGGATATATGCCCACACACACACCCCCCCCCACCCCCCCCCCCCCCCCACCACCCCCACCACACACACACGCACACACACACACACACACGCACGCACGCACGCAGGCACGCACGCACGCACGCACGCACGCACGCACACACACACACACACACACACACACACACACACACACACACACACACACACACACACCATGACACTACCGCCACCGAAATTGTACAATTCACGTACACAATGTGGGGCAAAATGCTGTATGTTCGCGAAAGGTGAGCATAACTATCCGTAATACCGGTGTCATCCATCACAAGCACATGCAAAGGCAAGTCAATTGTTCACCTGAAAAACACGAGAAACATACACTATCCACGCCATCGTGGCAAAAGCCATGTCTTCAACATGTCTCCTATGACACTTATGGAAGTATAATGAAAGATGAATGGATATGAAACCCCCTTGCATGGACACTCGTGTATAAACATTAAATCACTGACCCTTCCTTCAAGGGTACATCAGGGGGCGGTGGGGTAGCCTAGTGGTTAAAGCGTTCGCCCGTCACGCCGAAGACCCGGGTTCGATTCCCCACATGGGTACAATGTGTGAAGCCGATTTGTGGTGTTCCCCCGCCGTGATATTGCTGGAATATTGCTAAAAGCGGCGTAAAACTATACTCACTCACTCAAGTGTACATCAGGATGGTCGGATAAATGTCAACAAAACATTTTACTGTATAAGTAGATTCAGTATGTTAGAAGAAAATTGGAAAAGTATGAATGGGTTGAAATCCAATTTATTGCTTACTAAAATTACAATAAAATATACATTCATACCTTTACACGTAAAGTGATAGGACGTTAAACGCAATTACATAGAAGGTAATTAAGAACTGCATAGTAATTGTAAAAATAAATTACCATTCAACTTACTATTGTATTGTATAATGTATAACCATCCCGCTGCTGTAGATGTAAATTTAGCTTGAAGGCAGCTTTCTTGTTACGATAATTATTCATAGAAGAACTGTAATGGAAAACATAAACGGTCAAATTGTCACCCACCCAAGATGTTCTGGTTTCCGATGGCTATCCCAGCCCTGTTGAGGTATGCATCATATGAATAAAACGTACAATAAACTATGAAATAACGTATCTTTGAAGTTCTCCAGTGATGATAACGCGTTGTCAAATTGGAATACAAGGTTTATTTTCACTTTAAAGATTTAAATAATAACATGCAGGTTATTTAAGCAAACAGAAACCTTATATGATTTCTGTGAACTTTATCTTCACATGAATATTTAGATTAAATTTAAATAGAATAAACTTATATTTAAATGGACAATAAATTTTATATCAGCGAAATTGTAGGTTGGTCTGTGTGTTACCTTCTGTGTATTTTGTTCACATTTATACATTCAGATCTAAATTAGAGTGAGTAAATTTTGTTTAACGCCGCTTTTAACAGTATGCCAGTTATATAGCGTCGTGTCAGCTTAATATGGGAGGAAAGCCCGAAGTGATGCAGGTCTCAGACGTTTACCATCTCGGTGAAACCAACGAGCACGGGTATGGTGCTGACAAACCTAGAAACCTAATCCGGGCGAACCGGGATTAGATCCCACAATCAGGTTTCCTGCGTGCCCAAGAGACGCAACTCTGCACAGCGAATCGCGGCGCCTTAGACGACGAGACATTGTGCATTTTAAACATCGTAGACTTGCTGGTGACGTGCATGAGGTCATCTTAACAAACAATTAACATGTTAAGAACGTGAGAAAGATGTTTGATTTTTCAGCTATCGCGGCGGGTCAGCATAATACCCGTGGAAAAGGCTTGAAGTTCACAGTGATGCTTTTTAGCGGACGTTCCCACAATCCAGGTTTTGAATTATGAACATCGGATCCTGACATGACTAAGGTACGCAACTCTTGGTGACTTATACCCCATTCGCATACAATGTTTTTTCTTGTTTGTAATATTAGACAAAGCTTGACAATATGGATGTGTCTGTAATTTGCATCAAGAATAAGGTTAGATCAGATTTTTCAAATTTCGTCTTGGGTGAAAGTTTGTTTAAACTGTCATCGAATCTATAGATGACTTCCTGCTACTTCTTTCTTTGGTCGCAAATGATCAGGACAATATCGAGAAACTTGTTAGAAACAGTTAACTCCGGGCTTTCCTATCACATTAAGCTGATACGCCGTGATCTAACTGGAATACTGTTAAAAGCGGTGTTAAACCCAACTCACTCACACATTGTTGATACTCAGACACGGTGTATGGGATATTATGCTGCACATCCAATCTACGATCGTGCGTTGTGATTGTTGCTATGATTAAAGAGACAATATTTTGACTTGTACTATGTGATCCCGTGTTTTTTTCAGGTGAACAGTTGACTTGCTTTTGCATGTGTTTGAGACGTGTTTTCCCTGGTGGTGCAGGATCCGCTCACCTAGTATCTTCAGTATTTGATAATGATCCAAAAACATAGGCTTTTGGAACAGTCAGACTCGTGCAGTTGACTCTACTTTCGGCAACCTTGCCTTTGCATGTGTTTGTGACTGGTGCTACCGATGGGGCAGGATACGCTCACCTTTTCGCAAACACATTACCATTTGATAGTGATTCATAAACACATACTCATGATGCACTCGGAATCGGACAATGGACTCTGCTCTGGTGCTGATGTTTTTATGATTGCAGAACTGGTATTTTATATCATACATACAATTTGAGTATTTTATGTCAGAGACATCAATCAAAGTCTGGGGTTGCCATTTTCCCCGGGCCTAGGCCTTCCTTAATGTATTCATAAACTGACACGCATGTCACAGAGCTACATAATAATAAAAATCAAGCTTGATAGGACTGCCACTAAGCCCGGGTCTGGTCCAACTGTAATGCTGTTCCACGAGCCTTTATAATCTCACCGAATCATACGTAGTCCCAGTTTCACATATACATTTGTAAGCATGAGGATACTGAAAAATGATTGTACATACTCTCTCTCTCTCTCTCTCTCTCTCTCTCTCTGTATGTGTGTATGCAAGTTTTCGAAACTGAATATCAATTCCTCCTGGAGTACCCTGCTTACCTCAATTCAAGAATAAGACACCTTCCGCCATACTATTAGTGCACTGTTACTGTTAAAAATATTATAATTTGTTCACTGATAATTTCTTTTAATTAAATAACTGACAGTCTATTCATTTAGACGCCATTGCATCAAAGACAATGTTAATGAATGTATAAATACCCGTATTCAATTGTCTTGTTATCATGTTAATTAGATACTGCAATGTTTTTGTACGTGCCTTTATACAAAAATATACCATTAATAACGATATAGTTAAACAACAGCAATATAGTTCAACAATTTATTGCATACTTCATGCATACACATATATTCCATGACGATCATAGATACAAAAATTCCTCATTTTTCGCGAACACCTGGTGTCTTCACAGATTTTCAGCGAACACTTACTGAGGTTTTTACCATTATTTTGCATTCTTGCGCCCGGTGGAATCTGTTTCGGTAGATGATCGAGAATGGTTATTCTCTGGCGTTGACGTTTTATATTTGCTCTACAAGCAGACCGTTATTAATTATACGCAAAGCTTATTGCCTATATATGTACACGGGACAGTCTACATCGTCACAACGTAAAGCAAAGTCCAAAGGTTTATGGTATTAATAGTAAAAGTCCAAAGGATTATGGTATTAACAGTAGTGGTAGTTGCAGTAAAAAAGAGTATCGTTTGTAACAGTGTTGATAGTTGCAGTAAAAAAGAGTATAATTTGTAACAGTATTGATAGTCGCAGTACAAAGAGTATAGTTTGTAACAGCTAGATAGTCGCAGTACAAAGAGTATCGTTTGTAACAGTATTGATGGTGGCAGGAAAAAGAGTATCGTTTGTAACAGTATTGATAGTCGGAGTAAAACGAGTATCGTTTGTAACAGTATTGATAGTCTGAGTAAAAAGAATATAATCTGTAACAGTATTGATAGTCGCAGTACAAAGAGTATAGTTTGTAACAGCATTGATAGTCGCAGTAAAAAGGGTATCGTTTGTAACAGTATTGATAGTAGGATTAAAAATAATATCGTTTGTTACAGCATTGATAGCGGCAGTAAAAAGAGTATAATTTGTAACAGTATTGATAGTTGCAGTAAAAAGTGTATAATTTGAAACAGAATTTATTGTTGCAGTAAAAAAGAGTATAATTTGTAACAGTATTAAGGGTTGCAATAGTATAAATAAATAGTAATTGAATACAATATTTACAAGTTGATTTACTCGAAGTTATTATATAATACTGATAACGTGTCGAGCCCCAATACACATATATGTATTAAATGAAAGCAAAAAAGACATGTCGTAGCTTATGAAAAGTTCGTTAGTTTTGGTGATTAGTCCTTCATCGTCAACAGCGACATGTTGCCAGAAAGAACTATGGCAGTGGCGGCTTCTCCGTCGTCACTGACGAAGCAGTCAAGTTGGTCATGGATTCACTTCTGCAACGACGCCGACGCGACATCACAATGATGACGATGAGGACGACACAGACGAAGAGGAGGAAGAACAGTGCCACGGCCATTACAATAAGGGTTAGAGTTATCTCCCATGGTCTACACTCCGTCTCAATGGCGGGCGGGTCGCTGTCGTCGTCTGCAAAACAACGAATGGCATTACTCATATGGCAGCCAATCACTATACGGATAAACCATGCTAATCGGGATAGTTCAGTAACCTATAAAGGAAGTCATCGAGTGATACCAAAAGACTAGAAAGCCTGAAGTAACACGTGACCAAAAGACCAAAATGGAATTCTCTTTCTGAACAGTCTAAATGTTATAAATTGTAAATTATAAACGTCTAGAAAAGCCATTGACGGTAATGTAAACCACGTTTTGGTATTTAGAGTGAGTGAGTATGGTTTCACGCCGCTTTTAGCATTATTCCAGCAATATCAAGGCGCGTTTGATATTTAGAAGCTCGACCGCCTCCGTGGTCTAGTGGTAGAGCGTCCGCCCGGAGTGCGGAAGGTCCGGGGTTCGATGCCCGGCCGCGTCATACCAAAAGACGTTAAAAGATGGTACTTGTTGTTACCCTGTCTGGCGCTCGGCATTAAGGGGCTAAAACAAGGACAGGTCGGCTCGGAGTCAGTATACTGTGTCTGAGTGGGGTGTTCATGTTAAACTGCGGCATGGTATCTCAGTGTGCTAGAACTATAAATCGGCATCACTCCGGACTAGTACAAGCAGCCACACACACACACGTGCCTGCACGTCGCTACATAAGTGCAATAATCTTGGACGCGATGTTAAACCCAATTTCACCTCACCTATTTAGAAGCTCAAGTGATGAGCGTTGGGTGGCATTCTAAGAATTCGTCCGGATGACACGGTTTCTGGATTTGCAGAGTGACGCCTGTTTCTTTTGTGTTCACCCGTATTGTGTTGATATGACAAGGCTAATGATCGAGGTGAATATAAGATTCAAACCCGGATTTGGGCATCCAAGGGACAAAACTCTTGAAACGTGATGAGGAGTTTTACGTCACATTATAACGCTTTTGTAATGAGGAACGGAGTTTTAACCAACTATTTAGGGCTTCTTTTCGGAGATTTTGTCTCATGAGAAGTACAAATGCCAAGATAAAATGCTATCTCATGCCAACTGCAAATGTCCCTTATGAAGTTCTGGCTTAAAATAGGTCTTCAGCAACCCAAGCGACTAACGGCGACAAACGGGATTGCGTTGTCAGACTCGCTGACTTGGTTGAAACATGTTATCGTATCTCGTAATCGTATTGCGTAGATCGATGTTCATGATGTCAATCACTGGATTGTCTAGTCAAGACTCGATTATTTACAGACCGCCGTCATGTAGCTGGAATATTACCGATTGCGGTGTTAAACAACAAACAAACAAACACACATTAAGGTTATCTTTCTTCCATCGATTACATTTGCTTGATTGTTTAAAGCTATGTACAGCAGGATCGGTCGGGTAGCCTAGTGGTTAAAGCGTTCGCTCGTCACGCCGAAGATCCGGGTTCGATTCCCGACATGGGTTCAATGTGTGAAGCCCATTTCTGGTGTCCCCCGCTGTGATATTGCTGGAATATTGCTTAAAGCGGCGTAAAACCATACTCACTCACTATGTGCAGTAGGGTCTCTATATAGAAACTATTTTATATACAAGAACAATAACATTGTCCCGTCGAACAAAATGGCGGACTCTGTATCACTTCAGACTCCCTGAATGGCCAGACACGTTATTGACAGGTGGCCACAGGCTAATTCGTTGAATGGCACATATTCCCAGATAATGTCCAAGTGGAAATAAGAGATTGGTTGTTTTACGCCACACTGGGCAATATCCCAGCTATATCACGAAGGGCTACTGAATCTACACCAGACACCCTCGTTGCTGAACGGCCCTAAAAACTGGACGTCATGACAAGCAACCAAAACACAAAGCCTGACTAACGCGTCAAATTCAAGGACCGACAAGATACTTTTCTTTTTCAGGTTTCTTTCACAATACATTATTTCAGGTAAACCAGAAGTACAATTTAGTTTTGTAAAACCCGAGGGAAATGAGTTTTTTTCAGGCATTTAGTGGAACAAAGTATTTTCTAAATTATACGATGCCAGAATATCAAATAAACTGTCCCCTCGTCAATAGCTGTACAGTAAACTACGGTTATAACGAACACGCTTATAACGAACTCACGGATATAATGAACTTACTTTTTTAGTACCGACCATTTGCTGTAGTTATGCTGTATATAAGCTTATAACGAACTACGGTTATAACGAACTAAAATTAGTAGTCCCTTTGAGTTCGTTATAACCGTAGTTTACTGTATATACACGAGCACTGTGTCTGAGAAATGGTACATTGGTAATGTTGACCCACCTTCAGTGGAGGCCGTGTCGCGAATCTTGATGACCTGCTCTAGGGTTGTGGTGGCTGCAGCATCTCGTCTCCTTCGCCCGTAACCCACCTCATCTCCTGTACAGGTAGCCTATAACAATGCAACGGACGATCATGTCATGCTTATATCAAATGCCATTGCATAGGGACGACTTATAGCATTAGCACGGACGATCGTGGTATGGTTACAGAGAAGGTCATTGTATTGGGTCGACTAACAGCGTTGCACCAACGGGCTGACATGGCATGCTTATATAGAAGGTCATTGAATAGGGACTACTTTAACATTGCACCAACTCACGATCGTGTCATTCTTATACAGAAGGTCATTGCATAGGGACAACTTATAGCATTGCACCAACGGACGATCGTGGCATTCTTATATTGATGCTCTCTGCACAAGTACAACCTGTAACATTCACCATCGGACGATCGTGGCATGGTTATATTATAGGCCACTGCAAAGGGACGACTTATGACATTGCACCAACGGGCGATCGTGGCATTCTACAGAGAAAGCTCTTGCATAGGGACGACTTAAAACATTGCACCAACGGGCGATCGTGGCATTCTATAGAGAAGGTTACTGCATAGGGACGACTTAAAACATTGCACCAACGCAGGGAGCTGGGATTTTGTATGCAGACTAAAATTCCTTTGTTCAGCTACATCTGCAAAAACAGATAATTTTTTTTATTGTTTTAATAAGATAATGAGCCTAAATATATTTTTACTGAAAAACACCTTTTTTTGTGGCAGATAATGTAATTTTATTTCAACAGTTTGAAGCAAAATTATTTTTTCAAGCTTTTTCTTGAACAATATATGTTTGCGATAAAGTTCCAGGCCCTCCCCTGAAAATCGAATAGTCGGTCCTTTATAGAGCAGGTCATTATATAGGGACGACTTATAACATCGTAACAACAAATGTTAAGAGCATGCTTATAGTTTAGGTGAAGGAAACGGTTGGCTTATAACATTTCAATATCAGCTTATGAGTATATATGAAGTTTAAATAAAAACGCTAACCAAGAAGGTAAGATATAGATGCAATCTCTCAAAGGGTTGCTTAAGAGGTCAAAATGACGAATATCTGAGATAAATAGTTTTAATCATGATTATATCTTTTATATGCATCATCAACATCAACTTCCCGAGGCAAGAAAGTTAACTGACTAAAAAAGTCCAGTTTCCATCCTTGCCGAACTAGGCTGGTATTATGGAGTTACATTTTGGCTGGACTAACGATTCTATGCATAGTCCAATCAAAATCGCGCAAAGAAATCGAAATCCGGTCAGTAAACTGTCGTGTAGTTTTCGGTCGATTGCAGGATTTGCAAAGGACGTACATCGCCAACTCGTTGTCAACAAATAATTTTCAAATCTTTTCATGTTTTTAATCCTTTGCTCACGCATTTTGATGCATTTCGTGATGTAAGACCCGTTTTATAACACTGTAGAACTTGATTATCGATCAGATCGTCTTGACTTGGCGCCGCCATTTTGTTTGATACAAATGCAAGCGATACGAGAGGTGGAATCTGATTGGTCCATAGGAGAGGCTCAGAAGGGACATGACTCGTAATAGCCACTGGTGGCGCTACGATCGAGGCCAGGAATTACAGCCTAGTTTGGCAAGGGTGGAAACTGGACTTTTAAAGTCAGTTTACTCACTTGCTTCGGGAAGATTCTTCGACATTAAAAAAATACGCCACCTAAACAAATTAGGTCCCGGACAGTTGGTCCGCTTGCACAAAGCGATCGTAGCTTCGTATACTTCAACATAGGCTGCATTTTTTTAACATGCTTTTAAATTAATCACCGAATTGAAATTGATTTGTGCAAGTGGGCCCTGGTCGCCTTAAGCATGTTCAGAGCCAAGGGACCCATGAAGATCCGGGGTAGAATAGGTCTTCAGCAACCCATGCTTGCCGTAAAATGCGACTACGTTTGTCATAAGAGGCGACTAACGCGATCGGGTGGTCAGACAAGCTTTCACCATTCAAAAGTCATGAGTTCACGTAGGGATTCTGGGTAATAATAGAGGTCCCTAGAAACCTATGTGACTAAATGCAACAGGGGGTCAGGCTCACTGACTTCGCTAATACATGTCATCGTATTCCAATGCGTGGATCGATGTTCATGATATCAATCACTGGATTGTTTGGTCCAGACTCGATTATTTACAGACCGCCGTCATATAGCTGTAATATTGCTGAGTGCGGCGTTAAACAACAAACAAGCAAACAAACAAACAAACAAATCAGAGCCAAGGCTACTTACAGGGGCACACCTAGCAGCATCTGCCAACACACAGACTTTGATGTCGAAGCTGAAGAGTACCTCATCACTACCTTCAAACCGGAAGGCGTAGAGAACGAGTTCTGAGTGGTCTGTGATGTTAACTGAGTTAGGCTTGAGAGCCGCCTTGGTCACTGGCATTGCTTCAGGGGTCATGCATCTGAAGCGCAGAAACTATGTTGCATAATAGGATTAATAAATACAAGCAACCCTTTCTATAACCACAAGAAATACCTGCCGAAAGTATAATCAACTGTACGATTCTGACTGTTTCAAGAGCCTGTGTTTTTTGATCATTATCAAATACTGAAGATACCAGGGGGAGACCCGTCTCAAACACGTGCAAAGGCAAGTCAAGAGTCCATCCTCAATACGGGCACATATGGTACACGTCAGACGAGGAAATTTTTATTACATAATTTTTGTCACTGCTGCGTCAAACTGGAAATGTCCTTTATGTCTACCATAAACTTTTTGTGAAAGCTCTGCTGAGGCCTTATGGTAACATTGGTCAAACAACGTTGAAGCAAGAGTCGTATGTCGCTCTTTGAAATCGTCGCAGGAAGAGCATGCTCGGTTGTAAAATTGAAGACACTGAAGGCTGGAGCTGCTGGAATATTGCTCGACATATAGGGAAAGTTACCTCAACATGAAATGATACCACTACCTCAACTTGCATGCGCGATTGATATCCATCCCCAACCGTTAACGTGAGTTTAAATAAAGTTTAATATTCATTATTGTGAGACAATATGTTCAAGATATGTATTATAAACAGCAATTAATGGGCTGGTTGAATAAGGTGCAAATAACTTATTTTTAGTTAAAACATTTTCCATACTCTTCTTGACATACTAAGCCTAGATGACAATAAATTCGTTGACTCAGTGAGTTTGAACAGTCGCCATTTACGTACAGCGTTAATTTAAGGCGCGTCAGCTCCATTTGGGAGGAAACTCATGAGAACGGGGGTCGTGCTGAGAAACCTAGAATCATTGTAATGTTGGGAGATTTAATGGTTGATGTATATTTTAGTATTACGATATGGCAATGCGTAATTTGTTATTAGCGGTATGCGAGGACGAGTTATGTCCCTTTGAACGGAAGTGAGCGAGAGCACATGTTTTGATTTGAAGAATGCGATGTGGTGTCATGTGCTGGATTTGCGAAAACGATTGCGTTACACATTGAACTTGTCAAATGAAAGTGTATGTTTGCGACGATGTGTTATGCTTGCCTGAATCCTAGCAAAATTGAGAGTTTTTTACGTGGCCAACGATGACGGGTCTCAGTAATAAATCCATAAAAAATCATGAAGTGTTGCGTCTCATGGTTACATCACGAAGAGCATGGAACATCATCCAGATGCGTGGAATAAGGTCAAACCACCAAATCAAGAACCGTTGCAATCAGAATCAGGACGAATCTGGTATTAAAATCCACGCACCTTATGAGGTTTTGGCCACTTGGCCACCCATCCCACTCGGCAGAGGTGAGGTGAGGTGAAATGGGGTTTAACGTCGCGTCCAAGATTATTGCACTTATATAGCGACGTGCATGTACGTGTATGTGTTTGTGTGGCTGCTTGTACTAGTCCGGACTGATGCCGATTTATAGTGCTAGCTCACTGAGATACCATGCCGCAGTTTAACATGAATACCCCACTCAGACACAGTATACTGACTCCGAGCCGACCAGTCCTTGTTTTAGCCCCTTAATGCCGAGCGCCAGACAGGGTAACAACAAGTACCATCTTTTAATGTCTTTTGGTATGACGCGGTCGGGGATCGAACCCCGGACCTTCCGCTCTCCGGGCGGACGCTCTACCACTAGACCACGGAGGCGGTACCCACTCGGCAGAGACCATATAATAGATCTATTATATGGTCTCTGCACTCGGCCATATTTTCAAATGCGAACGTGGTAACAGTTGGGCCGAGTCATTTTACAATATTTGTATGCTTCATGTTATCAATCTAACATCAGAACATGCTATATTAGTTGATGTTTTGCTTCATACCCGTTGCGGATGAAGACGAGTGTTTTGTTGGTCCCCGTCCTGTTGTCAGTAGCCTCGCCGTACTCGATCCTCATGTGCGTATATACTAGAACACAGAACAGGTTGGGGAGTGAATTGTATACCGCAGTCAGCATGTTTCAGTCATATGTTGGATACCAGTAAATGAATTGAGTGCAGGCAAGGCAACCCAACTATTTAAGAAAAGCAACAAATACCCTTTCCATAATCAGAAGACCATTGTACAATTTCGACTACATCATAACCATGTGTTAAAAAATCACTATCAAATAGTGACGATACAAGGTGTTCGCGAAATGCAGAGCCTTACGTTAGCACCCATCACAAACACATGCAAAGGCAGGTCAATTATTCGCCTGAAAACACACATACACTATCCACGTCATCGAGGCAAAAGCAGAGGCACAGAGCCTGATCAACCAGTTTAGTCATGGCATATGCTGACAAAAAGAATGATGCACCTGTGACCCATCCGATCCGGAATCCACAGGGATGTGGGTGATACAGAGGCACATCGCTCCGCGTGGACACACTGAAAACACCGTGATACCAGTATTCACTGTCAAACATAAGACTGGTGTTGCTATGTAGTTTACTATCATTTGCAACTATCATGTAATAACGATTTTGGTTAAGCAGTTAAGGGATACTTTGCCGTTATGAGTGAGTGAGTTGGGTTTAACGCCGCTTTGAACAGTATTCCCGTTATATCACGGCGTGTCAGCTTAATGTAGGAGTAATGCCCGAAGTGATGCAGGTCTCAGACGTAAACCACTTTGGTGAAACCATCGAGAACGGGTATGGTGCTGACAGACCTATAAATATAATCGGCGCGAACCGAGATTCGAACCCGCCGTCATAGGTTTCTGGCGTACCTAAGAGACGCAACTCTGCACAGCGACTGAGCCACCCGTGCCCCCTTGGCCGTTATAAGCATAAATCCAATCCACACTTAAAGACACAAGGGCATGTGATCCCGTGGGCATGTGATTCGACTCATTACAGTGTTTCACTACAAACCTCCTTCGAGTCCAATGACAAAGCGTAGTTCCTCTCCAATAAGAACAGGCTTCCCGTTGGCAAGTGAATTGGTGATAGGCATATCATTCGATAGTATATACAATCTGGCGACTCCAAGGGGGTTCCAAATGGGGACAGGATTTAGGCCGACGCTGGTTGAAACAGAAAATAAATGTTAACTGTTTGGTTAAGCATAATTGTAATGAAGCAGTAAACCGCAGTGTCAATACATAACATGTTTTATTTGTTCTTTTACACCTCGGGCTGCGATGTGAAGATCCGGGGTAGAATAGGTCTTCACTAACCCATGCTTGCCGTAAAAGTCGACTATGCTTGTCGTGAGAGGCGACTAACGGGATCGGGTGGTCAGGCTCGCTGACTTGGATGATGCATGTCATCGTGTCCCAATTGCGTGGATCGATGCTCATGATGTCAACACTGGATTGTCTGGTCAAGACTCGATTATTTACAGACCGCCGTCATATAGTTGGAATGTTGCTGAGTGCGGCGTTAAACAACAAACCAAACCAAACCAAACCTCGGGCTGCCATATTAGAGCTTTAACACGGCACCCTAAAAATAAGTGTCAGGGCAAGATAAACCAGTGATTGATATTATGACAACGTCCCCTATACGTCTACTGTTCAAGGAGCATCAAAACCCTGTCACGTACTGAGCGGTGCTGAGAGTGATGGCTCCGGTGAGAGTCACGTTGTCCTCCATGACACATCTGGCCGTGACGAGGTCATCCACGTGTAAGATCATCTCCGTGTCGTAACGGACAACAGCGGTCCTAATAAACTCCCGGGTTCCATTGCCATGCTGTTACCAATAGTGGGAAGGTGTGGAAAAAACAACAACAAAAAAACGATTGCTGACAAAATACAATGTGATTGCATTGACATATATTGATTAATTTTTGTTCTCAGAAATGTCGACACTAGTATGAACTGTATTTTTCACACAGTGAATTCAGACACACATACAGGATTAGAAATTACACATTAAGATTTAGAATCCATGTCATTATTTAAATTACGGATGGGGCTATTTGTATAGTTACCAATAACAGGAATCTCCCAAGTATACCATGTGCAAATAGCTGATAAGTTTAATATTGTATTGTCTTTAATGATCGTGTTGTGATCAGACATACTACCGCCAGTGGCGGATCAAGGTTCGACAACACATCCGTCCCACCTCCTCTAAAGAGTCCCCACTGAATTCATACCCACCGAATGTCACAGTAACATTAACATAGATAACGTAGAATTTGTATTACTGAATTCAATGAACATTGCTTTAACCTTTAACTATTATCGCAATAGAGTTATTGCGATAACAATGTGGTTTACCGTCGCGTTCAACGTTATTGCACTTACATATTGACTGTCTGTGTGTGAAGCTGACTGTACTGGTCGAAGCTCATGCCGGTTTCATAGTACTAGCCCACTGAGATTTCATTCCGCATTTTAATACATATCCCACTCAGACACAGTATGCTGACTCCGAGCTGACAAGTCCTTGTTTTATGCCGTTAATGCCAAGCGCCAGGCAGGGTAACAACAAGTACCATCTTTTAACATCTTTTGGAATGACGCGGCCAGGGGATCGAAGACGCTCTATTCACTACACAACGTAGTTAAATATATCATCAAACGCATAAGACAAATATAACTTTTTTTGAGACATTGTCATGGGCAGTTCACTGTTGTAATACAAATTATATCTTTGTAGAGCATTTATCATTTTATCAAAAGACCATTTACTTACATCTACGAGGACGGCAGAACCACATTCACTGCTGTTATGGAGCACCTCAATATAGCGCCCTTCATCCCAAGTGTCCGGCAGCTGGTCAGTGTCAGATGCATTCACTGGAACCACCAACGATTCACATGCTGGGGTCCCCCTCATACCCTCAATGTAGGCAATGCCGGCGAAGGTTCCGTAAGGGTTAATACCAATGACCATCAAACTCTCGGTGCAGTAAACATCAACTGGAAAAAAGCAACGGTATCCACCAAATCCGACAGCAAATCAGCCATCTCGGACCATATCATCAACTGTCCCAATCACATCATCAACTGGGACAACGTCCAAATCCTCGCCAACAACCTCCATGATTTCACCAAAAGAAAACTAACAGAAGCAGTCCACATTCGCCGCCACAACCCATCAATCAACAGAGATCAAGGCTATTTCATCCCATCCGCCTACTATGAACTCATCAAACAATAATCACCTGTTTATTGGCTTCATGCCCCATTGGCTTCTAGCTATGTGTTTTCTGTCCATCGTGTTGTGATAGCATCATCCTTGTTGTCACACCTACCTATGTTATCCCACTCATGTATGCCCTTGTTGTTACTGTTAATCCTCTACTGTTAATCCTCCACTTGCTATATACATTCTGCACTATGTCCCTCATTCAGTCTTGCTTGACAACGGTATAAGGATCTATACCGAAACGTCGCTTTTTACAGTATTAAAGAAGTTGTTATCCATAAAATTATGTCTATCTTGTCATCCGCCAACTTCTAAGTAATGCCTATCAAACAAGTCAAACAAGGTATCCTCCCATCAGTCATACAGGCCATTTGTCATACAGCTTATAACAACATAGGATATGCATGACTGGACCACTAACCCCCTGCCTTCTACCTATCAATATGGACTGTTCCACACAGATCATTAACTGTGTTTATGTTTAAGTTTGAATTATAGGGAACACCAAGATTATAATTATGAATGATCCTGTGCTAATACATTTGCAGATTGTAAGAAAACAAATTGTAAAGCAGAAAAGTAATTAATAAATTAGTATGGTTTATTCAACATAAAATTATAAATATGAACCATGTTTAACAAGAATTAATAACATAATTCAACATTCAAAGCATCGTAATGGCGGATAATGGCTATCCAAGCTTCAATAGGTGACCTGCAGCATCAAGGAACTGGATTGGACTTTTCCTTCCTTGGGTCAGTTGATCTTTCAGTCTCTGGAGTCTATTGTCAACCTCACGGTTGACCCGCTTTCTACTTGGTTCAGGTGCACCGAGGTTTATTTGCGCCAATTTCACCTTGCTAGCTTTCTCAATCATTCGGAAGACTTCTATCAGACCGTAGATGTTGGGGTGTTTGGTGAAGACTTCTATTCAGCTTGTTGTGGAAGCCTTCCAGGTTGTTGTTGGTCCTCGGGCCAGTGGTGTCATGGTGATTCCATAGGAGAATCGGAAAGCGAGCATCATAATCTGCCCATATCAATACCAGGTAGTCGTTGAATGTCTCAGCTCTGGGTAGATCAGGTGTCAGCTGCATCGCTTCTAGCCAGGCGTCTTGGAACTCCAACTTGATGGCACGGATTGCTGCTTGTTCAAAATCTGTCTGCAGGCGAGTGGGGGCAAGTTCTCTGTTCAGGATGTCTGCAACATGGGTCTTCAAACGGCTGAACATTCTTCTGAACGTTGTCATCTGGCGGTCGGGTAGCAAAGCATAAACTACAGGATAGCTGGCAGATCCACTTCTGACGTGAAGTATGTACACTTGATCCCAAAGGGCAGGGCAGGGGGCAAAGGTAGCATCCATGTATATCGTCTCAGCACCTTGTAAGATCTGTAGCTGCTCATCTGTGGCAAAGGCAAGGATCTTGTTTTCTTCTCCATCGCTGAATAGGAGGAAGCGGGCCCCATCTAATGTATGGCTCCAGGCATCATCTAGGTCCACTTAGGCTCTGGTTTGGGGCCGGACGGGTATGGTCTTCCTTCTGTGGCGGTAAAGGGCACTGCAGGGAGGGCTTGGGCTTGGTAATCATCTTCTTCAGCGATCTGTTGGTTGAAGAGCTGCTGTATCGGAGTTGTTTCCTCTCTTGCTCTCTTCCTCATGTTGTTGACAAAACGAACTCGGTTTGAATTCTCTGGGGTTGGTTGTGCTCTGACACATTCCTCACAAAATCACCAACAGCAGTGCACTTGCCGGAGCAAGATTTAATTACACAACGCCAGTGTTGTGCTGTCTGTCTTGTTGCATTCTTGTTAAACAAGTATCCTTCAAAGAGAACCTGCTGGGTACCGCGGGCTGACGTAAATTATTCTACAAGTCGTAGAGCCATGATTGTGAATGATGTAAAGCAATTGATACAGTATTTTTACATATGTGTGTGATCACAAAATACATCTCATCAGACTGTTAAACAGTTTCTCAAACATCTCCAGTCTCCTTTCATAGGATTACATGAATTACATTTATTAACATCAAAGGGCAAAGTATTTTTTAAAACAACATCTTAATTATTTGTTAGTGAAAGAACTTACAGTGACTTTGATCATTTTAATACCCTCTTCTCACAAGATACCCAGCTCACAACTACTCACCCTTTATGAATTTAACATTGTTGTAACAAAGACCTTAAATCAGAGTGTTAGGTCATACCATTACAGCTTAAGGTGAGTGCTCTAATTACCCCCCTACTCAACTGTATGACGATTGGCAATAACAAGGTGTATGACAGATGGCCTGTCTGACTGATGGGAGGGAACCAAAGCAACAATGCCCTTTCCACAGTCATTGAGTCCATTGTACGATTAAGGTTTTATCACATGCATAATTATGCTTATGAATCACTATGAAATAGTGATGACACCTGGTGTTCGCGAAAAGGTTAGTATATCCTGCCCCACAGTGGCACCCATCATAAACACATGCTAAGGCAAATCAACTTTTCACTTTAAAAATCACGGGAACATGCATATGGTACAAGCCAAAATAGGGAATTGCGCCCGGCGTCATTTTGGTCATTGATGCGTCAAATTTGGAAATGTCTTCCATAGAATTGGGATTTTGTATGGATATTTGATATTTGTTCAGCTACAGCCGCAAAACCATACATGCATGCATAGACACACACAGTCACAGACACAGACACAGAAACACACACACACACACACACACACACATGGCCTGTGGAATATTAATGTACCTTAATCAGTAGCGTATTTCTTGGTGGTGTTTACATGTAAATGTGTTTTGTTGGACGGTGTCCCCGTCGCCAGGACGTGTTAAACTTACATCTCTTCCGATCGCATGTCTCTCCATAGTACTCCCTGCCACAGTAGCACTTCTCTGCCGTCCCATCTGTGTAGCAGGTGCCCTGGCCCTCGGTGCAGCTGCTGCAGGTAGTTTTAGAGCCTAGAGTTCAGGAACATAAACACGAAATGCATCGACATATGGTATTCATGCAGTTAAATACATATGCAAAATCATAGCATATTCGCAAATAAGAAAAACGAAAATATAATACTATGCATCGTTAATTATTTTATTGATTAATTCATTCACTGGAGTAAATGCATAGTTTCCAAGCTTGGAAACGACAATAGTTTAGCAAACGTGTACATACTTTCCAAACGTTTTCAACACGTTTCCAAATATATACTCTTGTAAAGTATGACAGTTTCCAAACCTTTTCAGAAACAGTTTCCAACAATTTCCACGTTTTCTGAAATTCATGAACAACGTCATAATTCATCCTGTATTTGGTGATGATTTATATCTCCATGAGTTGAAATATACTAGAATTAATGGTCCAAGAAAATATACTGGACCAAAAGGGGGAAAAAATGCTTTGTTTATTTGACAATTGAGAATTAATTGTAAACTACTTGTTGTGGGTCTAAAGAAATTATTCTTCAGCCTCTCACGCATATGCACACATACGCGTATTATCACACACTTATCATCTCCAGATATTGACTGAGTAGAACCATGAAACAGTTATACTTACTTGATTCCAGGGCACAATCATATCCCTCGAACCCACTCGACTGGCAATCGCACACTGGCTGACCAAGGGTGCATACCCCATTGACACAGGCTTGAGACATCCGCCGACAGTCGAAGGTTGCCTCCACTAAAATGATATTGACAGTAAGTCGTCATTTCTCCAAAAGGTGTATTATGATAAAAACATGATCAAATATCAGGCTTAAGTAAACAGACAATTAGATACAAATGCATGTGATGCTATCTAAACATCAATGAAGAAGGCGTTTTGGTGTTTAAAAGTATACATCCTTTAAAAAGCATTCACATATTTACATGAAATGTAGTCTTCTGAATCAGGACTGTACGGGAAGCATGTGGATGATAGGCAATTGTTACTATATACGTGAATCTTGCAGAAATTTGCAGAAACCGTGTCGCTAATAATTTATATTATACGTCACGTGAGACGGTTATATCACACATCACTTTATAACGTTTATATTACCAGTCACTTGAAAACACTTATATGACAAGTCACTTTATAACGCTTACATTACACGTCACTTGATAACACTAATATTACACGTCACTTGATAATGCTTACATTACACGTCACAGAAGGTTATATCACACGTCACTTTAAAACGCTTATATTACCTGTCACTTGATAACACTTATATTACACGTCACTTTATAACGATTATAGGAGGCGGTCGGGTAGCCTAGTGGTTAAAGCGTTCGCTCGTCACGCCGAAGACCCGGGTTCGATTCCCGACATGGGTACAATGTGTGAAGCCCATTTCTGGTGTCCCCCGCCGTGATATTGCTGGAATATTGCTAAAAGCGGCGTAAAAACATACTCACTCACTCACTTATAACGATTATAATACACATCACTTGATAACGCTTATATTACATGTCACTTGATAACACTAACATTACGCGTCACTTGATAACGTTTATATTAATTATACGTCACGTGAGAAGGATATATTACACGTCAGTTGATAACATCTACACTACACGTCACTTGATAGGACTGATATTATACTTCACTTGATAATGTTAATATTATACGTCACATGAGAAGGTATTATTGCACGTCACTTGACAACGCTTACATTACACGTCACTTGATAACACTAATAATACAAACCACTTGAAAACGTTTATATCATACGTCATGTGAGAAGGTTATATTACACGTCACTTGATAACACCTGTATTACACGTCATTTGATAACGTTTATATTATACGTCACGTGAGAAGGTAACATTTACACGTCAGTTGATAACGCTTACATTACACGTCACTTGATAACACCCATAATACATGCAGTTATATCATAAATGTGTATGGAATATTGTCAAAACCGGTGTAAACACATACTACCCCACTATCCCACTCACTCACTCACAATACATGTATTACCGTTACCGGGTTCTAAATATTTACATTACCTAGGCCCAGAGCAAGCAACAGTATCCAGACAACCATAGATCTCATTGTGGACAGCTTTAAAATCACTGAAAGCAAAATAAAGATATAATTTCGCCTGGAAATTGAATATTTCACCCAACATTTTGCATAATAGATATCATTTATTGTAACATTCATGAAAATGACACCACATTAGAGTAGCCTCCCTTTGATAAAGGCTAGTTACTCTAGCGGTAACTAGCTCGCAAAGACACATTCGCGTCATAACATCTACTGTAAATCTTGATATTAACGCGAGCGTGTATTGAATGCGAAAAATGCGAGTGGTCTTTCCTTGCATTATCAAACATCGCATATATATCAACAATAAGACATTTTGGATAGCAGAAATACCAACTTAGTATGTATTTGAAAACATCCACACGAATTCCTGCCTACCTGAACATACAGCCGGTCATTGCCCTCTCACGTTTCATATACCCCTACATCACATCTCCCCGATGTTTTTATTGAGTGAGGCACGGCTTGTAAGCGTTCTGGTGCAATTTACCTTCGCTGATTGGGTCGATATCTTCAAAATATTGAGCAAGTAAACCTGAAAGTAATAATTTAGATAACCGAAGCTCAGTTCTTTGTAGTGTCGAATTCCTGCTGCGGTATTCACAATCATCAAAGCGAGTGGGAATTGAAAGCTTGTTATAAGCACAACTCACATGGGCAGCATGTCCAGAAACCTGATACATTTCTGTGGGCAAGAAAGTGCGAACATGAAAGTTATATTATAGCTTAAACATTAATTCAGCTCGTCACAAATAACACCCTGAGATATTTTCATAAAGGCTAAACAGAATATTCATAAGTTTATTACTTCAAAGACATTATGTATAGGTGCACACATAAACTCTTTCGATATATGTGTTAATCACATACTAAAATTATGATGCATGTTGTGACACCGTATATGGACTGCTGACATGGCGAACACCCTGTTGTGATCCCGTATACTTTAACACCGTGGTGAGCAATATTCAAGCAATATCACGCTGTGTTTGTGTATGCGGTTCAATGATCATGTCAGAAAATAAAATACGTTTAAAATTTATCAAATTTAGTCACGTTGACGAGCGAAATTTAACTGAAGGGATCTTCCCAAGATTTCATATATTACACTTCATTTCAGTAGCTGATTTCCAGGCCTGCAATATTATAATATGTATAATCCCTACAATGAACATGATTGTAGAGGAAACAACATATACGTCTATATGTACTTACTTGTATATACAACTCAGGTGTAACTTTCAACGATATTGTCATATATACTAGCGGGAAAAGTAAATATAACTGTGCTTCAAATAAAGTTCAATAAAAAACAACTTGGTTACTCTTTGAGATTAAGGATTGTTCTGGGCTCCAAATGGGTTATTTTTTTAAATATGATAACTATATTTCTGGGACAACATCACTCTGGAGCAGAACCAATTCATGCTAGAGGCTGATGAATCTCCATCTCTCTTCTAGAGCGTGTCGCTGTGTCTACCTGTTAACTGGTATGGGTATTGCCAATGCATCTGTTATGATAAAACATTGATAAGGCGGCGGACGTGTAACTAATAGGGGGATACCGGCCAAGTATTATGTTGTTATTTTCAATAACATAACATTTACACTACTTTATAGGGGACAAGGGTGACCCAGTCGTGTAAGCCGCTGCGATTCGCTGTGCAGAGTTGCGTCCCTTGGGCACGCCAGAAAACTATGATTGTGGGTTCGACATTAAACTGCCACGCCGTGATATAACTGGAATACTGTTAAAAGCGGCGTTAAACCAAACTCACTCACTACACTACTTTATACGAAGTACAGTTACTTTTTTCCGTTAGTATTGTTGGAAGCCTCGGTGGCCGAGTGGGTTAGATCGCTGATTTTGTGTGCTGGCCACACTGTGGCAGTGTGGGTTCGAAACCCTGACGGGACTCAACCCCCAAAAGTACTAGAATCTGTACTTTACCAAAAAGTGTTATCCAAAATATAACATTTTTTACAATTGACCAATGGTATTATGTGTTCATGTTTTAGTTATAATGTGCCATAGTATTCTATAGCTATGTATATACATCTATGTATAACACGTCAATGCCAGAGAATAACCAGTCTCGATTATCAGGGCGTAAAAGACAGCGACCTAATTACGTGCATGTTTTCACCGACCCTATGTAGATGAACCTCTCTTCAACTCATCTCAGGGGCGGTCGGGTAGCCTAGTGGTTAAAGCGTTCGCTCGTCACGCCGAAGACCCGGGTTCGATTCCCGACATGGGTACAATGTGTGAAGCCCATTTCTGGTGTCCCCCGCCGTGATATTGCTGGAATATTGCTAAAAGCGGCGTAAAAACATACTCACTCAGTCACTCACCTCATCTCACAGTTTTGTTTTGTTTGTTGATATGGCTGTCATACTGTGTTCTATGACGTTCAGCCTGCACATATACTTCCCATTTCCCGTATTTATTTATAGGAATACAGATAAAGTTCAACCAAATTCTATACAAAAACAGACAACAGACAAACAGAAACAGGTGCGGTTTGTTAAGCATGAGTACGTGGATGTCATAAAACCTTCCAACATATTGCATGGGCTGTGGCAACGACATCGCAATAAAATATGTAATGTTAATTTGGAAAGATATGAGTCATGGTTTCAATTTGCTGAAGCTGTTTGAGAGATATTAAAGCGTGTTTGATACCATTCCAAACTGGTGCACTTTAAAACTTAAATGTAGAATTGAATTGAATTGATTTGAATTTGAGCTACCTTACCACTCTCCTCATTCGAGTTAGGATCTGGTATCTTCCTGGAGGCAAAGATTGTGAAAGGAACTATGCTCTATACGAGCAACATTGCGAGGGCGTGTTGTGCTCTCCAATCTGTTTCTGATATGAGTAAGTGTAAATAATCAAGTCCGGGCCGAACATGATGATCAACGATCCCACCAATGACACGCAATCAGTCAAGTGAGTGAGTGAGTGAATTTGGTTTTACGCCGCTTTTAGCAATATTCCAGCAATATCACGGCGGGGGACACCGGAAATGGGCTTCACACATTGTACCCATGTCGGAAATCGAACCCGGGTCCTCGGCGTGACGAGCGAACGCTTCAACCACTAGGCTACCCGACCGCCCCAAATCAGTCAAGTGACAGAACATGAACGTTAAGCTTTATGCCACGCTTATCATTAACATAGATTACTGGTCCTGGTGACCAACTATACCCAAACATCTCCCTGGGGCCCATCACTATGTTATACAGTTACGTGTCGGTAGTAAGATGAGACTAATAATTAAAAAAAAATTCCGACGAAGAATGCATCGGAATGCAAATTGGAATATAACTCATATTCAAACCGGAACAGACGCATCTGAGGAGCATTCATGGGAATTGCTACGAGACCAGATTAAATTCATAGTTATTGATACTGCAATAAGTGCTTGAAACATGTGATACGTCAAATTTTATTTAAATCATATACAGCGTTGTGATTGTGATTAGCTGTGATTGGATAAATATATATATGAAACTGATATAAAGAAGATGTTGGACTAACGTGGACTTTATCAGTTTATTATATATATATATATCTATATATATATATATATATATATATATATATATATATATATATATATATCTATATATATATCTATATCTATATATATATATATATATTTGACACATCAGTGACAAAAATGATAAAATCTCATTTTCTGATCTGTACTTTTAAGGTGAACAATTGACTTGTCTTTGCATGTATTTGTGACGAATTTAACCTGGCTACGCTCACCTATTCGCGTACTATATTGCTTATACTTCATGGACTTGGAAATCAGTGGACACGTGGGCGATATTTCATTCAATATCCGTGATGTTCTCTATTTGTTGAATGAGGTGAGGAGTTGAGATGTATTTCTCGATGATATCCAAATTAAGCCGTGTTATTGTCGTGAAATACTGTCTCCGTGTAATATAGTACCGAGCCTTATTTACTGCTCTAATATCAATCCAGCTTAAATGAAACATAATTGTAATCACAGTGTATAAGTTTAATATTTTACATGATAATATAAATGTTTTAGTATTCACTTGACTAAAGTAGAGACCCGTGAAGATTCCGGGGTAGAATTGGTCTTCAGCAACCCATACTTGCCGTAAAAGGCGACTATGCTTGTCGTAAAAGGCGACTAACGGGATCGGATGGTCAGGCTCGCTGACTTGGTTGATGCATGTCATCGATCCCAATTGCGTGGATCGATGTTCATGATAGCAATCACTGGATTGTCTGGTCCAGATTCGATTATTTACAGACCGCTGTCATATAGCTGGAATATTGCTGAGTGCGGCGTTAAACAACAAACCAACAACAACAACAACAACAACTAAAGTAGAGTTGTTAAAACAGTCACAACACCATATACGGTTATATAGAATTTATTAGCTTCCCACAAACATTTGCTCCCTTCAAACATAATACAATTTACATGTGCATGTACGATATGACACTCAAAGTGTAATAGAATAAAATAAACGGATACTGAACGGAAGATGGCTCACCTGTTCAAAGCAACAATACATTAATTGTGTAATATTTAACACCAACGTACGTTTCCTAAGAGAGTAAGACTTAGAGATTGGCAAATAAGTATCAATAATATTGATTCTTAAATCATTAACACACCGTGCTGCCTATCGATCGCCGTCGTCTGTTCGTAACATCCATTGTAAATTTAAACAGACATGCTATACCTACAATCAATGAGGCAACATAAAGTTTATTATTGGACATTAACATGCAGATAAATACTAGTAGTCACGGAATGCTTCCAACTTCGAGTTACGCGACACATACAGGCTGCATGAATCCCAACTTCGAGTTATGTGAAACTAGCTGGCTGCATCAATAACAAATTCGAGTAACGTGACACAAACTGGCGGCATCAATCCCGACTTCGAGTTACGTGAAACATGCAAGCTTCATCAATCCAAACTTCGAGTTACGTGACACATACAGGCTACTTAATTTCAACTTCGTTTTACATGACACATACATGCCCCATCTATCCCAGCTTCGAGTTATGTGACACATATTGGCTGCATCAATCCAAACTTCGACTAATGTGAAACATACAGGCTGCATCAATCCCAACTTCGTGTTACGTGACACATATATGCTCCATCTATCCCAGCTTCGAGTTATGTGACACATATTGGCTGCATCAATCAAAACTTCGACTAATGTGAAACATACAGGCTGCATCAATCCCAACTTCGAGAGACGTGACACAAACAGCTACATCAATCCAAACCTCGAGTTACGTGACACATACATGCTTCATTAATCCCAGTTTCGAGTTATGTGACACATAGAGGCTACATCAATCTCAACTTCAAGTTAGGTGACACATACAGGCTACTGAACGATCTGTCAGGCCACGCGTAACCAATAATCGACAAGACAACTGGATTCGAACACAACGCCTACGGAATCGATTCCAGCCAGCAACAGTGACTGCAAGAAGCATCCCTGGCCTTCGACGAATATCTTCGCAAACCGTACGTCGCCGCCTTAGATGTGCAGGGATTGTCGCCAGAAGAACCGTCAGATGTCCGATTTTGACAGGAAACCACCGTCAAGCACGTCTACAGTGGTGCAGACAGCGTCTACGCTGGACGGCCATGCAGTGGGGACAAGTTCTATTCACTGACGAGTCTCGTTTTCACCTCAGCCATAGCGATGGACGGATTCGAGTGTACCGACGTCGCGGTGAACGTTACGTCAATCATTGTGTCATGGAAGAAGATCGGTTTGGGGGCGGCAGCGTTATGGTATTGGGTGGGATTACAGCAAGACAGAGGACCCGTTTGATAGTGGTAGAGGGAAATCTCAATGGACAGCGCTACCGCGACGACATCATCGGCCCTGTTGTTCTACCGTTTTTGCGTCGTCATGCCCTAGGCATTACCTTTCAACATGACAACGCCCGGCCTCATATTGCTCGACTTGTTCAGGATTCTCTTCAACAAAACAACGTGAATGTCATCCCCTGGCCGGCTCGCTTCCCTGATCTCTCACCAATCGAGCACATGTGGGGTAAGACAGACACTCGGGGAACTTCAAAACATGCTCCAGCAGATATGGACAGATATCCCACAGGACTTTGTGCGACGCCTGGTCCATTCCATGAGACGAAGATGTGTTGCTTGCATTTCAACCAGAGGTGGACACACACGCTATTGATTTGTAAATTGACATTTTGGCATGTTCATGTTTTTTTTATATGAAATCACGCATTTTCTGAAGTCAGTATGGCAAATTAAACCATTTGAACACTTCCAGGAGTCTTTTATCTGTTGCAAACCCAAATTGTTTCAGATTTGGTAAAAAACATAACTTTGCATTAAATCTTAGTCAATGTCACAGGAACCTTTGTTTTTCAGTATTGAAAGGGAACGTTTTTTCCCCTTATTGTATTGGACTATCGGCGTTTTTCTCAAACGTTGGTTATAGTATTGTTGCGCTTACATATATAGTTGGAATCGTACAATGACATCTAGTTGAGATTTCTTATTTCATGGAAATGGTTACAGTCGCTCTTATGTGTATGTACATGCATATATCTCTGTATATCAACTGTTCAATAATGGTTTATAATTTTATTTACCCTCTCTCTGTACAACCATGGTAATACTATTTACCGTAAAGCGAATAAAATGTGTGGCACAATCTGACTGGTTTCAATAACGTAGTAACGGGGAATCTAAGACCGGGAATAGTACCGTAACGGTATTCTCACTGTAATGCTTCTTTTTATAAGCATTTTTGGGTTTTATTTCCAAATGTGAAAAAGGTCTCAATCGACATGACGACTAATAGACTAATTATGTAATCTTAAATGCAACTGTCGCGTATCCCAGTCGCTGAAACATTCACATTTTAAGGTAACATCCGTATCTCTGAAATCACACTGTGTCTCGTAATCAATATCTGTCAGATTGACTGTCGTTGTATAACGTTAATGATCGTAACATCAATAACAACATTGTATAGCTAATATATTATGATAAAATATAATAAAAAATCCCTGTTTATATATGAAGAGTAACGAGAGAGAGAGAGAGAGAGAGAAAGAGTGAGAGGAGTGCGAGAGCGAATGAGAGAGTGGGAGAGGAGAGAGATAGTGCGAGCGAATGAGAGAGTGAGAGGGCGAGTGAGAGAGTTAGAGCGAATGAGAGAGTGAGAGAGCGAGTGAGAGAGTGAGAGCGAATCAGAGAATGAGAGAGCGAGTGAGAGAGTGAGAGCGAATCAGAGAATGAGAGAGCGATTGAGAGAGCGAGTGAAAGAAAGAGCTAAATATGATGCTTTTATATAATGTTGTCAGTAGTAGTAGCTAGTAGAGAGTGAAAGAGAGAAAGTGAGAGTGAGTAGGTGAGTGTAGTTTTACGCCGCTGTTAGCAATATTCCATCAATATCCCTGCGGGGGACACCAGAAATGGGTTTCACACATTGCAACCATGTGGGGAATCGAACCTGGGCCTTCGGCGTGACGATCGAGCGCTTTAACCACTAGGCTACACCACCGTCCCCAGAAAGTAACAGAGTGAGTGAGAGTGAGAGAGGAGTGAGAGAGCGAATTGGGAATGAAGGAGAGAGCGAGTTTATAATGTTGTTTTTATACGATGTCATTAGTAATATGGAATAAGCTAAAACTTGAAGAAGAGGCACAAAGATGAGTGAGTGAGTATAGTTTTACGCCGCTTTTAACAATATTCCTGCAATAGAAGTTAACATCTCAAGATGAAGTGGCATGCTCTGATACTGTAGCTGAATGAACGAAAACTCGCCCTTCACGAGGCTCTGTGCATTTTTAACAAAACAATTGTTGGATTGACCTTCTGATCGAGACGTTGAAATAAAAAAAGAAATTAGAATTATTTGAGGATCGGTAAAGGTGCATCGCCTCTTCAGTAAATATTTGACATTAAGAAATTAAATTAAATTAAATCATATTAAGGGGGAGAGTCTCTGTCCGTTGTTCATGTGAGGATTACAGACGTTTCTCGATGGCTGATGACACTGCATACACACCAGTCTTGGACTCCCTGCTGTTGCGACGACGCCGACGAGAAAAGACAACGATGACGATGAGTGCGCCAGACAGGAGGATGAGGAAGAAGATGGCCACAGCCATGGCGATGAGGATTGTTGTCATCTCCCAAGATGTCTCACAGCCCTTGGCTGCGATGCCAGGGATAGTATCTGGGTTTGAGTTTTCTGTGAAGAAGGTACGGATGGTCAGTAAACGTATACACACTATTTGAATCTTTCTGTGGTACACTTGTGTGTAACCTGGAATATGTAAATGACTGTGATACACGGAGAGGAGACAGGTTTGATTAGCATTGACATTACATTTATGTTTATTCCTGGACCGGTACGTTGATTCTTTAGAAGTGTTACTGAAATAGGACAACATTATGTTACCTTCAAATTGTCCTCCGCCCTGACTACGGATCTTCACCCAATAAGACTACATTACGTTACCTCCATATTGTCCTCCGTCCTGACTACGGATCTTCACCAAATAAGACTACATTACATCACCTCCATATTGTCCTCCACCCTGACTACGGATCTTCACCCAATAGGACTACATTACGTTACCTCCATATTGTCCTCCGTCCTGACTACGAATCTTCACCCAATAGGACTACATTACATCACCTCCACATTGTCCTCCACCCTGACTACGGATCTTCACCCAATAAGACTACATTACGTTACCTCCATATTGTCCTCCGTCCTGACTACGGATCTTCACCCAATAGGACTACATTACGTTACCTCCATATTGTCCTCCGTCCTGACTACGGATCTTCACCCAATAAGACTACATTACGTTACCTCCATATTGTCCTCCGTCCTGACTACGGATCTTCACCCAATAGGACCACATTACGATACCTCCATATTGTCCTCCGTCCTGACTACGGATCTTCACCCAATAGGACTACATTACGTTACCTCCATATTGTCCTCCGTCCTGACTACGGATCTTCACCCAATAAGACTACATTACGTTACCTCCATATTGTCCTCCGTCCTGACTACGGATCTTCACCCAATAGGACTACATCACACCACCTCCATATTGTCCTCCACCCTGACTACGGATCTTTACCCAATAAGACTACATTATGTTACCTCCATATTGTCCTCCGTCCTGACTACGGATCTTCACCCAATAAGACTACATTACGTTACCTCCATATTGTCCTCCGTCCTGACTACGGATCTTCACCCAATAAGACTACATTATGTTACCTCCATATTGTCCTCCGTTCTGACTTCGGATCTTCACCAAATAGGACTACATTACACCACCTCCATATTGTCCTCCACCCTGACTACGGATCTTCACCCAATAGGACCACATTACGCTACCTCCATATTGTCCTCCGTCCTGACTACGGATCTTCACCAAATAGGAATACAATAGGTTACCTCCATATTGTCCTCCGTCCTGACTACGGATCTTCACCCAATAGGACCACATTACGTTACCTCCATATTGTCCTCCGTCCTGACTACGGATCTTCACCCAATAGGACTACATTACCTTAGTCAGTTTTTAGGTATTGGACTGTCACATAATAGATTTGTTGCTTAACTTTTTGTGAGGAGTATATTCATAATTATATATACCATACCGCCCTGACTCCGGATCTTCACCACCTTGGAAAGCTGCACCTCATCCCCGGCATCCCTCTTCCTTCTGCCGTAACCGCCGTCTGGCGCGGTGCAGTTAACCTGACATACAGAAGGTGAGAAATGCCCAGTTTAATATCCCTCCCAAGAATACACCTGTTATTCATGTAACGAGATGGTGTTTTGGTTGGTGGGGGGTTACAGAAAATCTGAGGTCAAATTATGTGTTTTCAGTATTTTCTGAAAAAACAACGTTATCCTAAGTGCATTTCACGCCGAAGACCCGGGTTCGATTCCCGACATGGGTACAATGTGCGAAGCCCATTTGTAGTGTTCACCGCCGTAATATTGCTGGAATATTGCTAAAAGCGTCGTGAAGATAAACTCACTCACTCACTCACTCACTCACTAAGTGCATTTACATGACGCATGTTCATAGGGTATAGCTGTTGCCCAGAGGTTATATTTTACCAATAGTCTTCTGTGTTTTATGTGATTGATTTGGTTTCTATTTCTATTTCCGCTATGTTATGTCAATTATATTTTTTTACAATCCATACAGTTGTGTTTCATCAAAGTTATCCCCAACCGGGCGGCAGGCCAACATGTCTTCAGTCACACAAATATTTCCCTCGAAGTGGAAGAGCGTATATTTAGTTATTGTGTAAAAATATCGTTTTCAATAGTCATTAATTTATTTGTTTTATCAATATGTGTCTACTTATGTATTTTTAAATGACGGTACACTTGGAGTATCGGTGATTTTTCTGTCCCTCAGTGAAGACGAATAAAAGCTGCCACCTACCGGGTCACAGGCCGAGTTGTCTGCTGCCACACAAACTCTGACCCGGAAGGAGAAAATCACTTCGTCATTTCCGTCGAAGTGGAAAGCCCTTATTTTCAGGTTTAACTCCTGTTTGTTGCTAGAGTCGGGGGTGACAGCCTCTGAGATGACAGGGAACCCGTCAGAGTGTATACAACTGAAACACACATGCGAACCTTGATCGTTAGGAGGCAATTCTCCACAATGTTCTTCCGGATCCTATAACTGCATTGAAATATGAACGTAAATCAGGCTATATACACGTTTGATTTCTGAAGTACACACTTCCAACTTTGCCTACAACCACTAAAAAACAAAGAACATTAATTGATTGATCTGCGAAAATTGTCCGAAACCAGATGGTGTTTGGAAGGTTTCATCTATTATCAGAGGCCGTGGAAAGGACAGGATCTTTGGACAAAGTAAATGATAACTCTAAACATATCAGGGACAATAAAATATAAGCTGACGTCCAAAAGAAACTTTACCAACTGAAAATATAAATTTCAGACAAAGTATAATTTTTTTTCCCGATGAAGTCTATCTCAAACACATAACCTGATTACAACAATAGAGTATGCAGAAAATGTTAATCGTCTGTTATTTGTTTGCGGGAGAACACGCGAAAAAGTGAAAAACACGTGCACCACGGACAACTGCAAATGCACGTGTGGGTAAGGGTATAAAACGATTGCAACGGCAAGTCAGACATCCACAGAAACACAAAAGAAATGCCACGACTCACAGTCGAACAACGTGAACGAGCCTTGGGTATGGTACAGATGGGAGCCACCCACGCCCATATTGCACGAACCTTCGGTTGCTCCCGTGTTGCCGTTACCAACTTGATGCAACGTCACAGACAGACAGGGCGGATCGCTGACAGGCCAAGAACAGGCAGACCCAGGGTGACCACGGCCCATGATGACCGGTACTTGCGTACCTTGCACCTCCGAAATCGCTTCCTGACAGTGACGTCATCGGCGACAAATGCCTTAGGTCACAGGGTTAGTCGACAGACAGTGGCCAGGAGACTCATGGCTCATGAAATCAGGGCTTTTAGATCATACAGAGGACAGCTATTGACAGCGCAACATCGTCGTCTGCGATTGAGATGGGCCCGGACTGTAAGACGTTGGCAACGACGTGACTGGCAGAGGGTTGTCTTCGCTGACGAAAGTCGATTCTGTATGTTTAGGGCTGATGGAAGACAACGTGTTTATCGCCGAAGGGGTGAACGAACGGCGGCGTGTTGCGTGCAGGAGGTCGTACCACATGGTGGAGGGAGTGTCATGGTGTGGGGAGGGATCTGTGGGCAGGAGAGGACACCGCTGGTCATCGTTGACGGAAACTTGACAGCTCAGCGTTACATGGATAACATTCTTCGTCCAGTTGTACTACCATTTCTCCAACAGCAGCCACGTTGTGTCACTTATCAGCATGACAACGCTAGAGCCCATACAGCCAGAATTGTCACTAACTTCCTCGCAGCCAACAACGTCAACGTCCTGCCGTGGCCTGCACGCTCACCCGACATGTCCCCCATAGAACAGCTCTGGGACTTGATTGATCGTCGTGTTCGACAACGACCCCACTCTCCAGCCAACCGGCAAGAACTGATCTTGGCCCTCCAAGAAGAATGGCGTCAAATCCCACGTGACCTCATCAGACGACTGACTTTTTCTGTGAGTTTTTGCGTGTATTGAGGCATTTGGTGGTTATTGAACATGAGCGATTGTTTATGTACTCTGCCTATTGTCCATGATTCTGAAAGCTCGAGTTTTGTACCACACCCAACTTTGGAGGGGCTCTGACGTCATTCTCGGTCGCGGTATGATTGTCATTTTCAGTGTTGATTATGTTGATATATTGATCTTCTCAATACACTTTACTTCATGCATGTATGTTTTGTTGTTTTTGAGCAAGAGTGATTTCAAACTCTGGTAAAGTTTCTTTTGGACGTCAGTTTATATACCTAATATTCTGGAGATGGCGTGTGTGTATTTGTTGACATATTACTTTTTCATAAGCGCTTCAAGGCATGCAGTGTTTTTCGGAGCGAAGCATACACCTTTGGACCCACCGGACATTTCTAAGAACGTGCAGCATGTCCATTGAACACTGTTGAAGAGTGGGAGGGATGGGTGGGGTGGGGTGGCCCAGTCGTCTAAGGCACCGCGATTCGCTGTGCAGAGTTCGCGCCGGGAATTGATGGGTTTGACAGCACCATACCAGTGCTCATGGGTTTTATCCAAGTAGTCACCGTCCGAGACCTGCATCACTTTGGGTCTTCCTCCCACATTAAGGAGACACGCCGTGATATAACTGGAATACTGTTAAAAGAGGTGTTAAACCCAACTCATTCACTGTTAATTATTACGTGTTTCAGTATGTTTTGGGCAATTCCTCATCACTGTTCTCGATGGATACTGTCCTGCCTGGAGACACTACCTACCTTCCTTCTATCAGCTTCAGCGTCTTCGTGTCGTTGGAGATGGTGTTGTTGGCCTCCCCCTCCTCCACCCGCATTGACGTGTATACTGGGGAAACAGTGTTCATCATTACTAACTATGTATAGTCAAAACCCGGGGGATACTTCAACCAATATTTTACCATCTCTAAATTACTACTTCCTGACACATTCTTGTCATAGTCTTTGTCTTGGACTGGAAGGGCAGGACAGGGAAACAGGGTTCACGAACACCTCTATATTGATTCGTAGGAGTTGGTTGTTGAATTTTGCTTCCATATTTGAAATCTGTTAGGCTGTGGCGATTGAAAAACCCATACTTTCTAATAAAATTGTACCCTGCGGTCTACATGATACAGATTTGTGAATATCCGGGGTAGAATAGGTCTTCAGCAGCCCATGCTTGCCGTAAAAGGCGACTATGCTTGTCGTAAGAGGCGACTAACAGGACCGGGTGGTCAGGCTCGTTGACTTGGTTGATGCACGTCATCGATCCCAATTGGATCGATGCTCATGATGTCAATAACTAGATTGTCTGGTCCAGACTTGATTATTTACAGACCGCCGTCATATACCTGGTATAGTGCGGCGTTAAACAATAAAGAAACCAAACCAAACAAACAAACATGATATCAACAAGAAATCATTGTAATTTATTTGAATTACCCGCTTGTACGCCAAATGTGAATTTAAGTTCTGTCCCGACGTCAACAGGATCTTCCTTGTAGAGGCCACCGCTGACAGTTAGATAGAAGTCCACCGCCTTGGCAATATCCTCGCGGGACACTACGTGCTGGCTGTTCCTGAGATATAGGTTTTGGAAATTTAATGCTATATGGTTCGAGTATATTTTATATTGCAATAATTGAAACAACAAATCAAATTATCACTTTCTAAAGGTTAGTAATGCCAACATGTATCATTAAACATTACCAAGACGTGATTGACTTGCCTTTGCTTGTATTTGTGACGAGTGTCACCTATGGGGCAGGATATGCTCACCTTTTCGTAAACACCTGGCGTCATCACTTTGATGGTGATTCAGACATTCATATATGTGTACGCCTACGCCATTGAAGTCGAGTACTGCATGCACTTACACGCCCGTGATGCTGTATTCTACACATACTTACACGCCCGTGACGCTGTATTCTTCACATACATACACGCTCGTAAGGTTGCGTTCTATATACACTTATACGCCAGTTACGTTGTGTTCTACATACACTTACACGCCAGTGACGTTGTGTTCTACATACACTTACACGCCAGTGACGTTGAGTTCTACATGTATTAACACGCCAGGGACGTTGTGTTCTACTCCTACATGTACTTACACGCCAGTGTTGTCGTATTCTACTTCTACTTACACACCCCGTGACGTTGTATTCTACTTCTACTTACAAGCCCCGTGACGTTGCTTTCTACTCCTACTTAAACGCCAGTGACGTTGTGTTCTACATACACTTACACGCCAGTGACGTTGAGTTCTACATGTATTAACACGCCAGGGACGTTGTGTTCTACTCCTACATGTACTTACACGCCAGTGATGTCGTATTCTACTTCTACTTACACGCCCCGTGACGTTGTATTCTACCTCTACTTACAAGCCCCGTGACGTTGCTTTCTACTCCTACTTAAACGCCAGTGACGTTTTTTCTACTTCTACTTACACGCAAGTGACTTCGTGTTCTACTTCTACTTACACGCCAGTGACGTTGTGCTCTACTTCTACTTACACGCCTGTGACGTTGTGTTCTGCTTCTACTTACACGCCCGTAATATTGTATTCTACTCCTACTTACACGCTCGTGACGTTGTGTTCTACTCCTACTTACACGCCAGTGACGTTGTTCTTCTTCTACTTAAACGCCCGTGACGTCGTGTTGTACTTCTACTTACACGCCAGTGACGTTGTGTTGTACTTCTACTTACACGCCGGTGACGTTGTGCTCTACTTCTCCTTACATGCCCGTTACGTTGTGTTCTACTCCTACCTACAGGCCACTGACATTGTGTTCTACATCTACTTAAACGCCCGTGACGTCGTGTTGTACTTCTACTTACACGCCGGTGACGTTGTGCTCTTCTTCTACTTACACGCTCGTGACGTCGTGTTCTACTTCTACTTACACGCCAGTGACGTTGTGTTCCACGCCTACTTACACGCCAGTGACGTTGTGTTCTACTTCTACTTACCCGCCCGTGACGTTGTGTTCTACTTCAACTTACACGCCGGTGACGTCGTGTTGTACTTTTACTTACACGCCCGTGACGTTGTGTTCTACTTCTACTTACACACTAATGACGTTGTGTTCTACTTCTACTTACAGACCCGTGATGTTGAGCTCTACTTCTACTTACACGCAAGTGACGTTATGTTCTAGTTCTACTTATACGCCAGTGACGTTGTGTTCTACTTCTACTTACACGCCAGTGACGTTTTGTTCTACTCCAACATACACGTCAGTGACTTTGTGTTCTACTTCTACTTACACGCCAGTGACGTTGTGTTCTTCTTCTACTTACGCGCCAGCGACGTTGTGTTCTACTTCTACTTACACGCCAGTGACGTTGTGTCGTACTTCTACTTACGCGCCCGTTACGTTGTGTTCTACTCTTACTTACACGCCACTGACGTCGTGTACTACGTCTACTCACACGCCAGTGACGTTGTGTTCTACTTCTACTTACACGCCAGTGACGTCGTGTTGTACTTCTACTTACACGCCAGTGACGTTGTATTCTACTTTTACTCACACGCCAGTGACTTTGTGTTCTACTTCTACCTACACGCCAGTGACGCTGTGCTCTACTTCTACTTACACGCCTGGGACGTTGTGTTCTACTTCTACTTACACGCAAGTGACGTTATGTTCTAGTTCTACTTACACGCCAGTGACGTTGTGTTCTACTTCTACTTACACGCCAGTGACTTTGTGTTCTACTCCCACATACACGTCAGTGACGTTGTGTTCTACTTCTACTTACACGCCAGTGACGTTGTGTTCTACTCTTACCTACACGCCACTGACGTCGTGTACTACGTCTACTTACAAGCCAGTGACGTTGTGTTCTACTTCTACTTACACGCAAGTGACTTCGTGTTCTACTTCTACTTACACGCCAGTGACGTTGTGTTCTACTTTTACTTACACGCCAGTGACTTTGTGTTCTACTTCTACCTACCCGCCAGTGACGCTGTGCTCTACTTCTACTTACACGCCAGTGACGTTGTATTCTACACATACTTACACGCCAGGGACGTTGATCCTGACGACGCTGCTGTCAACCACTACGTTTTTCTCCAGGATACACTTAACATAGTAGCGGTCGTCGATGTCGGTCAGCAGATTCGGACTGTATTTGACCACCACCACACGGTTAAATTCTTTCCTCTCGCCAGTCTGTATGAAAATTGCAAAAGTACTAGGAAACGTTTAGTCATGTCCTCGATCTATTATCTATCCCAGTATCACAAATGACAATTTTGTATTTACATTAGTTAACTTGACGAGTAATTATCTTTGAATAGTAAAATAATATAACCAACAAGAAAAGGTAAGAGTTTTGATTTACATCTTAAATTGTGTTCCCAATTAGAATATTACAAGAACAAATCTAATTACTTTGGGCATTTCAATTTCAGTCACTCCCAATTGGCATAGCATTCACGACTTTAACAGAGTTTTCAGAAAACGATCGTTTTTCTAATCATCACGAACCTGTTTAATCACCGTCAGTTCGTGAAGCGTAACATTGGGTGTGTATCGTATACTTAACATAATATGCGCTCTTTGCTTGAGAGCTTGCTGATTTAATCGATTTTCCATTAAAACATGAAGCTGCCTGGTACTTGGCACGCAGTGGTAAATTATACATGCACAAGGGGGGGGGGGGGGGGGGGGGGGGGGGGCGTTACCTTTGGCTTAGTGACGTTGATAAAAGGACGTGGTACGAACGTTGATATTCAGATTCTTTGTGCTCGTATGCATCATGCATGTGGTATGTACTTACAATGACTGGCACACTGGGGCCGCAGGCTGCACTGTCATGTTCTACTTGGATGTAATGCCCCTCCCAGCTGTCAGGGATCTTATCGAACGTGTCTACCGTGGTGGGCACTCTCCGGGAGCCACAGCCAATGATGCCTTTCTTGTCCTCCACGAAAGCTTCGAATCCAGAAGTACTGTACGGGTTTATCCCAATGACCATCAAGTCCGCAACGCAGGTCAGAGAAACTGAAGAGGATCAGTGTTTGAAAACATAAATTATCAATGAAGGAGAATAACCAGTCACAATTTTCTTCCGAAACAAATTTATATCCATTTGGAGTAAAGGCAAAATAGCTGTGGAAATTATTGGAAAACCAGTGATGACACCATGTGTTCGAGAAAAGGGTAAGAATGTCCTTCCCCACCGGTAGACCCACCATTCACACAATTCCATCAAAGAGTAAAGTACCGTAAACTACGGTTATAACGAACACGCTTATAACGAACTGAAGGATATAACGAACTTACTTTTTTTGTCCCTAAAATTTGCTGTAGTTATGCTGTATATATGCCTATAACGAACTACGGTTATAACGAACTAAAAGTAGTGGTCCCTTTGAGTTCGTTATAACCGTAGTTTACTATATTCAGTAAAAACACACCAGACAATCAGATGATAGATGAGCCAGATAATCCAGTGACACGATAGTGCATTTCCTGAAATATCATGCCTTAATTTCATTGTATCTTTCTGTGTTATATACTCATGCCTGTTCAAATATATTTTTGAAACGTTATTCTAATTGTTTTCAAGACTTCGATAAGATGAGGTTCGATATATGGAATCGCTTGCTCACATCGATCTTTTTCACACATGTCGCCGTAGTGTTCGCTGTCGCAGTAGCATTTGGCTCCGGTACCGTCGTCATAGCAGGTGCTTCCATTGACACACGTAGTGGTGGTACAGTTGTGTTGATCAACGTTAACTGACAATAGGAAAGATGAAAAATGAATAGGACAAAATAACCAACAAAGTTCTTGATTAAGTCTGTTATACGTTTCTTGGCTATGACTGTTTTCAGATCCATTCTCTAACATATTTATATACATGCATGCATCTAGAAGTTTGGCGCTTGTCATTCAGAACGTTCTGTGTGTTCAGTGCCATAATCTGAACGTTTTACGTCACCTTTCGCTCCATCCCACCATGTCACAACGGGGACACCGAGAATGGACTTCCCTCATTGAACCAATCTGTGACTTGAACCCGATTCATCGGTGTGACGTGCGAACGCTCTCCCAGTAGGCCACCACAGCGCTACTCATAACTGAGATTGTGAATATGGTTGGTTGGTTTGTTGTTTAACGCCGCACTCAGCAATATTCCAGCTATATGACGGCGGTCTCTAAATAATCGAGTCTGGACCAGACAATCCAGTGATTATTAGCATGAGCATCGATCCACGCAATTGGGATCGATGACATGCATCAACCAAGTCAGCGAGCCCGACCACCCGATCCCGTTAGTCGCCTTTTACGACCAGCATAGTCACCTTTTACGGCAGGAATGGGTTGCTGAAGACCTATTCTACCACGGAATCTTCACGGGTTGTAAATATGGAATCAATAATACACTGCAGCATACCCTAAAGTCATTGCCATCAATGTTATTTCAATGGACGAGAAAGAATTAATATATGAATATAAGGGATATCATGCGGGTGTCCTTGGGGGCGGTGCATCTCCTGTATTTGGATTAAACATGGTATTCAGAGAGCCTCAATACATACATGTTTGTTTGTGTGTTGTTTAACACCGCACTTAGCAATATTCCAGGTATATGACGGCGGTCTGTAAGTAATCGAGTCTGGACCAGAAAATCACGAACATCGATCCATGCAATTGAGATACGATGACAAGTCAGCGAGCCTGACCACCCGATCCCGTAAGTCGCCTCTTACGACAAGCATTTTACAGCTAGCATGGGTTGCTGAAGATCTATTCTACCCCGGATCTTCACGGGTCTCATACATGTAGGGTTTATTCGTAATATAGGATTTTTACCATCACAAAATACACTTGTAAGCGTGGTGCCTCTCAAAGAAGTTACGGGATAATTTCTTTATCATAAAATGTCATTCTTCAAATCTCACTCTGACAAACATTGTGATGGAATGAGCGCTTGAATATGTGTAACGTCGGTCAGTGTATCATCGAAGTCAGTGATGAGTCAGTTGGAAAAATAGTTCCAAGGAAAATTTGTTTAAGACATATATATCTTATGTGGATAATGATAACAAATTCATGGTATGACATAACAATAAGCTTCAATGAACGTATGAATATTACTACAAGGGATTGTTTTTGTGTAAGTTTCTGCGTTTCTGCATGTGAACAGTCTAAGTCGTCAACAGGTCGGCGCCGAAATAACAACAATAATGAAGAGTTTTCCATCTACTGTCTGAGTCAGTTATTACCAGATGCCGGTATTTTCGCGGTGGTGAGGTCTTCTTATCAAGAACGATATTCATGGTAATGCTTCCCCTAAATGACTCGATCGCAGATGAAGGGCGATGTCATGTTTGTTAAGAAAAGCTGAAAGTAGTACATATCTGACCTTTCTTATTAACATATTTACAATCCAATAACTCCAACTTATACCTTTAGTTTATCCTACAGAGAAACCGACCCACGATATAGTTACATTATGCTGTCAAAACGTCAATAGTTGTGTTGCCTCCAAAAGCTGAGAGAGTTAGTAAAACCGTTTCACTTGAAGGTCAGGTGAGGTGAAATGGGGTTTAACGTTGCGTCCAAGATTATTGCACTTATATAGCGACGTGCATGCACGTGTATGTGTTTGTGTGGCTGCTTGTACTAGTCCTGACTGATGCCGATTTATAGTGCTAGCTCACTGAGATACCATGCCGCAGTTTAACATGAATACCCCACTCAGACACAGTATACCGAATCCGAGCCGACCAGTCCTTGTTTTAGCCCCTTAATGCCGAGCGCCAGACAGGGTAACAACAAGTACCATCTTTTGACGTCTTTTGGTATTACGCGGGAGGGGATCGAACCCCGGACCTTCCGGTCTCCGGGCGGACGCTCTACCACTAGACCACGGAGGCGGTCCTTCACTTGAAGAATGTATATGTACAAAAACACGTGAGCACTCACCTAATTGAAGGCCGCAGTCATAACCACTGTATTCCGTGGTACAGGTGCAGTTGGGTGATGTGAAGGTACAGTTCCCGTTATTCAGACAGGCCTGGTTAGGGCGTCGGCAGTCGTAAGTGGCCTGTGCTAAAGAGTTCACTAAAGTTCAGTTGATGGGGGAAATATATACTATTTCATTATAAATATTTCCGTACGTTTTGGAGTTTCATTCTTGATTTATTGTACTTTTCATAGATTGTTACAGATTAGGAGTATTTTGTATAATTGAATTCCCCAATACTTACAGGTTCACATTCAGAAAATAATACTTTGTTTGTCTCTCAAACATTTATTATGCACCTATATACTAGCATCACTAATGAAATATTTGTATTGTAACAAAAATCAATAAAAAGAACATGCATTTTGTTAAAAACAACAACATAAGAATATACGATATAATTCAAATGCCAGCATTACTGAAGGCAACATGAGACACTTGCCGATGTAGGAGTACTACTCACCAATGCCGAGTGACAATGTCAGAACCAATATCGGAACACTGGCCATGATGGGAACTAGAGCAGCAACAGAAGTCATATTCATTTATTCATATGATTAATGCCAACCACATAAAATGAATACAGTAAAACACGGCTATAACGAACTACAAGGGACCGGAGAAATCAGTTCGTTATATCCGTTGTTCGTTATAGACGTTTTCGCTCGGAAACGTCCGCCATCTTGGATAAAACAAAACACAATACACGTAACTGCAGCATTGATTTGTATTAGCAGTAGTCACTTCATATCATTCAATTGATAACATTTAATAACATTCATTTAAGTATAACAAGGTTGATCCTTCATCGCTGATTGTATTGTATACCAAATCTCCTACTCTAAAATGAAACAATACAATCGCCTTTGGTTATTCTTTTGTGTTGACGTTTAATGTTTCCTCATAAATTCTATGTAAAAAGCAACTGATTCTTGTCGTAAGAAGCGACTAACGGGATCTGGTGGTCAGGCTCGCTGATTTGGTTGAAGCATGTCATCGATCCCAATTGCGTAGATCGAAGCTCAGGATATCAATCACTGGATTATCTGGTCCAGACTCGATTATTTACAGACCGCCGTCATATAGCTGGAATATTGCTGAGTGCAGCGTTTAACAACAAACAAATAACCAAAGAAACAAATACATTCAGAGGAAGTTACAAAATATGACACGTCGCTTGTCAACTTGAAGCGCGAGTGAGTGAGTGAGTTGGGTTTAACGCCACTTTTAACATTATTCCAGTTATATCACGGCGTGTCAACTTAATGTGGGAGAAAAGCCCGAAGTGATGCAGGTCTCAGACGTTTACCACCTCGGTGAAACCCACGAGCACGCGTATGGTGCTGACAAACCTAGAAACATAATCGGGGTGAACAGGGATTCGAACTCAAATCATAGGTTTCTGGCGTGTCCAGGGGACGCAACTCTGCACAGCGAATCGCGGCGCCTTAGACGACTTGGCCACCCGTGCCCCCTGAAGCGCGATGATATCACATGTTATGAACTTTACGTGGAGTGTTTACACTCTCTTACGAACTAGCACATGTATATTTGTGAGACTTGAATGAAACATACTATTACTGCCAACTGACGTGGTCCAAGTAACATAGAACAAAAGGCTTGAGCTGCATATTGGAAAACAAGCCTTCAGTTGTGTTCTGGAGAGACATGCAAAATATTAATCAAAGGGCTTACCTTATTCTGATCAAGATGTCTGTTTAGCAGAAAATGAACCAGTGCGCAAACATATGTTCCCTTGTCCATTTTATAGGGGCACTTTAAAAAAGTTGACAATATCCATTGGCTGGAAATGTACACTTTAACGCATATGTCTTCTTTGTTTTCAGGCCGCCGTCGAGGAGAATTACGGCGTCATAAAACAAAAAAAACAACACTTACTCTTTTCATGCACATGTGTATTATAGGCATGTTATATACATGTTTAAATTGGATTTTACTGAAGACGTATGAAATTGAATCTCTTTTACTTGGAAGACACATGAAGAATGAGAGTATACCTGTTACTATTATATATGCGACGTTAAGTTATTAATCAAGAGGATAATTAATGATGGTCAACAAGCGTTGTTATGTCATCGAGTGGTGTTGTTAGAATTGGTATTTTCTTACCAAACCAACACATTAGACCAACAGTGTACTTAAAAACCGCCAGAAAATATTTTATGCATAATATTATTCAAGCTGGTTTTTGCATGTCTGTACTTCTCAAAGTACTTAGCAAACGACGTAGAATAGATTATTCTTTGTGTTACCTTGCCTGGCGCTCGACATTAATTAATGGGATAACAAGGACTGATCGGCTCGGAGTCAGTATAATGTACTTGAGTTGGATATCCATGTAAAAATGCGGCATGGAATCTCAATGGGCTACACTATTAAAACCAGCATAAGTTCGGACTAGTAGAAGCAGCCACACATATATATGAACATGCACGTCGCTATAAAAATGAAATAATCTTGGCCGTAACGTTATTAACCCCATTTCACGGGACATCAAACGCTGTCCTCGAACATAAAGGTTTTCTGGACAGATTTGTTTTCATCAATAGTCAATACCAGATAGAAAATGACATTTCCAAACGGCAGACTCCAGTAAACGTGCAGTGGATGTCATAAAGAGGAATTAACAAAAACGTCAGATAGTTGTCTTTTAACGAACGTCAATGGATCTCCTCAAGTCATGGCGTGACAGTACCGCGCTGGTGACCTTGAGCTAAGAGCTGCCTAGATATCTGTATAACCAATAATATGACGACTAGTCAGGGAATCAGGGATGATGAGCGATCCTCACATGAAAGCTGCTTGCGACGATTTAAGTTTATCATCACTCGGCAAAGATAAAAGATGTATCACTGCCAGTTATCGACTCTGCTTTTGGTAGAAATTTCGTATGAATATAAAAAGTCTTTTGTCGCTTTTATTTATGCAATAAAATGTCTATGTATCCAACCCTGTCTCTGTTGACTTAGAAAGAACCATTCATGTGCCTAAACATGGAATATAATACTTTATATGTAATGCATAATGCTCCATACATGCGCTGTTAGGACGTTCTAAGACAGGGTACCTTCACCCGCCAATGCCCAGCAGATACACAGGAGCCAAGAACAACCCGTTAATTAGTTCCTCTCTTCTGATGACACATGGGAAATAAATAACAAAACATCTACTTCAATACAACATCAACGCTGTCATGTAAAATTTAATGTAAGAAAGGTGACTTCGTCATGTGCATTCGACATCTTCCAAATCTTGACCCAGGACTTCAGATTCTTGTCCTTTTTAATGGGACTCGGTCATAACATGTGTTGAAGAATCGTGTGGTCCAGACGCTCGACAATTATGGCTATGTTTTGGACATTAGCGGGACATATACGATGTTTTGAAGAGGTAATGAAGCATTATGTTTTGGCAAATAAAATTTATATTTGAATAGCACGAGCTAGTGTAAAGGGAACGATTAAATCTCAATTATTATCGTGCACATCACATTCCAGCGATTGAACTCATCCCTCTTGTCATACAGTCTTGTGGATGGATTTCTGCCATTCTGAAAACATATGAGTCAGTTTCACTGGTCTCTTTTATTTCTAGCTCAGGTAAGTGGCTATTTAACCATTATTATCTATATCAGATCATCGGTATGCTTCAATCGGTTTTTTAAACCTATTAGCCAAAGTACCTGTTTTGATTTGCCGATCCGAACAGATATTCAAAAGATCAGCAAGGGGGGCACAATGAACATACAAATAACGTTTATGACACGTGTTGGATTATGACAGTCCTGTGCATGTGAATATGTCTAGGTATGCAATGAGAATCTCCTTGGAGTAATTGCTTTCCTAGTCACCAATTGGTCGGTTGACAAACACGTTGGCTTAGTCTTTAATTTTGACTATCGTTTGCTGAAAAGCATATATTTATTCGTTTCGTTCCATCATTGTCACGCTATTTCAAATTTCAAATCCCGAACTCTTTTGTTTGTGAGAATGTGATTGAATGAAAGACCAAAACGTTCTAATCTTGTAACGTCATTGTTCGACTGTTGTAACGTCATTGTTCGACTGTTGTGACCTCACGTTTCGGCTGTTGCATCACACAAGGGAGCATAGCAATATCTACAGTCATCTGTGCTTCTCAGCAGATATAACCTTTGGCAAATGTACCATTTGAACGAAAACGGTCATGTCTGTTAAATATGCGTTTTTCATAAGGTCGTGATGATTTTACAAAGAACAGCTGGACGGTACACGTTTCAATTAAATAAAAGAAGTGCATTTTAATATTTGTTTGCAAGGTGACGAACCAAACATTTAAAGATGATCTTTGAATTAACACATACTTTTTGCACTGAGAATGTCATTGGATAATAAATAAAGTCTCACCATAGTGTCTTTAAATATGAAATATATCAACATTCGTCGATAAAAGTAGACAACCTCTCTGAGTTTTGCCACTCTATCGACTTTTGCTCATAAATTCGATATCAAAAGATTACCGTAATTTCATCCTGTTAATATTCATTTCTCTAAAAACTAGATGTAAAAAAGTAATAACGACACATACACGTACTCTTGAATAGAATTTATTCGTTTCCCCAAAACACTTGTTCCCTTCATACATAATACACTGGTATATATATGCATATAGGATACGTTGCACTCAAGGTTTAAAAAATAGAAATACCCGGATAATCTACATAACTGTGAAAATGTACACAGTAACAATACATTAATTGCGTAATATCAATGATAAACGTACGTTTTCTAGGAGAGTAAGGGCTTGGCCAGTGAGTGGAAAACAGTAATACTCTGAATCAAATTGATTACTGCCTACCGATCACTATCATAAGTTCGTCCGATATTGCTTAGAATATTGCTAAAAGCGGCGTAAAACCATACCCACTCACTGAGCAGTTCGTGGTATACATTGTAAATTTAAACACATATGTGACACTTAAAAGACAATATAAAGCCTATTATTCGACATTAAAATACAGATTAATAGGCACAGTGCTTCGATTTATGTAAACCATACAGGCTGCATCGTTCTATTGAACGATCCGTCAAAGATTACGCGACAATAAATATAACGCTGATGTGAAGCAAGTATTGTGGTGAACTACTTGTAATGTAAGCACGCACTGTACGGCGGATTGTCGGCACTTTCACAAAGTAGAGGAAACGTTGCTAAAAGCATAATTGCTTATATAAAGTCAGAATCGTGGGATTTTGTATCAAATGAGTTTTTCATCTTCATCTACAAAAGCAGATATTATTTTTAAATCTATATAAGCCTGATTTATTTTTTATACAAAACCACTTTGCAACAACGTAATCTTTGTGCCCGGCAATGTCTTTTTCAACAGTCTGAAATAAAATATAGATTTCAAAGAATTTTCGGAGACAATTTATTTTTTAGATAGAATCCCAAGGACAATGATGACGATGAGGGCGCCAGACAGTACGATGAGGAAGAAGATGGCAACCATGGCAATGAGCGTTGTTGTCACCTCCGAAGATGTCTCAGAGACGGTGCCTGTGATGCCAGGGAAGGTATTTGGATTGTAGTTTTCTGTGAAGAGGATATGGATGGTCAGTAAACTCACTCTGTTGGGGCTGCCCCCTTACCGTTGCGTAAGAGTAACTGAACCAGGGTCTCTTCAATAGTATGTTTTAACGTATCAGAAACTGTTATTATGCTACGATTGATTATAGTTTTAATTTTGTCGTTAAGATTTTCTGAAAGTGTGAAGATTTATAGCGTGCAGATATATTTATATTTAGTATTTTGTATTCACATATATTTAACTACATGTACAGATATATAAAACAAATTCAAAATTATGAAATCAACTTCATTGCCAAGCAATGTTTGTGTCACTTACAACGCCGTTATTTTCATTCCGTATGGTTGAAACATATTTTAATTTCAACAGAAACCTGGATCGGTAAACAAGCAAAACTTGATAAATTATGTAAATACCTCTCCAGGTAATAACTTTACAACAGCTGGTTATATTTAAGATTACATGTAAGATAGTGCTAAACATAAACATACTAAATGCACAAATTAAATATGTGAAGCCAATACAAGTGGTGTCTGTGAAATAAGATATAGCCGTTTTCCATTACTACATGCATAAAATTAAGCTACTCGAATCTTTTGCTTTTAACAATGAAATCGTGAACTCATTTAAGAATAGTCATGTTTGTAGAACTGCTAACTAAACTACTGCCATGTAATATCGTTTTTGGTAATCATTCCGTATTGGAGATGTACGGCAGTTTGGTAGGGAAAGAAACATCGAGGTGGCACTTCGGTTTGTACCTCAATACATCAAGCTTGTCTGTCTGGTGGGGACCGTCATCGTGGTCTAGTGGATAAAAAGTCTGCTCGGAGAGTGGAAGGTCGGCGGTTCAATCCCCGGCCGCGTCATTCCAAAAGACGTCAATAGATGGTACATGTTTCCCTGTCTGGCGCTCGGTATTAAATGGATAAAACAAGGCATGATCAGTATGCTGTGTCCTGGTATACATGATAACCTGTAGCATTGCATCTCAATGGATGGGCTAGCAGTATCAAGCCGGCATTAGCCGAACTACAATACAAGCAAGCAAGCAAGCAAGCAAGGAAGCAAGCAAACAAACAGACTCGCCAACAAACCAAAGACAGACACACACAGACACAGACACAGACACAGACACACACAGACACAGACACACAGACACACACACACACACACACACACACACACACACACACACACACACACACACATATCGTCCCCTGCCCTGACTACGGTTCTTCACCGAATAAGACTACATTACTCTACCTCAATATTGTCCTCCGCCCCGACTACGGGTCTTCACCAAATAGGACTACATTAGGTTACCCCCATTTTGTCCTCTGCTCTGACTACGGATCTACACCAAATAGGACTACATTACGTTACCTCCATATTGTCCTCCGTCCTGACTACGGATCTACACCAAATAGGACTACATTACGTTACCTCCATATTGTCCTCCGTCCTGACTACGGATCTACACCAAATAGGACTACATTACGTTACCTCCATATTGTCCTCCGCCCTGACTACGGATCTTCACCACCTTGTGCAGCTGCACCTCATTCACGGCATCCCTCTCCCTTCTGCCGTAACCACCGTCTGGAGCTGTACAGGTAACCTGACACATATAAGGCGAGACATGCACATTTTAATATCCCTTCTAAGATACACGTATTATTCATGCAACATAATTTTATCAATATAACCAAGGCAGTTCAAAGGCCAGTTTGTGTTTCAAAGATGATTATAAAGATTTTGACTTTTGTGTGTGTGTGTGTGTGTGTGTGTGTGTGTGTGTGTGTGCGTATGTGCGTGCGTGCCTGTGTGTGTCTGTGGTGTTGTGAGAGTTGTTTCGTTGATGGTTGTTTTGTTTCTCATTAAAAGACCACATATTCCAGACAGCTTTGTTTGATGAGATGTACCACCTTCCATATTTAGTTGTGAGGAAGAGTATCGTTTTCACTTCCATTGCTTGGAAATCTATCAATGTATTGTAATGTGGCTTGCAAATGATACACTTGGAGTCTCGAGGCTCTTTTCTGTCCTTCAGTTTCAGTGATGTTGAATAAAAGTTGCCACCTACCGGGTCACAGGCCAAGTTGTCTGCTGCCACACAAACTCTGACCCGGAAGGAGAAAATCACTTCGTCATTTCCGTCGAAGTGGAAAGCCTTTATTTTCAGACTGAACTTCTGTTTGTTACCAGAGATGGGGGTGACCGGTTCTGAGATGAAAGCGTTCCCGTCAGTGTGTACACAACTGAAAGAAACATGTACACCCTGCACCTGAAGAGGTATATCTCTACCCTGATCTTCCAGATTCTACAAAATTATATTGTAATTAATAATTGAACGCAAATCAAGCTATGTACACGTTTAATTTGTCGGGTACGCACTTCAACTTTTGCCCACAACCACTACAGAACAAACAACATATTTTTAAGGAAAACAACGTACTTCAAACATCTACCACAGCTACTGTCGAACAAACAATATATTACTTACTGGATGATCTGCTAAAATTGTCCTATACTAGATGTTTATGACACATGTTGGATGATGGAAAATGTTTACATTGGCTCTATTGAATGCTACCTACTATTATTCAGGGACTGTGGAAAATACAGGACAAGAAAATGTTAATACTAAATGTATTATGGACCAAGCATTTCATATTCTTGGGATTGAGATCATGTCTGAAAGTTTATTTTTAAACAATTTACTTATTCAGCGATTCAAGACATAAAAACTAAGAAGAAATTATTTTTTCCTGCATTTTCGTGAAAAGATTTTTTTCTTCAAGCATTTGGGGTTGGGATGTCTGGGACGAATTGGCTCAAAAGATTTATGTGTTTCAATGAGTAAAAAGACTGTTTGGACCCACCCCCCTAATTATTTTTCTGAACAATGTTGAGGGGTAAAACATTAAGAATAAATAATTATTTCCCAGCCTTTTACTCGTAAATTCATCCTAATTATTAATTATCAAGTATCCTAGTATTAAGGAGTAAACCTTCACTCAACACTGTGGCGGTTGTGATACCCTCCTAGAAGTGAGTGAGTGAGTATGGTTTTACGCCGCTTTTAGCAATATTCCAACAATATCACGGCGGGGGACACGAGAAATGGGCTTCACACATTGTACCCATGTCGGGAATCGAACCCGGGTCTTCGGCGTGACGAGCGAACGCTTTAACCACTAGGCTACCCGACCTCCTCCTAGAAGACACTACCTACCTTCCTTCTATCAGCTTCAGCGTCTTCGTGTCGTTGGAGATGGTGTTGTTGGCCTCCCCCTCCTCCACCCGCATTGACGTGTATACTGGGGAAACAGTGTTCATCATTACTAACTATGTTATAGTCGAAACCCGGGGGATACTTCAACCAATATTTCACCATCTTTAAATTACTACTTCCTGACACATTCTGGCCATAGACTTTGTCTTGGACTGGAAGGTCAGGACATAGACACAGGGTTAACGAACACCTTGTGTCATCATTGTAACCTGTACTATTGTTCGTAGGGCTAGGTTCTGGAATTATGATTGCATATTTGAAAGCAATATGATGTTTAAAAAAAGCACACTTTCACATAATATTGCCCACTGCGGCCTACTTGAAATCAACAAGAACTATTTTATGAAAACAAATTACCCCCTTGAACGCCAAATATGAATATAAGTTGTGTCCCGACGTCAACAGGATGTCCGGCGTAGATGTCCCCACCGACAAGAAGATAAAAGTCCACCGCCTGGGTGTTCCTGAGAATATATGTACATGATTTCAACTAGAACCAAATCAATCAATCAATCGATCAATCAATCAATCAATCAATCAATCAATCAATCAATCAATCAATCAATCAATCAATCAATCAATCAATCAATCAATCAATCAATCAATCAATCAATCAATCAAGGCCACGCGTACACGCCTGTGGCGTTTAAGTTTAGATTGATTGAAATGTTTTTGAAAAGAAAAAACTACCTCGAAGGGCGCAAAAAAACACGAATTTTAGTACTGCCCTTGCGTCAAGGTGATCACCGTGGTGGAGGTCTTACACGCCCGTGACGTTGTGTTCTGTATGAACTTACATGCCTTTGACGTTATGTTTTGCATATACTTACACGCCCGTGACGCTGTGTTCTGTATGAATTAACATGCCTTTTACGTTATGTTTTGCATATACTTACACGCCCGTGGCGCTGTGTTCTGTATGAACTTACATGCCTTTGACGTTATGTTTTGCATATACTTACACGCCCGTGGCGCTGTGTTCTGTATGAACTTACATGCCTTTGACGTTATGTTTTGCATATACTTACACGCCCGTGACGCTGTGTTCTGTATGAACTTACATGCCTTTGACGTTATGTTTTGCATATACTTACACGCCCGTGGCGCTGTGTTCTGTATGAACTTACATGCCTTTGACGTTATGTTTTGCATATACTTACACGCCCGTGACGCTGTGTTCTGTATGAACTTACATGCCTTTGACGTTATGTTTTGCATATACTTACACGCCAGTGACGCTGTGTTCTATATGAACTTACATGCCTTTGACGTTATGTTTTGCATATACTTACACGCCCGTGACGCTGTGTTCTGTATGAACTTACATGCTTTTGACGTTATGTTTTGCATATACTTACACGCCCGTGACGCTGTGTTCTGTATGAATTAACATGCCTTTGACGTTATGTTTTGCATATACTTACACGCCCGTGACGCTGTGTTCTGTATGAACTTACATGCCTTTGACGTTATGTTTTGCATATACTTACACGCCCGTGACGCTGTGTTCTGTATGAATTAACATGCCTTTGACGTTATGTTTTGCATATACTTACACGCCCGTGGCGCTGTGTTCTGTATGAACTTACATGCCTTTGACGTTATGTTTTGCATATACTTACACGCCCGTGACGCTGTGTTCTGTATGAACTTACATGCCTTTGACGTTATGTTTTGCATATACTTACACGCCCGTGACGCTGTGTTCTGTATGAACTTACATGCCTTTGACGTTATGTTTTGCATATACTTACACGCCCGTGACGCTGTGTTCTGTATGAATTAACATGCCTTTGACGTTATGTTTTGCATATACTTACACGCCCGTGGCGCTGTGTTCTGTATGAACTTACATGCCTTTGACGTTATGTTTTGCATTCTTATCCTTACTTAGGGGGGCTGTGGTTTGGCGTACACTCGCGTAACATAACATACGCTCTTCTTTTGACGAGCTGGACGATTTCCAGTTAAAAAATGTACGTGGAACCTGCCTCATGGCAAGCAAGCCGAGGTAAATAATACATGCAGAAGAGGGGTGTTACCTTGACTAACAGATTCTTTGTACTCGTATGCATCAAGCATATGGATGTACTTACAATGACTGGTACGCTTGGGCCGCAGGCTGCACTGTCATGTTCTACTTGGATGTAATGCCCTTCCCAGCTGTCAGGAATCTTGTCAAACGGGTCTACCGTGGTCGGCACTGGCAGGGAGTCGCAGCCAGTGATGCCTTTCTTGTCCTCAACGAAAGCTTCGAATCCAGAAGTACTGTACGGGTTAATCCCAATGACCATCAAGTCCGCAACGCAGATCAGGGAATCTGAAGAGGATATCATGATATCATTGTCAACATAACATATGATATATGGAATCGCGTGCTTACATCGATCTTTTTCACACATAACGCCGTAGTGTTCGCTGTCGCAGTAGCATTTGGCTCCCACACCGTCGTCATAGCAGGTGCCTCCGTTTTCACATGCAGTGGTGGAACAGTTGTGTTGATCAACGTTACCTGACAATGCGAAATTCAGGATATAGAGGTTAGAACATGAATGTCTTTTTGGATGGTAAATATCGTCAATGAACCTTAATACAAAGTGTTAATTTATAATACAGTATATTTACCATCCCAAGACACACAAGTGTGATTGTAATTAGTCAGTCAGACAGTGACAACAGGCAATAAAGTTTTTGGACACTGATTTTCAGTATTTTAGACTATTATTTGGATCGTATGATGTAACAATATGATTCAAGTAACGTGAAAAAGACTTCTAAGTTCGTCTTGGTTTAAATTTAAGTGATCATCAGTTCGGCGGCAAAACAACGCCATCAGTCAAGAGCTTCCTGGTTACTGCCTCGGTCAAAGATTGCAGGTATGTCACGGTGGTGAGGAGTTCTGGTCAGGACGCCATGTTTATATACGCTAAAACTATTCTACCTGAACTTTGTTATTTGTAATGTATCCAAAAATGGCCCCAACGGATACCTTTGGCTTTATCCTGCGGAGTAACCTTCATATTATACGACAAAGTTACGTCATGTCAATATCTGATCGAAGGTTTCTTAGAAGTGTAAAAGATTTACGAAAACGTCCATTTCAAGAAAATATGTGCCGATAAACACTTGAGCACTCACCTAATTCAAGACGACAGTCATAGCCACTGTATTCCGTGGTACAGAGGCAGTCCGCGGAAGTGAAGGTGCAGGTGCCACTATTCAGACAGGCCTGGTTAGGGCGTCGGCAGTCAAATGTGGCATGAGCTGGAAAGAGCAGGTCGAAAGGGCAATATACACAATTTTATTAAACCCCCGACAAAATGTCCGTCTGTCTGTCTGTCTGTCCGTCCGTCCGAAAACTTTGTCCGCGCGATTTCTCTTAAACTTAGTACATATAATAGTGTCATATGGAGGGGTGCAGTCAAAAGAAAAAAAATGTTTTAATTAATTTTCCATTTTTTATGAATTTTTCAAACCCTAACGTCCGTCTGAAAACTTTGTCCGCGTGATTTCTCTTAAACTATTCAGTGGATCCATCTCAAACTTAGTACATATAATCTGTGTCATATGGAGGGATGCAGTCAAAAGGAAAATTTTTTTTATATTAATTTTCCATTTTTTTAATGAATTTTTCAAACCCTAAGGCTAACCCTATCCTAGCTATTTAATTTGTAACTACTGACACACAAGGCGGGTCGGGGGTATTAGTGAGCCACGCTCACTTTTGCACTTGTTATAATTAGTTCCGTACGTTCTTGGGTGTGATTCTTGTTTCATAGTATTTTTCGCTGATTGTTGGTGAAGTTTGTTTTGCATAACGGATTTTCCGCGAAAAACAAACAACAGTTTATATGTGTATATTAATTCAATGACCATGTACATACAGGTACGCACTTTGAAAAAGGGAATTGTACATGAGTGAGTGAGTGAGGTTTTACGCCGCTTTTAGCAATATTCCAGCAATATCACGGCGGGGGACACCAGAAATGGGCTTCACACATTGTACCCATGTCGGGAATCGAACCCGGGTCTTCGGCGTGACTAGCTAACGCTTTAACCACTAGGCTACCCGACCGCCCCGAATTGTACATGAAACATTAATTATGCTACTATATATTCCTACTGAAATATTAGAAATAATGTAACAAACAAATTATAAGAACATGCAACTGGTTAAAAATCATAATATAAAAATGAACTATCTTATTCAAATGTCAAGATTCAAGATTCAAGATTCTTTATTCAGTATTTTGGGCCATGTGGCCTAGAGTACAATTACAATTACAATAATTGCTGCGTCACGTGATGTCAGGAAAATAAATACAAGTAGTCTTATTTCACATTAAATACATGATTTAAGTATAAGGCCAAAGCCTTTACAATGTTGATATTTTTGGAGTTGAGTAGATTACATAAACTGTGATTATCATGATGGACATTGGATAACCAAGGCAAATAGTGGTTTCTGACAGAGGAATATTTTGAACATATAAACAAAACATGAAATTCATCCTCTAATTGCCTCCCTTTACAGTGGGTACATAGATATAAACTCAAGTCTTCATTTGTATGTTTTGACTTTCGTAGCATGTTAATCTTAAAACCGTGTAGCGATATTCTGAATTTACAATATGCTCTCCTGAGTGATTAATTCGTGAGATTACTGATGTAAAATTCTGGCTGTAAAAGTGATTTCAAATTTGCATAATGTGACAGATATTTTGATGAAGAAATAGAGTCATGCCACTCTTGAGAATACATATCACTCAGCCTTTGTTTTATTTTTAGCAAAAAGAGATTTTCATCGCCAATATGTTGAGAGATCCATACAAATGAAAAGTCTGAAGAAAACAAAATATATCTTACATCAGACACCCAGGTGTGTTTATCATTATCATCTAACTGTTTAAGTAGATTGTAACATTGTTTTGGATATCGACATTGATTCATACGTAGCAATCTCAACCAGTATTTAAGTACCCTTATTTTGCTAAACACGAACATATTTAATCGTCCAGTTTCACCAAGAATAGCTTTATTAGAGGCATATTTTCCGATACAAAGATAACTTTTAAAATAGGACGTATGTACTTTTTGTATACATTCATAATATTTTGCCCCCCTGATTTCAGCCCCATAAAGTAATACAGGAGCAATCTTACAATCAAACATTGTACAAGCTGTTTCGAATGTTATATAGCTATTTCTTTTGAAAACATGATAAATGGCTCTAGTGGCTTAAGAAGCCTGTGATGCTAGGCTTTTACAGGCCATTGTCCAGATTAGCCTTGAGGGGAAAAATACTCCAAGATACTTGTAGTAAGTGACAAGTTTTACATTTATAGAGCCATAGAACCATTTTTCATGTTTTCGTATAATGCCACCGTTTCGGAAAACAATTGTTTTTGTTTTATCAAGATTCACACTTAGGCCCCAGGTAATGCAAGATATCTAATTGTCTTTGTAGACAAATAACTGTATATGAGAACATAGTCACATCGTCGGCAAAAAGTAGTAGCAGAATATCTTCAATACTTTCTGAAACAAACACACCATTACATCACGTTTTATAAATGTCAGTTACAAATGTCAGCACTAATGAAGACAACATGAGACACTTGTCGATGTAGGAGTACTACTCACCAAGGCCGAGTGACAATGTCAGAACCAATATCGGAACACTGGCCATGATGGGAACTAGAGCAGCAACAGAAGTCATATTCATTAATTCATATGATTAATGCCAACCACAGAAATAAATATATAAAGGTTCCTTCTTAAATGAAACAAAATATTTCACACGAGAAACACATGATCTATATCCATATATACCGACTATAAACATATATAATAAAGGTTCTGAACATGTAATAGCCAGTTTCAAAATCGTAACCTCTTGGATTTGGGTGAGATGAGTCAATTTGGTGCCAAATGATGTTATGGGACATCACCTGAACTACAAAGACTTAATGATGAATAGATACGAAAGGCTATGGCTATTTGCCGATGATAAGCGTTTTTGCTGATACAGCAAAACAAATCAGTGAAATTAGATATTCAAAAGTTATTGTATTCATAAAGCGGAAGCCATAGTGTGTTATTGGGGTATGAACATTGGCAATGTTATTGAAAGTGGTTCAGGTTATACACATCTAGGATTATTGTTTACAAAAACATTGTCATGGTCTTAACATATCGTAAGCCATAGGCAACATCTTCAACTACACAGTGTGAAATAGGAATTTAAATTTGTTCGTGTATAAATATGTATTGCGTTGAAAGAACATTGTTGTACTAAACACATACACTATTTAGCATCTTTTCATCCAGACTAGCTATCCAGTACATCTAATGAAGATCTCTCAACAAAAGAGACAAAACCAGTTTTGATAATCCACCGAAACAGATTCCATTTTGTGTAAAGGGCAAAATAGCTTTGGAAAATGTATGTATGTACCACTGACATAAACCTGTATGACTAGAGGAATGATTTCAAAATGTCCAGCACTATTCCAGCTGTTCTAGTTTTTGGTGACTACATTTCTCAACATTTGAGATACAATCGAGCATGCTCAAAGTGCCTCGAAAGTTATTTGATCATGATCAGTATTACAACATTCAAGACCTCACTGAGGCTGTCACAAAGGGCATTTCCAGCGTACTAGGGACCTACCCTAGGCTGGAATCTTCACGGAATTGTGATAAAGAAAGTGAGACGAAGTGAGTCGCCTCATACGACCAGCATAGTTTGATGAGGGTGTCTAACCTCGAATCCCCACGAGTTTGTGGTGAAGTAAATGAAATGAAGAAGTCGAATGTGTACAGAATTCACACAACATTATATGCGCGGTGTTTATCGGTACATCAAGGAATTACAACAGGTAAACAAATATCTGGGCTGAAGTCTGATGAAGTGAGCAAATAATTTCAGAATTCACATACATCAAACATCGTCAAAGGGTGGTTTCTTGTTAGTGTCAAATGGGATCTATAGCAAATATCCCAGCTTCCAATACATCAATTCAAAACGTCAACGCCAGAGAACAATCAATCACTAATATCGGCCACAAAAGATCTAATTGGGCAAAAACGGCACATCAATATAGAAAATACATGATGGGTCACGGAAAACCAGTGTAGACACCAGGTGTTCGCGAAAAGGGTAGACATGTTTTGCTTTACCTGATACCAAACATCAATCTCACACTTTTCATTAAAAAAATAAAGTGAGAGTGAGCAAGAGCGTCAAAGAATGAGACAGTATTGCGCATCATGTAGACAAGCGACGTGTCATATTTAGTAAATTCCCCTGAATGTATACAATGACATTTCTGAAAAATGACCTCCGAAACATTGATTATTTGTAACTCAGATATGTCTTAAGTTTCTATGATATAGGAATAGAATGTACACGCTCTAAAGTCACAATGTCTTTTAAAGGCACCAGGCAGGTACAATATAAGTATGGTCCTTCCGAATGGCCTTTAATCCTAAAATTTAATATAGAAAGATGCATCGTGTAAATATTCACCCTATTAGACAAATGACAATAACATCATTATGCATTATTTATAGACAGGCTCTGACAAATTCAATTTAGTTTCACTCACTGTCGGTCCTCAGAGTGAAGCTGACGCACCATTATATTGGTAGTTTGCTGCGAATACATCACAACGTTAAGTTAAACCAACACAGTTATATTAGTGAGACTTGAAGGAAACAAGCTATTACTGACAACTGGCCTGATCCTATAAACGACAGGTTTGAGATGGGCGAAAGGAAACAAGCCTACAATCCATTGTATCCTGCTGAGACATGCAATGTGTCAATCAAAGGCCTTACCTATTTTAGACCAAGATAAACTCTGTTGTCTGTTATCCAGAAAATTAACGAGTGCGCAAACATTCGCTCTCCTGTCCATTTTATAGGGGTTATTAAACACGTTGACAATATCCATTGGCTGGAGATGTACACTGCATATGTGAAATGTAATTGAAAGGTATTTCTTTTTGTGCAAACAAACATTTCGTCGTCAAACTTTTGAATAATGCGTGTATTATTTACATGTTTAAATTGGATATTACAAAGGCCTTTTGACTTATGTAACTGTTCTTGATAGTTTGAATCGCATTTGCAGAGATAGCACATGTAGAATGAGGGTATACATGTACCTCCTAATATAATATATTTGGTATTGAGGTAGTCTGGGTTTTTAGGTAAAGAGGATAAATAATGATGGTTGACAAACATTGTTCATGTCATCGAGTGGCGTTGTGTTAGAATTTATATTTCCACCCCGAATAACACATAAGTTTATTTCACAACAGCCGGTAAATAGTTATGTATAATATGATCCATGCTGCAGTGGTTTTTCAATCAAAGAAACAGCCTCCGTAGCGATGTTGATAGAGCGTCTGTGGTTCGATCCCACGTCATGCCAAAAGACGTAAAAAATAATGCTTGTTGCCTTCCTGACTGGTGCTCTGCATGGCTGAGATAAAGCAAGGAGTTAGTATACTGTGACAGAGAGAGGTATCCATGTTAAACTGCGGCATGGTATCTCAGTGGGCTAGCACTATAAAACTAGCATTAGTCAGAACTAGACTATGCACACACACACACACACACACACACACACACACACACACACACACACACACACACACACACACACACGTGTATGTAACATAAGACTCTCGTCCGTAGTCAATGTTTGGAAGATGGCGAATGCACTTGAAGAAGTCACCTTTCTTACATTTTAATATCCAAACATGAGTGTCATTATCAGGGAGGAACTAAGAAACAGGTTGTACTTGGTTTTGGTGTATCTACTCGGTTTTGGCGGGTGTAGGTGCCCTGGCTTAGAACGCCCTGACAGCGCCTGTATGAAGCGCTATGCATCAGATATTGGGTGTTGTATTCATACATGTAGTTTGGCTGAACGAAATCGAAGTAAGCAGAGTGAGGGAAATGTCATTATGTAACTTGCAGGGAGGCTTCCAAATCCACCAGAGAAATATATCTTCTGTATCTGCCGAATGACGATATAATAATATATATATATATAATATAATATATTTGGTATTGAGGTAGTCTGGGTTTTTAGATATAGAGGATAAATAATGATGTTCATTGTTCATGTCATCGAGCGGCGTTGTTAGAATTGATATTTCCAACCAGAATAACACATAAGTTTATTTTACAACAGCCGGTAAATAGTTTATATATAATATGATCCATGCTGCAGTGGTTTTTCGATCAAAGTAACAGCCTTCTTCTGTATCTGCCGAGTAACGATAAACTATTGTCAGCACATCCTGATTGGTGATACGGACATGGCAGCTTGTAGCTCAAGGTCAGATCGTGGCACTGCCACATCGAAGCTAAAAGAGACCCATTGACGTTCCTTAAACGACAACTGTTTGGCTTGTTGGTAAGTTCGTTTAATGACGACACCCACTGCTCGTTTATTGGCGCATGATCTGCCGACTGGAAATGATTTACTATCTCGTATTGAATCATGCATGTCTCATTTGCTAAGAATATAAGAATGTAAATGGGTGTGGTAATATTTTCTGAACAAATACTAAAAACTATTCTTATACTTAGATATCATTTCAGTGTTTAGATTTTGCACGAGTACCCCTTCCGTTGAAGTTTCACATGTATCAAAATGATATGTGACCAACCAGAAAAGAGACTATTGGGTGCTAGGATACAATTTTGCTCTGAAAGACATTTGACGTCAACTTACTTCCGTATTAATCGCCATGTGTGCGATCTGTACACATATATCTTGTATTTCTCTCGTCACTTTGTAATGGAATAAAAACATATTTTAAATCATTCCAGCATATATGTCTACTTTCAATTAATGATACATTCTATCTGAAAACTGCAATCACTACACAAACAGTTATAAGTCTGAAAATGGGACTTTGCAGAAAATGAGACCAAATGTTTGATGCCATGTGTCTCTGTTGTAAATATGAGTCGAAGCTGATGAATTGTATTTTGTGGTCCTAAGATACTGTAGTTGTAGTTAATAAAATGTTATTTTTTTCACCCTAAGGTCCCTCATGTCATGGCTGGTCACATACAGCTAGTTTTGTCTTTCAACATTCAAAAGTCATGACTTCCCGTATGGATTCTAGGTAATAACAGTGGTCCCTAGAAATCTGTGCGACTAAATGCAACAGGTGGTCACGCTCACTGACTTGAGTAATGCATGTCATCGTATTCCGCTGCGTGGATCGATGTTCATTATATCAATCACAGGATTGTCTGGTCCAGACTCGATAATTTACAGACCGTCGCCTTTATACACCTGGAATATTGTTGAGCGTGGCGTTAAACAACAAACAAACAACAAACATAGCCAAAATCAAAAGTCATGTTAATCATAAGTTACCGTTGGTGTTATTTTTAACTTTAATTTTGTACACGTTTAGATGTTATTGTATTTCAGTTGTAGAAGTCAAACAAAGGAAACGTGAAATGTGTCCGGATAAGCAAACACACACACACACACACACACACACACACACACACACACACACACACACACACACACACACACACACACACACACACACACACACACACACACACATACACACAACCACTTCTGAATTGTACAAAGGACTTTTCTTTTCGCAGACATGGAAAGAAATATGGACAGGGTTGTGTCGCTTTTATTATAATTGCCAATTTGAGGATGCATAAACAAGGCGTATACACACAATATACCGTTGTAGTTGTTCAATCGCATAGCCATGTCAATTTAAATCAGAAATCGTAGGCTCCTTTTCTTGTTGAAAACATCGTCGGTGTAAGGTATTGTTTGCTTAAATTAACTTGATTTAAATATGCATGTATCTGGTGAGCATTGAAACACCCAAAGAAGTTCTGAGGAGCATGCAGCAAAAATACGATATTAAATGTATGACAGACTGACATATATTCTATATTTGTTTCCTAAATTGTGATAAAAGTGACATAACATGTATTCTTTAATATTCCACAAGGAATATATATATTTATATTTAGAGTCTTTAAGTGATTATAAGGGGTGTTCGCGAAAAGGTCAGCGTATCCTTTCCCACCAGTGACATCCGTCAAAAACACGTGCAAAGGCAAGTCAATTGTACAAATGTTTTCTATAAAACGTTTTGAAAGCTTTGCAGAGGCATTGAATGGTGTGACATTCATCAAACAAGTTTTGAGCAAGGGAGGAAGAGTCGTATGACGCTCTGTGAATTCTTCGAAGAAAGAGCATCCTCGATTGTAGCTGAAGAAATTGTGGTGAAATGTAGACACTGCAGGCTGGAGCTGCTAGAATATTGGCCGACATTAAGGGAAAGTCATCCCTCTTGCCATACACGCTTGTTGATAGGTTATTGTCACTCTGAATCTTTGTGTATAGATCTAATCATAAATACAGACGAGGTCCAACTAGTCTCCATTATTACCAGTTCAGAGTAGTAAATCAGTGGAAGGGAATTGGCTATTTGACTGTTTTTGAACGATATCATATCACTCATATACCTGAAGCCAAATTCTCCTTTTTAACTTTGCCAATCCGAGCAGAAATTCCGATTTACCTAAATGTCATAGCCCCAAGGTTAACATTAACGTTTTCAACGAGGAAGTCCAGAATATCACATATTGTTTTCTCAGTAAACTTCTGATGGCATTTGATTTGATTTTTTTTTAAATTGATCCGAACCTGTGAACTATCCCAGTCTTTCCCAGTTTACATACTGGCGGCATAGGTGGCTTTATTTGATCTGTCACTTATAGTTCTTTGCTCAAACAATTAATGTAGTGATGCTTACAGTATACTGGTTATGTTATTTGAGGCATTGTCAACTACTTTACTTGTAGGGCAGCCTGACTTTGGATGGTGCATGGCTGGGACAGAATGGGTTATTCCAATTCTGCTTTCTTTTTTTCATTTGTGCATTCTCACCAATGACAACATGACGCATTGACTTACCTCGCCCTGATAGACATTGTTCTTCTCTTTCTGTCCATGTTTTGCATATGCTTGAACAGCATCCATAACGATTTTAGAGAATCCCAGTTGGTAGGAGTGAGTGAGGGAGTATGGTTTTACGCCGCTTTTAGCAATATTCCAGCAATATCACGGCGGGGGACACCAGAAATGGGCTTCACACATTGTACCCATGTCGGGAACCGAACCCGGGTCTTCGGCGTGACGAGCGAACGCTTTAACCACTAGGCTACCCGACCGCCCCCCAGTTGGTAGGAAGCTGCTTACGTTATTTGGTATATATTTGAATAACTGACGAAGATCGATAAGACCGAGAATGTTATGGACTTCTAACTGCAACACTTCTCTTTATGAGCATTTTTTTTGTTCTCAATCCTACTTTGAAAAAAAACACAGTGACATTCGGCATAAAGGCATTCAGCTATGTACTTTTAACTTGATTTTTGTTATCGAAACAACTTCTGCTAACTAGTTTCGCTTTCTTTGCTTGCTCCTAGTTGGATTGCGGAAGCATATTACGTCAAAGCATTTTAGAGTGACGTATGCGTCATGTCTATCTCACGGTTGTTACGGCACGTGTGGAGAGGAGTAACAGTTGACGTTTTCAATTTGTCTGAAAAACATTTTGTGATTTTATAATTCGATTTGCTTAAATAGTCACATTTGAAGATAATATCCGCATATCTGAAAACACAGTGCGTGTGTGTCTCGTAATCAATGTGTGAGATTGACTGTCATTGTATAACATCAGGAACTAACATAAAATGTAACAAAGCTGTTATGCGCATATAAAGAATAACGTGACAGAGATTTGTTTTTAATGATGTCTTTATGTAATGTTGACAATGTTATTATCCATTCCATGAAGTAGAGTTTGTGAGTCATCGATCTTTGAAAGGTAAAAAAACAACGGACCTCACGATGAAGTGGCATGCTCTGTCATTGTAGCTGAAAGGTCGAAAGCGTTCAAAACGCCCTTATCAAGGCTCTGTGTATCTGTAACAAGACATTTGTTGGGTTGACTTTCTGATCCAGGTTTGAAATATCATTGTATGTAGAATGGAATTATTAAAAAATCAGAATTAGTTATTTATCTGAGAAGTGCAACGCCTCATCACTGAAAGAAAGGGGAACGTTTCTTTCCGTTGTTCACCGATGTTTCACGGTGGCTGATAACCTTGCATACACACCAATCTTCGATTTCCAGCAGCAATAACGCTGACGAGGATGACCACGATGACGATGAGGGCAACAGAGAAGACGATGAGAAGGACGATGGCCACAGCCATGACGATGACAGTTGCTGTGATCTCCCAAGATGTCTCGCAGCCAGAGATGGTAGTTTGGGAGGAGGTTTCTGTGAAGAAGGTATGGATGGTCAATGTACTGAATCAATTGATGCAGGACTAATACAGTGGCGTCAGAGGAATTGTGTCCTTTGTTATAATTTACGAAACATATAAGATATATTAGTAATGAGTCTCATTAATAACTATATCGCCTGATACAGAAATCAACATGCACACTAAGTAGCATTATCATGTCTATCACATGTAGGATTTTTTTGGGAAAATTCAAATTTTTAATTTCAAATTCTGCCTAGCAATGTTTGGGTAATATACAATGCCTTGTTATTTCCATTCCGCATGTAAAATGTATAGCAGTTTGAAAGGGAAAGAATCATCGAGGAGTGACTTTTCCTTGTGCTCCAACAAATGAAGCTTTTCTGTCGGGCGGACGGAGTGGTTTGTTTTGTATCAGAATATAGCAGTTGTGTGTTTTGTACCACTGGCGTAATGTATGCGAGATAATGGGACGTATGTGTCTCTGTGCTGTTTACCACTGATGTACTGTATGAGAGATGAATACTAAACATTCTTACTGACTACTAATGTCAGACAAGGCTGTGAAGATCTACTTTATTGTTTATTGTTGAAGTTTATGTATGTTGTTATTTCAGTGGTGGTCCTTAAAATATATATATATATAAAATCGAGGTAAACCATACCGCCCTGACTACGGATCTTCACCACCTTGGAAAGCTGCACCTCGTTCCCGGCATCCCTCTTCCTTCTGCCGTAACCACCGCCTGGAGCGGAACAGTTAACCTGACACACAGAAGGTGAGAAATGTTCAGTTTAATATCCCAAGGCAGTTCAAAGGCCAGTTTGTGTTCCGAAGATAATTAATTTTGACTGGTATGTGAAGGTTGTTTTGTTGGGTGTGGGGTGTGCGGTTGTTTTGTTGTGGGTGTGGGAGTTCATATGTTGGGAGTGTGGGGGCTGTTTTGGTGGGGCGGGGTGTTTTTTTGTTGAGGGTGTGGGGGTTGTTTTGTCAGGCGCGGTGCAGTTAACCTGACACACAGAAGGTGAGAAATGCACATTTTAAGATCTCTCCCATTTATACATGCAACGAGATCATATCAATAATATAACAAAAGCATTTTAAGGTGATTTTAAGTTTGAGATCCTAAGAGAAAGTAGAAATATATAATGTTCCATATGTTTCATAAACGTTATCACCTACAGAGCAACAGGCCGACATGTCATCCGTCACACAAACATCTCCCTCTTAAGAAGATTGCGATTATTTTTATATTATTAGTTGCGTGGAAGAGTATCATTCTCTTTCATTGTTTAGTGTCATGCATCATGTATCTGTCGATGTATGTTAATAAGACGTGCAATTGAAATGTCGGATATTTTTGTATGATTTAGTTTCAGTGACGATGAATAAAAGTTGTCACCTACCGGGTCACAGGCCGAGTTGTCTGCTGCCACACAAACTCTGACCCGGAAGGAGAAAATCACTTCGTCATTTCCGTCGAAGTGGAAAGCCTTTATCACCAGACTGAGTAGCCTGCTGTTAGAATGGTCGGGGGTCACTGCTTCTGAGATGAAAGGAAGCCCGTCAGTGTGCACACAGCTGAAACAAATAAACATGTCGACCTTGCACTTGAGGCAATTCTCTGCGATGATCTTGCAGATTCTACAAGTACATTTCATAAATCATGTTTGAGTTGGGGTACGCACTTCCATCTTTGCCCATAACCACTGAACAAACAACACATTTTTACAACAATGTCTCAAACTTCGACCGCAACGTCTGTAGAACAAACAATATATGATTAAATGGTTGCTCTGTGAATATTGTCCAATACAAGATGTAGAAAGGTATACATTTTCTTTATAGAATGACATATGTTATTATTCAGGAGCTGAAGAAAGGCCATGGATATTTTGGACAAAGAAATGTTTATTCTAAACATATTAGGGACCCGACATTTAATATTCTGGGGATGGGTGTGTTCGTAAACAGATTCCTTTTTTTAAAGTAATTGCTTCAAGACTGTTTTTTCTATTAACCATACATTAGTTTTACACACCCCTCGTATTTCAGAACATCTACAAAATCCAAAGTGACCGGTGAAATTCAGTTTGGGGTGAAACCTGAGAAGAAATTAACATTTTCCTTAATTATATGTATAACTTCTTAACTATTTTTTCCGGAAAAGATTATTTGCTTTACAAATTCCTCATTTTAAGTATACGGTGTCCCAGTATGGAGGATTGAACATTCGCTCGTCATCGTCCCAGGTGAACGCTGTAACGCACCTCCCTGAAGACCACACCTACCTTCCTTCTATCAGCTTCAGCGTCTTTTCGGTGTTGGAGTTGGTGTTGTTGGCCTCCCCCTCCTCCACACGCATTGACGTGTACACTGGGGAAACAGTGTTCATATATGTATAGCATTACTAACAATGCTATGGTCAAACCCCGGGGGGATACTTCAGCCAATATTTCACCATCTTTAAATTAGTATTTTCTGATATATTTCTGGTCTTGGACTGGAAAGGCGGTCATGGTCACATGGTTCACTTACTCCTGGTGTCATGATTGTAACTTCTACATTGATACGTGGGAGAAAGTTCCTTTCTTATGATTACATATTTGATAACCATAAGGCTTTGATATTTCGAAAAAATTTTTTTATAACATTCAACAAGAAACGTATAAATCTTTGCATCTTTCAATCTGTATTCAAGTTCTTAAAGTCCCAATGCCTTTAGTACATATAGTACAGAGATGTTGCCATACAGATGTGTCATCTCCGATTTTCAGTGGTCCATTCATATTATTTTCACAGCTATCTTGACTGGTTATTCTCTAGCATAGACAATAAATATTTACAAACATTGTTTTAAGCATACAGTGTGTACTATAGTCCTGTGGCTTTTGAATGTTTAAATAGAAACTAATTGATGAAAATGTTTGTTAAAAACCAACCTCCTTGAACTCCAAACAAAAATTTAAGTTCTGCCCCAGCGTCAACGAGATCTCCGTTGTAGAATCCACCATCGACAAATAGATAGAAGTCCACAGCCTTGACCATATCCTCGCGAGACACTACGTGCTGGCTGTTCCTGAGGATATATTCCTTATTATGACTTTGGCAGTTTCATACTGAAAGATTCGAGGATACGTTTATATTGCCTTATTTGAAACAACAAATCCAATTATCACTTTCAAAGATTTTAATATTGCCTCCATATGCTATTTTACATTCAATTTATCAAGATGTTTCAGAAGTTATCTGTTTATTCCAGGGCACTAACCGACATACAGGTGTTGACACGGCTGTATTTGCGTTCGTATTTTATGAACGGATCCAAATAGACATCCAAGGCTTTTATTCGTGTTCACATGATAGTTGTACCTTGAGGACAAGAAGTTTCGCTCCTGGCACTCGTGGCTCATGAGATGCTTTCTTAAAATGTGATCCCTTATTATGAGATGTGTTACATGACATGAGAATGTGCAAATACTGTTCGTGTTGCAACAGAAATATGGGAGCATAAATCCATGATGTTTTATTTCTTTGATATTAACTCATCGTGATGAAAGTAAACAGTTCCAATATGTTACGAATGTATCCTACATGTTGCCTATCAACAAAACGATGCTCGAAATATCCATGAGAGACAAAATAAGGACCCAATGTGTGTGCGGTGGGAAAATCAGATCCGATTATGTTCTGGTTTAAGAAATCGGTAGGTATGGAGTCAGGGATGGACATGTACATAGGATGGGGTACTTTAGAGGTAATGCAGACACATAAAGGAAATTACTATATAGTAGATGGTGCCTAAAATTTTCTATTGTTTTCTATCATATCATACAGTGATTGACAACGATGCTCTAATATCATTGAAATAGAACAGGAATAGAAATAGACAAAAGAGAGGTCAGTTTTATGTTATGTAATCGCTATAAAGTTTTCTAGCCACCGTTTGAATAGAGCGAGAAGGAAAATCACTGGTGTCGTTTACATGTTGCGATTCGTAATCTTTATACATTTTAAAAACTTGTGTTGGTTGGAAAGTAACATTAACGATTTAACTAACATATGTTGCCTACCTCTAGCTGTAGTCCTACTAAGTGGATATAATGTGAAAAAGTTGCACAATTATCTACAATCTCCTTTGCTGAAGGTTTTCATTGCAGTATCTGTCGTGAATCATTCGCCACCCTTTGCAATCATACCTCGAAGTAGTCTACTAGTTTCTGGCTATATTAAGTTATCATTTGATAGACATTGTTTTAAGCATTCATTTTGTACTAGCGAACTGGGTTCCATTCAGGTGGGAGAAAGCCTCAATCCTCTGCCAGTATATGTCAGGGATCTGGGAGTAATTGTTAATTCTGAGTTGACCTTAGAGGATCATGTCAGCCCTTTACTCCAATTCAGAACATATGTAACTAGTCTTTTTGCGGGGCACCTCAATGACCGAATAGCAAGCTACAATGCATCCAAAATACAGCAGCAAGAAAAGTCTCCCCCTCGCCATAGACATGATCATGTTTCACCTACATTTTATGACATTGGTTTCCCGTGAGTCATAAATTTCTTTCAAAATCTTGTGTTATGCAAGTTCATTTCTGGCGAGGGTCGTGATCAGGCTGTACACCCGAGTTGGATCACTTGGATCTGAATCACCAATATGTGTTATGCACCAAACTTTCTTAAGCAAACGCAACACCAGCGATGGGTATGGCGCTGATGATGTCATCGACACAACTGCAGCCACTGTGTCGAATATGACGAAGTAAAATAACACCAACGAAGGACCTTCTTTCTCAGATTCGGTCAGGTCGTGGTTTGTTGTTTAACGCCGCACTCAGCAATATTCCAGCTATATGACGGCGGTCTGTAAAATAATCGAGTCTGGACCAGACAATCCAGTGATTAATATCATTAGCATCAATCCACGCAATTGGGATCGATGACATGCATCAACCAAGTCAGCGAGCCTGACCACCCGATCCCGTTAGTCGCCTTTTACGACAAGCATAGTCACCTTTTACTTCAAGCATGGGTTACTGAAGACCTATTCTATCCCGGAATCTTCACGGGTCAGGTCGTAAACGGATGACAGAGCACAAAATGGAAATAACCAGGAGTATGTGTTGTCATGTTCGTGATAGTAAGTGTCCTGTTTTGAAGGTGAAGGACACGGGTGTAGTTGTCCTCAGCGGCAGTGTTGATGCAGAGTTACGTGCCTGATCTTGGACGATCTCGGGTGCTACCACGTTGCCAGTATCGTGATATTTAATTCTTGGTAGCATTTAAATGCCTTCTGATTCAACAGCATCAAGCCTACAAATAGCATTTCTCGCATGTTTATAAAGTCTTGGCACGGCGATTTTCAAAATCCACTTGTAACTTGATGATTTGTGAAAAAGTGGCCACAAAACCCATGACAACATCTATGACTTTCACGTTAAAATTGATTTTCTGTTTCCCAAGTGAACATTTGCTAAAAAACCCATTCGTTCACGCTCGTGTGTTTCACAAGTGCTCACATGACCGCTGCTCTACTAAAGTATCGACTTCAATATGTTTGGCGTTCATGGAGTTTAAAATTTATGGTAAGTTAACATAAACGCAAAAAGATGGCTGATTAGGCAATCTAATGCCACAAAAATCACTTGCCCGATCGTGCCATTGCATTCTCATAAACTATCACGTCAGTACTTACGCGCCCGTGACGTTCATCTTGACGACGCTGCTATCAACGGGTACAGTGTTATCTAGGATACACTTAACGTTGTAGCGATCGTCGATGAAGGTCAGGTCATTCGGGCTGTATTTCACCACCACCACACGGTTAAATTCTTTCCTGTTGCCGGTCTGCACGAAGGTGACAAAAGTTGGATATGATGTCCTCGATCAATTACATCATAGTAAGACAAATGACAATATAAGACATGTAATAATTGTCTGGACGAGTAAACATCTTTGAAAAGTAAAAAATATAATCAGAGGGAAAAAGCAAGATTTAAGATTTACATCTTGACATTATGAGAACATTTTTTATTAAATTGGGACTTTCCATTTCTGACACTGGCGATTGGCCTATCATTTAGGCCACAGCAGAGTTATCAGATAATGTTCTGTTTTTAATCAGGACCAACCTTCCTGATTATTCCTGGTGTGTAGGTTGGGCTTAGAATGTTGACGTACACTTGCGCTCTTCTTTTGACTAGTTTTCCATAATATTTAATACGCCAGGCATGCTGTGGTAAATGATACATGCAGAAGAGGGACGTTACCTTGGGTTCAGTTTCCTTTATTAACAGAATCGTTGTGCTCGTATGCATCATGCATGTGGTATGTACTTACAATGACTGGCACACTGGGGCCGCAGCCTGCACTGTCATGTTCTACTTGGATGTAATGCCCCTCCCAGCTGTCAGGGATCTTATCGAACGTGTCTACCGGATTTGGCACTGGCTGGGAGTCGCAGCCAGCGATGCCTTTCTTGTCCTCCACGAAAGCTTCGAATCCAGAAGTACTGTACGGGTTAATCCCAATGACCATCAAGTCCGCAACGCAGGTCAGGGAAACTGAAGAGGATCAGTGTTTGAAAATAATATCTTGATGTGTCTATCTTTCGATGTTATGTACTCATGCCTGTCAAAATTATTCCACGAAATTTTGTTCTTTTTTTTAAAGAATATGTCAACATAAGGTACGATATATGGAGTCGCTTCCTTACATCGATTCCTTTCACACAAGTCGCCGTAGTGTTCGCTGTCGCAGTAGCATTTGGCTCCTCCACCATTGTCATAACAGGTGCTTCCACTGACACACGTAGTGGTGGCACAGTTGAGCTTGTCAACGTTAGCTGACAAAAAGAAAAGTAAAAAACAAATTGAACAAGCAAAGTTGTTGATTATGTACTCATTATTGTATTCCTGACCAATCGAGCTGTTTAACCTGGGCTTTGACTGTTTTCAGATCCGGACTCTTGACACACTCCGGACACTTATTGATATACATATATGCATCTGACATTTTCGGCTTCTCATTCAGAACATTCTGCATTTTCCGCATCATAAATAAAATGTACAGGGTGGTTTAACGTCACTTTTTCTCCATTCCAGTCACGACCCGTGAAGATTCCGGGGTAGAATTATTATAGGTCTTCAGCAACCCATTCCTGCCGTAAAAGGTGACTATGCTTGTCGTAAAATGCATGTCATCGATCCCAATTGCGTGGATCGATGCTCATGATATCAATCACTGGATTGTCTGGTCCAGACTCGATTATTTACAGACCGCCGTCATATAGCTGGAACATTGCTGAGTGTGGCGTTAAAGAACAAACAAAACCAAAACCATGCCAGTCACAGGACGGGGACACCGAAAAATCAGCTTCACACGTTGAAAAATCTGAAAAAAAGTTTAACCTGACACATCGGTATGACGTGCTAACGCTCTACCTATGGACGACCACATGGCTACTCATAACTATGAGTGTAAATATAGAATCAGTAATACACTGCAGCATACCCTGAAAGTCATTGCAACCAATGCTATTTCAGTAGGGCCTTTAATAGACGAGAAATGTTTAAGCATATAGAGTGTATCACGCAAGTGTCTTTTGGGATGGTAAATATCATGTATATTTACCCATACGGTCTAAAATATGCAGTGTAATATTTTGTGCGGTTGGTGCTTGTCGAAGCTGAGTGATCAGTTAACAAAGATCAATTTTCATTGGACGACGGGACTATTTTTTCTCTCATTGCGTTCATGCACAAGTCCATGACATTAATTAAGTAATTTTTGCCCGCTACAATCTCACAAATCGAGCTTTATAAGACAAGAAACATAGTTCCATGTCAACGATATAATTTCATATAATAATCAACAAAGCTTTTATTTCACATGATTTTCAGTTTACAATCAACATAGTTACAAGAAACAAAACTAAGCCTACTTTGTTTGCAAACAAACATGGCTGACCACTTGACGCCCTTCAAAGTAAATGACCTCGTTATACGGACGGAAATCTGACAGAAGAGTTATTCGTATTCAGCCTCTGAACACATTTAATGTCTTTGATGTAGAAATGCATATGGCCAGATTGAAGTTCGAAGATTCAGATTGAGAGTGTTGTCAGAAACTTTTTCCGACAATGGTGCCCCAGAGAATTAGATTATGCAAGTTTCGAGACACAATAACGTCCAGTCTACCAACAGCTATTCGACAGTTAATGAATCATAACATCAAAATATCAAAGAAATCTTGTCATCTTCTATGTCTACTCCATAAGTGTGTTTGACAAGTCCTCCTAAAATCCCAGATGCTCATGTTTCCCTTCAATCGCACTTGTCTCAAATCCCAAGCGATGTCCATTCCTGCACCATTGCGCACCCTGTTCTCGAGGCTCTTATATGGAAGTGTTTTCAGTTTCTCCATTTCTTCTAACAAATCGGGTCACTCCGGTGTCGACAGTCATCTACCGGTCGCAAAGATAACAATTCTTATTGATTCTGTTTTTGGGTAGTCTACAGAGCTTGTTGTCCGGAATAAACTGTTGTCGTTCCTGGTTTCAGGTTAAGTCGGGTTATTCAACACCGTGACAGCAATAGTACTTTTCAAAGTTTACCCCTTTCGTAAATTTTAGCCAACACCCATGACTTGTGTACATCCTCTCTTTGTTGTAACAGGTTTTGGCATGAAAATAATGACATGTTTTTTTCCGCGTTTCCTCGTCTTTATGTGAAATGCACGTCTTTGCTTAACGGCAGCCGTCTGTCAATGGCGAGAACTTCTATTGTCAAAACAACCCCTGATTGAAAACTCGTTTGTCTTTTTTCAAAATTGTCTTGTTTTATCAATGCTAGATAGTGTACGCTGTGAAATCAGACAGAAATATAGCTGCAATAATGTGATCTTTAAAGCGTTTCAACAGAACTATATTTTTAATGAATACGTTTAAGAAATACGTTTGGCGTTAGAGGACATTGTTTTTTCACACGCGGTGGCTTATTCTTGATCTTGATCGTTGTTTTCTAAAAACATGTCTTTAATATGATTATTTGTAATAATTAGAATAACCCATGATTGATGAGTGTATACGGAAAATCAGTCACTCGTGACATGGGGACTTGGACGTTGGACTAGGGCGACGCCATGTTTGTTTGTAAACACTGAAAGTCGTATCTACTTGACCATTTTCATTTGCATATTTATTCGAATATGACCCCATGCCAACAGTGACCTTTGGTCTCATTCTGCCGACAAACCTAACCATGTTTCATCGGGATGATGTCGTGTCGAAGGTTTGTCACCGCCACCGAAAGCTGATAAAGCTTAAATGATTTAAACACGTCCCATTTTAATTCTGGAAACCCAAAAGTCCAGAAACTCTACGCTCTTTGCCCAGTCTCGGTTAAAGGTATTTACAAAATTAAACATGCCGTTTTCATGGGAACATACCAAGGAAGAAAAAATGAAAAAAAAATTGTTTAAAAACTCAATATTTAGACTATGTCGCCCATGGGCCTGCCCATGGGCGAAGTGTGGCCCATGGGCCTGCCCATGGGCGAAGTCTGGCCCATGGGTAGGCCCATGGGCAGGCCCATGGGCGAGAATATGTTCCTTTACTTAAAACTCATGTTTTTGATTCGCAAATACATTTGATGTATTCATTCAAGTATCATGACACAATATTTAACTCATTTTAACTTAATTCAACGATTTTATAGCGATATTGAAATATTTCGCCCATGGGCGAGAAAAAGGTTTGGCCAAAGGGCGAGAATATGTTCCTGTACTTAAAACTCATGATTTTGTTTCGCAAATACATTAAATGTATTTATTGAAGTATCATGACACAAAATTTAACTCATTTTAACTTAATTCAACGATTTTATAGCGATATTGAAATATTTCGCCCATGGGCGAGAAAAAGGTTTGGCCCATGGGCGAGAATATGTTCCTGTACTTAAAACTCATGATTTTGTTTCGCAAATACATTAAATGTATTTATTGAAGTATATTGACACAAAATTTAACTCATTTTAACTTAATTCAACGATTTTATAGCGATATTGAAATATTTCGCCCATGGGCGAGAAAAAGGTTTGGCCCATGGGTAGGCCCATGGGTAGGCCCATGGGCAGGCCCATGGGCGAGAATATGTTCCTTTACTTAAAATTCATGTTTTTGTTTCGCGAATACATTAAATGTATTTATTTAAGTATCATGACACAAAATTTAACTCATTTTAACTTAATTCAACGATTTTATAGCGATATTGAAATACTTCGCCCATGGGCGAGAAAAGGGTTTGGCCCATGGGCGAGAATATTTTCCTTTACTTAAAACTCATGTTTTTGTTTCGCAAATACATTTAATGTATTCATTTAAGTATCATGACACAAAATCTAACTCATTTTAACTTAATTCAACGATTTTATAGCGATATTGAAATACTTCGCCCATGGGCGAGAAAAGGGTTTGGCCCATGGGCGAGAATATTTTCCTTTACTTAAAACTTATGTTTTTGTTTCGCAAATACATGCAGGTGTTCTTACTATTTTCATGGCACATAATGTAACACAATTTTACTCAATTCAGCTATTTTACAGATTTATTGAAATATTTCGCCCATGGGCGAGAAAAGGTTTTGCCTTCGAAATCCTTGATTATTATATCATGCCAGAGTTCTGAAATTCAGTGACAATGCTGTTGAACAGTAGAATCTGATTGACGTATTTTGCAGAACCTGTTTGACACTATGGGTTCCAGGACCACTAACACTCTGAGCTGAAAAAGTTTGGTCCTAACCGCACCCAACATCTTTAATGAACCCGGCCTTATCTCTCAAAACGTTTTGGCAGTTTATCATACGAATTCATGTGCGTGTACAACATTAAATTTTAGTTAGTTTCTATTTCATTTCCCATTTTATGACCCGTTGATACATCCCACTGTGCAATTACGTGACAGGTACGCGTTCGCGTATTTTAATGGAAAGAAACTATTCGTCTTTTATTGCATAACGTTTGGCTGAATATCTTACATTCTAACGAAATCTCGAAATAATTATTTAATTACAAGCAGTGTCGAACTGACCAGTAGGAATTATGTTTCAATGCGATTGAGGAAAACGTGAGTGAATATTGTGACACTAAAGCAACTTTTAACTGCATTGTCACTTTTGGTATGAAAATGGTAATAGTTAAGAAAAACGTAACAGCCTTCTTATGATAATTCTCATATTCTCATTAGTACGTTGTGTCTAATTACAGTGTCGGCCTTATTTACAGGTGATTCTACAATACTTGTTGTCGGTCAATTACAATCTGCCACACCACGCGTGAATAAACAGTTATGCAGGTGTTGCTGTGGGCAAATACCTAGCCTGTACATGTATATTTTGTGGATACATGTATTACATATTTTCGTTGATATGTGGATATATTAAGCACCAAGACACAAAAAGTTTATGAAAGATGAATTTGTGCCTTGATATATATATTCAACGCGAGCGAAGCTTGTATTTTCTCCGCGATCCTGATGTGTATCATCGTTTAATTGGTCAATCATTAAAAGTATGTTGTGAGGCGATATCAAAGGAGCCGCTCAATATACACAGTGTCGTCCGTTTCGCGTGAACTACCACCCTACCCTGTCAGTAAGAGTTATGTAATCGGTACACAAATATATTTGGTGCGATGTCAGTGTGGAAGGAGTTTGAATTACGTCCGCCAGTGGCCACAGAAAGTAAAGTACCAATCAACAAGGCCAATGCCGTACTAATAACCTAGTGACTCGCGTAACAACGGCTGTCAATATGTCTGCTACATCTACCATACCATCATCCCTGTCACAACTGGCGTATTAACGGCTTATTCAAAATAATAATTGTAGAAATGTCGTTACCAGACTAACGTACGTCGTATTCAGTCCTCAACTGGATGTTACATTCCTTATATCAGTTAACAGCCCTGTTTGTGAAAATATTTACTAGACATAAGATTTAAAGACTAATAAAATCAATTGTAAGACCGCATAGACCATAAAACCGAATAAAATATGTCTTGGTATCATCTCTTGTGTATTAGATGATGGCAATGACCGGAAATGTTATAACGTTAGATTAAGAAGGAGAATCATTAAAGTGTTTTACAATACTTGGAATCATGAGCAATAAGATGTAGCAACATAAACATGCATGGAATAGGGAAAAAGGATGAAAACAAATTGAAAAGGATTTTAATACAAAATTATCGAACTAAATAACTTGCCTGAACAGAAAGGGTACCCAAACTTGTTTGACAGTTATTCGTGTGTTGTAGACTGTCGAATGGGACACATGTGTGTACGTAGGGTACGCATACCATTTGCAAGTTTTAGTACTCATACACTTTCACTTTTTGTGTTTTGTTTGTTTGTTAGTTGTATAACGCCACACTTAGCAATATTTCAGCTGTATGACGGCGGTCTGTAAATAATCGAGTCTGGACCAGACAATCCAGTCGCCCTTTTACGCCAAGAATGGTTTGTTGAAGATCTTCACGGGTCTATTGAATGCAGGGATTTGTGTAAAGTCATTCAGACAGCATACAATGCCAACTAAAAAATTATACTGAGTGTCTCCGCAAAGTAATATAGTACGGTACTTAGAGTACATGTGAGATTATACTCAGATTAGGGAGATGTTTTATCCATATAACGTGTTATTATTCTACCTAACAATGTATTTAATGAAATGAATGCAAAACAAACTCAACGGCTAAAAGGTTTCATTGAAAAAACTACCCCTAGTCTTGACTAATAAAACAACTGCAACCCGACACAGATTAAACGCAACTTACAAACACAATCATAATCTGGTTAGTCTGTATCACTCAACGAGGCCGCTTACTTTGCCCACAGTATGAACGTATTGGGCAGTTCAGTAATTAGGAGCCAAAACCAGGCAGGTACGACGGTCACACTTGACTGGTCTGACTGATGATTAGGTCGTCTGACAATTGTGAGTGAACCATAGCAAGAAGTATCTGCGAAACTATTTGCTCCTTTTATGGGACCGATTAGTTTTATGACCATGGGCCTCGGCACAAGCGTGGTGTTGGAAGACAAGTTATACATGTACATCCGATATGGTGACTGTTTTTCGCTATTCATATTCTAAATACATTCATAATACCACAACATTTTAGTACTCCTTGAAACTTTACAATCACTTCAATATGTACAATAGATTGAACGAGAACACTTGATATATTGCAGATTATTAAATCATTGTCTCTATTATCAGCCGCTACGTTTGTATCGTTTGCATTGTACAAAGAAATATTTTATCTGTCCTTTTGCAGATTTAGCCTCAGAATGTGCTCATTCGAATTAGGAACGAAAATAATTGCTTATCATGAGTATATATGATACAGTTAAAAGTTACTTGTACACTGTAGACGTATTCACTTTAAAGTCGCATACGACCTTCGCGAGCGAGTTGAATGGTTAATTGGAACGAAGTCTAGAGAGGGTTATACATTTTTGTATTTGGTAATGTGTAGGTTTGTTAAATATAATTTTTTAAATTCCTTTTATTTCAATATGTAAAAACATAACTATGCGCTTAAAAACAGAGCTGACTTGATGGGAGATAGCCACCTCAGATTGTCTGTTGGACATGGTTTAACCTTACTGTGTCCTCACCCTGGTTGTTGTTACCGTTGTTATAAGGGATTAAGAGCTACGGCTCATTGCATTTTTGGTTACAGTCTGTATCACTAAAGTGGACATGTGCAGGTGAACTCTGTTCAATTAGTATATGAAATGCCCCAAAATGTGAACACCAGACAATAATAACCTGAGGGTAAATCCACGTGCGTCTGCCTTTCACCTCGTTCACCTTCCAAATCCTTGATTATTATATCATGCCAGAGTTCTGAAATTCAGTGACAATGTTACTGAACAGTAGAATCTGATGGACGTTTTGTGCAGAACCTGTTTGACACTATGGGTTCCAGGACCACTAACACTCTGAGCTGAAAAAGTTTGGTCCTAACCGCACCCAACATCTACAAGTTTGTAAGCTTGTAGACATCATTAAGAAGTAATTAACAGTCCCATGCTGAGACCTTTCTCAAAATTCAGACCGGTGGCAGGCTGCCAACAAAGAGAAGAAAATATCGCAACCCCGACACGAGTGTGCTCAGTCAAACAATGAACTTACGACCGGCAGAAAACAACTCCAGTTGAGCATGCCGGTGCTGTATCTCAGCCGTGTTGGCCTGAAAATTTAAACATGCTAATTAAATCCAAAATCGTATAATTATTTTTAATAGAAACCGTATCTTAATTTGTTCTTGCACTGCATCATATCGTGTATTTCATCTGTATATGTGTAATGTGTATATGTATCAATGACTACACTTATACCGCATATTCTGCAACAGACTATAATTAATCACCTTATTATTGTCTCTCCATTTACCATGGCTGACTGCACTAATACCCTTTTAACAGTGGACACCGATATCAGTATACATGTAGGCTTTTTGTTCAAAAAGGAATATGCAGGAAATTATATGTAACAATTAACTGTGTACTAATTACATGTTTGAATGTTATCAGTTTTACGTTCTGAGATACAGTGATGTAAGCATCTTCTAAAATCTTCTAAAAATATAATAAAATACAAAACTCTCTGCCGTAATTTTTTGTGGAAATCATTCGATCAAGTAAAAAATGACTGCGTGACAAGACGAATCAACTATTTATACACGATAAAAGAAACTGCCGTATTTTAGGAACAGTGTTGTAACAAGACATTTGAAATTTCTAACAAGCAGATACATTAGAGACAGTGACAAGACTACAGGTACGTAATCCGTATCAATCAAAGGTGTAAAAAAACTGAAAATCATATCTGTCGGAGACCTACCAAATTACCAAGTTTTATCATTACTATATTTATTACAATGCAAATACTTTAGTGATACATTTTTTAGAGGAGAGGGCATACACACAAGTATATTGCTTCCGTGTGTGAATGCAGGTTGTACTTGGTATCTCAGTTCTCAGTTTCATACCGGTTGTATAACTGAATTTGTATATGGAACCATGCGTACAGCATGACAATTACTTGCTATTCGTCAGTTTACAACACACATAACACGGTCAAAAATTTTAGGCACCGCTTTTGCGAGTTATGTAGTACAGTAATGTTTTATTAAAATCTATTTCAATTTGTTTTCACCATTTTCCCTATTGACAGTCGTTGTTACGTGCGTCACTAGGTAATTAGTACGGATTGACCTTGTTTATTGTTTCTATACTTTGAGGATTTCTGTGACAACTGGCGGACGTAATTCAAACTCCTTCCGCACTGACACCGCATCAAATATATTTGTGTACCGATTACATAACTCTAATGGACAGGGTGGGGTGGTAGTTCACCGGACGACACTGTGTATATTGGGCGGCTCCTTTGATATCTCCTCCAAACATACGTTTATTGAATGACTCCATTAAACGACGATACACATCTCGATGAATATATCAAGGCACTAATTCATCTTTCATAAACATTTTTTTGTCTTTGTGCTTAATATATCCACATATCAACGAACATTTGTAAAACATGTATCCTAAAAAAGATAAACATTTTCAGGCTAGGTATTTGCCCACAGCAACACCTGCATAACTGTTTATTCACGCGTGGTGTGGTAGATCGTAATTGACCGAGAGCAGGTATTGTAGAATCACCTGTAAATAAGGCCGACACAGTAATTAGATACAACGTACTAATGAGAATTATCATAAGAAGGCTGTTGTTTTTTCTGAACTGTTACCATTTTCATACCAAAAGTGACAATGCAGTTAAGAGTTGCTTTAGTGTCACAATATTCACTCACGTTTTCCTCAATCGCATTGAAACATAATTCCCACTGGTCAGTTCGAAACCGCATGTAATTAAATAATTATTTCGAGATTTCGTTAGAATGTAAGATATTCAGCCAAACGTTATGCAATAAAAGACGAATAGTTTTTTTCATTAAAATTCGCGCACGCGTACCTGTATATTGCATACCTGGTGTCACGTAATTGCCCAGTGTGATGTATCAACGGGACATTAAATGGGAAATGAAATAGAAACTAACTAAAATTTAATGTTGTGGAAAATAACTCCAATGAATTGGAGGACACGCACATGAATTCGTATGATAAACTGTCAAAACGTTTTGAGAGGTAAGGCCGGGTTCATTAAAGATCGCTACAATATGTAAAACAGGTGAAATTTGTAGAACTAAAGGAAACATCCAACCAAATGCCCTTTTTAAATAGTAATGTAATGATATAATATAAAGTATATTTCACACGATACAATATACTTTGCAAACAGTTAGTTGATGCTTGAAAGGGACTGACGTAAACATGGGCGAAATATTTTAATAACGCCGTAAAATAGTTGAATTAAGTAAAAATTAGTTAAATTTTGTGTCATGATACTTGAATAAATACATTTAATGTATTTGCGAAACAAAAACATGAGTTTTAAGTAAAGGAACATATTCTCGCCCATGGGCCTGCCCATGGGCCTACCCATGGGCCTACCCATGGGCCAAACCCTTTTTCTCGCCCATGGGCGAAATATTTCAATATCGCTATAAAATCGTTGAATTAAGTTAAAATGAGTTAAATTTTGTGTCATGATACTTGAATGAATACATTAAATGTATTTGCGAAACAAAAACATGAGTTTTAAGTAAAGGAACATATTCTCGCCCATGGGCCTGCCCATGGGCCTACCCATGGGCCAAACCTTTTTCTCGCCCATGGGCGAAATATTTCAATATCGCTATAAAATCGTTGAATTCAGTTAAAATGAGTTAAATTTTGTGTCATGATACTTGAATGAATACATTAAATGTATTTGCGAAACAAAAACATGAGTTTTAAGTAAAGGAACATATTCTCGCCCATGGGCCTGCCCATGGGCCTACCCATGGGCCTACCCATGGGCCAAACCCTTTTTCTCGCCCATGGGCGAAATATTTCAATATCGCTATAAAATCGTTGAATTAAGTTAAAATGAGTTAAATTTTGTGTCATGATACTTGAATGAATACATTAAATGTATTTGCGAAACAAAAACATGAGTTTTAAGTAAAGGAACATATTCTCGCCCATGGGCCTGCCCATGGGCCTACCCATGGGCCAAACCTTTTTCTCGCCCATGGGCGAAATATTTCAATATCGCTATAAAATCGTTGAATTCAGTTAAAATGAGTTAAATTTTGTGTCATGATACTTGAATGAATACATTAAATGTATTTGCGAAACAAAAACATGAGTTTTAAGTAAAGGAACATATTCTCGCCCATGGGCCTGCCCATGGGCCTACCCATGGGCCAAACCTTTTTCTCGCCCATGGGCGAAATATTTCAATATCGCTATAAAATCGTTGAAATAAGTTAAAATGAGGTAAATTTTGTGTCATGATACTTCAATAAATACATTTAATGTATTTGCGAAACAAAATCATGAGTTTTAAGTAAAGGAACATATTCTCGCCCATGGGCCAAACCTTTTTCTCGCCCATGGGCGAAATATTTCAATATCGTTATAAAATCGTTGAATTAAGTTAAAATGAATTAAATTTTGTGTCATGATACTTGGATGAATACATTAAATGTATTTGCGAATCAAAAACATGAGTTTTAAGTAAAGGAACATATTCTCGCCCATATGCATGGGCCTGCCCATGGGCCTACTTTAACCGAGACTGGGCAAAGACCGTAGAGTTTCTGGACTTTTGGGTTTCCAGAATTAAAATGGGACGTGTTTTTACGAAAACATTCACTTGAAGAAAGTATGTACAGATAAACACTTGAGCGCTCACGTAATTCAAGACCACAGTCATAGCCACTGTATTCCGTGGTACAGAGGCAGTCCGCGGAAGTGAAGGTGCAGGTCCCACTATTCAGACAGGCCTGGTTAGGGCGTCGGCAGTCAAAAGTGGCATGAGCTACAAAGTGAAAGTGAAGTAAATGTTTGTCAAAAAAGGCAATATACGCTATTTAAGTAATTATTAATTTGTGAATTATCTACATACGTTATGGGGGCGGTCGGGTAGCATCGTGGTTAAAGCGTTCGCTCGTCACGCTGAAGACCCGTGTTCGATTCCCGACATGGGTAAAATGTGTGAAGCCCATTTCTAGTGTCCCCCGCCGTGATATTGCTGGAATATTTCTAAAAGCGGCGTAAAACCATACTCACTCACTCACCCATACGTTATGGAGTTTGATTCTTGTTTCGTTGTATTTTTCGCATTTTGCAGGCGAAATGTTATCTATTTTGTACATTTGAATTCCCTCAAAAGAAAACAACATTTGATAAAGGATAGGAATGACCCTTTACATACGGACACAAATTTAGAAAAAAGAGAATTGTACAGATGTATGTCTCTGAATCAATAATTATGCACCTATAAATCACGAATGAGTGAGTGAGTTGGGTTTTAACGCCGCTTTTAACATTATTCCAGTTATATCACGGCGTGCCAGCTTAATGTGGGAGGAAAGCCCGAAGTGATGCAGGTCTCAGACGTTTACCACTTCGGTGAAACCAGCGAGCACGGGTATGGTGCTGACAAACCTAGAAACATAATTGGGCAAACCGGGATTCGAACCCACCTATCATAGGTTTCTGGCTTCCCAAGGGGCGCAACTCGGCACAGCGAATCGCGGCGCCTAAGACAACTGGGCTACCCGTGTCTCCTTATCACGAATGACATTTTGGAAAACTACAACAAATCCATTAAAGGAACTTTAATTTGTTTGAAAAATAATTACATGTCATTACGTTATTTAAATGTCAGCAATAATAGAGACAACATAACTCAATAACTCACCAAGGCTGAGTGATAATATCAGAACTAAAATAGGAAGACTGGTCATGCTGATAACTAGAAACAGACGAAATATTCATTTATTCATATGATAAATGACCAGCAACACAAAAACATATATAAAGGCTTTCCAACTATTAAATGAAACAAAACATTTCATAAAAGAAACACCTGATGTATATCCATATATACCCACTGTATAACTCATACAGACATTGAGCATATAGTAGTCAGGATTTCGTGCCAAACGATTGTTATGGGTTTGACAGATTGACACTATGAAATACAAAACACTGAGTGACCTTCATGTCAGGGACAGGAATGACACTATGGTCCAATCTTGTCAATACCATGTACGGATGCAGGGACATTAATAACACGATGATCTTGTGAAAAACGTGTGTGACCATCATTCGCTCTGTTGCATGGTTGCAGCGACAATAATGATACCATCTTCTTATCAATACCACGTGTTACGACCATGCGCTCTGATACATGGATGCATGGATGCAATCGTCAGCGTCTCATCAAGGCTGTTTGGAAGCTATCCGTTCGTGAGACAACGCCCCTGTCAACTCGAGGACGTTTCATGCTTGATATTGTTGACAATAAACACGACATTTAAGTATTCCCATTAAAGGGGTTCATGTTCAACGCCTGAAAACCGTGTAATCTGGAGCACGAAGCAGGACATCATAGACTACAGTCCGTCTAGCTCCAACATCTTGCGGGGTGTTGACAAGCTAGTTAATGAATCCCTTGGTCTTGTAACAGTGGAGACATGGCAGGGTTGCCTCACCAAAGCCGTCAACGAGAAAGAGCCAATATACTGGTCATGTGGTGGACTTCAGCAAGCAACAGTCCCACCTACAGTTGTGATCATCAGCAGTGAGGTGAGGTGAGGTGAAATGGGGTTTAACGTCGCGTCCAAGAATATTGCACTTATATAGCGACGTGCATGTACGTGTGTGTGTTTGTGTGGCTGCTTGTACTAGTCCGGACTGATGCCGATTTATAGTGCTAGCTCACTGAGATACCATGCCGCAGTTTAACATGAATACCTCACTCAGACACAGTATACTGACTCTGAGCCGACCAGTCCTTGTTTTAGCCCCATAATGCCAAGCGCCAGACAGGGTAACAACAAGTACCATCTTTTTACGTCTTTTGGTATGACGCGGTCGGGGATCGAACCCCGGACCTTCCACTCTCCGGGCGGACGCTCTACCACTAGACCACGGAGACGGTCTCATCAGCAGTGACACAAGCGATTCCGACGACGAGGGCTATGACATGATCGAGTCAGATTGCGATTAAAAATTATCATGAGACGGCCCCTCTTATGCTGTCATTCCCTGTACCGTTATGTAGCACGTGCAGTACGTGTTTGCGCTCTTCCTCCTGCAGTTGTGCCCCGTCCGTTCAAGATGTCAACTTGTACACTTAACAAAATGATAGTTCCTTAAACAAATTCCCAGTAGTGGGAATAAAAATAACATGCATATATTGATGGGTACGGGGTATTTATGTGCCGTATTGAAGTTTAATGGACTATTCCCGATTTTGAGTTATTTTGCAAATCATCGTTCTCATTTGGAGCCAAACGGTCTGTAAAGAAAGTGATATTAACGATATGGCTGACGGACCTGAAATTGCAGAACATATAGAACAACATCTGAATCAAATATCATTTTGTTCCTGAAATGACAAATAAACTGATTTATCTACGAGAGCCTATTGGGACACAAGAGCAAAATGGTCGTCGAAATAATGTCATTCTTTATGGACTCTCTAGGAAATCTACACAAGTGTGCAAACTTGTGTGTGATGTACCTAATGGTGACGAAGAGAAGAATACACCTATCAGCATCGATGCACTAGTGACAGCTCACACATTAGTGTCTGGCAAATTATGGTCCCCGGGACGAAGAAGGAGGGTCTGAAGAAGAGTGGCAATGGAATATCAAATGATCTACCCCAAACACACATAGACACTATAAAGACATAATGGCGACTATAAGAAGGCTATTTCAAGGAAGGTATATTTTTAATAAATAGGTTAGAGCACGCCACACCGGACAATCCTCGTTATTCAAAGGAAGTCAGCATTCACGTTTTCTCCAACAGAAGAGCCCCCATACCTGAACATGAAGTCCACAGCATAGTAGCCACATGGACAGCACTGAACAAAACGTAACCGTAATCATGAGAAATCTGTGCTAAAAGTATAGTCCATTGTACAACTCCGACTATGTCATCGGCATGTGTTTATCAATCACTCCCAAATGGTGATGATACCAGGTGTTTGCGAAAAGGTGAGCGTATCCTGCCAAAGATACCTGTTTGCGAAGAATAAACTTTTTTTGTATCGTAAAATCTGTATATTTGATATAGCTAATTCCATATAATGTATTCTTTAATTTCGTTGACACAGTAAGTTCCCCTTATTGCAACTGTGTGGTGTCGAAATAAGCCGTATTCACGACTGTAATAACACAGATTGAAGTGGCACATATGAAAGCTTATAAACGGTTTCTTGGAGTGAAATCATTTTGTTGGAGAGTACAGTGTGAGGTTCCCATATTCTTAAATTCTTATACCGGAGTAAAGCAATTGTGAAGATTTTCAATGATGCCAGATAAAGGTGAGGTGAGGTGAAATGGGGTTTAACGTCGCGTCCAAGATTATTGCCCTTATATGGCGACGTGCATGCACATGTATGTGTTTGTGTGTGGCTGCTTGTACTAGTCCGGACTGATGCCGATTTATGGTGCTAGCACACTGAGATACCATGCCGCAGTTAAACATGAATACCCCACTCAGACACAGTATACTGACTCCGAGCCGACCAGTCCTTGTTTTAGCCCCTTAATGCCGAGCGCCAGACAGGGTAACAACAAGTACCATTTTTTAACGACTTTTGGTATGACGCGGCTGGGGATCGAACCCCGGACCTTCCGCTCTTCGGGCGGACGCTCTACCATTAGACCACGGAGGCGGTCTGATGCCAGATAAAAGATATGTATGTCAAAAAGCTATTACATATATTGTGTTATTTCAAGCAACAAATGAAGGTAAAACAGACTGGATGTCTAGAATTAAACATATTTTATTGTCTGCTGACTTTGGATTATAGATTGGTATATATTACTCTAAAATTTCCACAGTTATCAGTAAGATTGAAATCTTGTGAGTGAGTGAGTGAGTGAGTGAGGTTTTACGCCGCTTTTAGCAATATTCCAGCAATATCACGGCGGGGGACACCAGTAATGGGCTTCACACATTGTACCCATGTCGGGAATCGAACCCGGGTCTTCGGCGTGACGAGCGAACGCTTTAACCACTAGGCTACCAGGCCGCCCCTGTTATCAACAGAAATGGCTTACAAAAATATGTATTACAATGTATATTCTTTGTTTAAAAAATCTTTAAATATTGAGCAATATTTATCCCAATTTTTAAACCGAAAGTTGATTTTGCACAACTAATATGTGGTTCACATTCCTAAAGAAGAAAAACTGGTGGATGTGACCACATACTGATGCATAAAAGAACGTGTCTGGTTTGTAAATCGTTATCGTGTACTGATATGTAATTACTATCTGGTCCAACGTCAAATATTTCACGGTTGCAATTGACATTATGAATGAATGAAAGAATTAGTCTTGAATGACAAATGCCGTTTCTGCCAACTGCCTAAGTAACCCACAAAGATAGGCCAGAGCCAGTATAGGAAACAAGCCTACAATTGTGTCCTGGCGAGACATGCAAAATATCAAAGAGCTTACCTAATTCAGAACGAGATAAAGTCAGTAGTCTGTCATCCAGGAAAATAACGACTGAACAAACATAAGCTCTCTTGTTCATTTTATATGGGACACTTTCACAAAGTTGACAACACCCATTGGCTTGATATATGTTCTGTAGCACTTAAGGAAAATGTAATTGAAAGTTATTTCTTTGTACGGAAACAAACATTTAGGCATCCAATTTTGTCATATAATTTTACATGTTTAATTTTCATATTTGAAAAGCCTTATAACGGTTCTTGAACATTTGAATGGCCTGTACAAAGATAACACATGCAGAATGAGAGAAACTACATATTTGGCATTGAGGTAGCCTACATGTAAATATAAAATGTCAATGTAATAGAATAACCAGCCTTAACTTTCTGCCGAAACATTCCTGATGCGTAAAGGGCAAATATCTATGAACAATATATGAATGGACCACTGAAAATTAGTAATGACACCAGGTGTTCGTGAAAAGGGTAAACATGTCCTGCCCTAAGTTATAAGTGAGGGGGCACGGGTGGCCCAGTCGTCTAAGGCGCCGCGATTCGCCGTGCAGAGTTGCGTCCCTTGGGCACGTCAGAAACCTATGATTGTGGGTTCGAATCCCGGTTCGCCCCGATTATGTTTCTAGGTTTGTCAGCACCATACCCGTGCTCGTGGGTTTCACCGAAGTGGTAAACGTCTTAGACCTGCATCACTTCGGGCTTTCCTCCAAAATTAAGCTGACACGCCGCGATATAACTGGAATACTGTTAAAAGCGGCGTTAAACCCAACTCACTCACTCACTTATGAGTGAAGTATATAGGATAATCAATAGTGGTTGACAAATATTGTGACGTTGATAGAATTGATATTTTCTAAGAAGACCAACACATTTGACAGCCATAGGGAAATATTTATTGTGTAATATAATCCAAGTTATCCAAGATAATCCAACCCATTTTGTTGTTCAAGTCATAAACTACTAATAGAAGTAGGAAGACTACAATATCCTAAGATCGAAACCACTTTTATATTATCCCTTGTATTGAATCTGAATATCATGTCTTCCTGGACTGTCTATTATACTAATTTTAGGAATTTTATTCTTCCTATATACTTTTGCACTTCTCTCAGACATGTAAAGCTTCAAGTACTATTTTCTAGAAAATCGAATGTTTTGAAAAGACTGGCTACATGTATTTTTCTAGCCCTAAAGAAGCACAGCACCTATTCGAAGGAAGCGCCAATAATGTGAATACATTGTTTTAATTGCTTTGCTTTAATTGCACCAGATGAAGCCTCACTACAACCTATCTGTGCACGTCCAGAATTGTAAAGTGGCCTGTAATAATGACTATAATGACATTTGAACTTCACCCCAAACAAGAAATACAAAAAATTGAAATATATGAGAGATAATTTTGTACTGCTCGAACTAAACAACAGCCTCCAGTGGATAGAGTGTCTAGGAGAAAGAGTGGAAGGATTGTTCGATCCCCTGGCCAGGTCACGCCAAGAGACGTAAAAACTGTTGTACTTTTTGTTACCTTGCCTGGCCCTAATTAAGTCGACAAAACAAGGAATGCCTCGGAGTCAGCAAAATGTGTCTGAGTGGGGTATCCATGTTAAACTGCAGCGTGGTATCTCAGTGAACTAGCACTATTAGTAGATGCATCCACACACACACGTGCATGCACGTCGCTATATAAGTGAAATAATCTTGAAAGGGACGTTAAATCCCATTTCACCTCACTGCACACTAAGTACTCGAACGTAAACATGTTCTGGACATGTCCATAGGGATTCATTACGAAATGACATTTCCAAACGGCAAATCATGCGCCTGTAAACGTGCAGTGGGAGGCATCATTACGAGGAACTAACAAACACGTCTGACGTAACGTCAATGGGTATCCTCAAGCCATGATGTGTCAGACAAACAGGTCAGACAGAACGTCAATGGGTATTTTCAAACCATGATGTGTCAGACAAACAGGTCAGACATAACGTCAATGGGTATCTTCTAGCCCTGGTGTGTCAGACAAACAGATCAGACAGAACGTCAATGGGTATCTTCTAGCCATGACGTGTCAGACAAATAGGTCAGACATAACGTCAATGGGTATCTTCAAGCCATGACGTGTCAGACAAACATGTCAGACAGAATGTCAATGAGTATCTTCTAACCATGACGTGTCAGACGAACAGGTCAGACAGAACGTCAGTGGGTATCTGCTGGCCATGACGTGTCAGACTAATAGGTCAGACAGAACGTCAATGAGTATCTTCTAACCATGACGTGTCAGACAAACAGGTCAGACATAACGTCAATGGGGATCTTCTTGCCATGATATATTAGTATCACGGTCCCGACCTTGAGCTACGAGTGTTACGTCCGTCTATCGTCACTGGCACGTATAGGATATACATCACTGATCATGATAGATTAGAAAATCTCACTGTCAGCCATATGATAACATTTCTCAATGTCTGATTACTTGGGAATGAAAAATTCATCTACCCAAACATGGAATACGACACCCTCTATGTATTGGTTTTGTTGTTGTTGTTTTTTAACGCCGAACTCAGCAATATTCCAGCTATATGACAGCTGTCTGTAAATAAATGACATCATGAGCATCGATCCAATGGGATACGCTGATATGAAAGTCAGCGAGCCTGACCACCCGATCCCGTTAGTCGCGTCTCACAAGCATGGTTTGCTGAAGACCGATTCTAACCCGGAATCGTCACGGGACACCCTCTATGTAATGCATTACGTTCAAGAACAACCTGTTTGTTAGTTCCTCTCTTCTGTTGACACATAGGGAACAACAAAAGTTAGTTTTATAAGTTGAGCTTTATATAATCTATATGAAATGGCCTGTTTGGGTCCGGGTTTGAATAAACTTTTGTATACCATGCTTGTCATGAGAGCTGACGTAAATGGGGATCGGTTGGGGTGCGTTTCATCGTACCCCGATGGCCATTCACGACAAAAAAAAGTATGTGCTTGACAACGGGGCCTCGGACTTTAACCACACAACTATTGGACCCCAAAGTCTAAACTTTTAAATTCTCTAACGTAACTAAACCTTGGATAAGAGTAACTGAGTGAGTATGGTTTTACGCCGCTTTAAGCAATATTCCAGGACTATCATGGCTGGGGACACCAGAAATGGGCTTCACACATTGTACCCATGTTGGGAATCGAACCTTCAGGCGTGTGAGCGAACGCCTAAACCACTAGGCTATCCCAAACATCCCCAATACATACACTGAAAGTAACACTCTAAAGGGTAGACTCACCCATCATCACTGATGACTCTCCACCTTCCAACCCAGCCACCCACCACACAATACAACCCCTTCCCCCTTTCTCTCACTGAAGGCTGAAACTTAAAATTCGCCCACCACACACAATAATAACCATGTGTGAGAAAAATAATCTTAATGCAAATAAATACTAAAATAATTTTATTCACAATCATCATACATCTCGTGAAGTCAATGGCACATGCGTGAACTCAAATTATAATACTATTGCCTTTAATGTCCTGTATATAAGGGTATTACGAGAGGCACCAAGAAGAGTATTCAAAGAATTCTTCAGAATGACAAAGGTACATGTATGCAACAAAGCTTCAAAATGCATACGATATCATCAATACGTGTAAACATGCGACTCAAAAAGGTTACCCACATTATGAAATAATAACGTGAATAACCATAAAATGTTACAAGACAATGTACAACATACACTATACACCCCTAACCTTTGTGTGTTATATCTTGGCTGCTGGGGGAGACGTTAGACAACAAACACATACTTTTTTCGTGGAAATGTTTGCGAAGCGGGTGCTACTGGTAGGGCCAGTAAAACTGACTGTAAAAGTCCATTTTCCAGTTTCCAGTTTCGTAGCGCCATCAGTGGCGTTTATATATGTCCATTCTATGTCCCTTCTATTAACCAATAATGGTTCCACCTATCACATCACTTCAGATAGAATAGTCACCCATTGACGACGATCTGATAATCAAGATCTATTTTGTAAATAAAACTTGTATTACTTCGCGAAGTGCATCAAATCACGTGAGCACTTTGATTATAAACATTAAAAGATTTGAAAAATATCTGTCGACGCGAAGTTGTCAATACACATGCTGTGCAAATCCTGCAATCGACCGAAATCTGCAGGGCAGTTCACGAACAGAATATCGATTTCTGATTGGACTATACATAGACTCGTTAGTCCAGCCAAATTATAACTCCAAAATTGCAGCCTAGTTCAGCAAGGGCGGAAACTGGACATTATCGGGAAGATTTTGTTTGCCTGAACCAGACTCAAATATTTACACTCCGTCGTTAAAACAGGGATAAGTTTTCACAACTCCTTACTCACTGGCACTTACTTGTTATGAAGATTGAGTGCATGACGCGTGCTACCGGTAGAACAGGATGTGCATACCCTTGTCGCAAGCACCTAGATCAGTCGTCCAATGACAATACTTTCAATCACGTCTTTTACGTCCTGTATAAGCTGTTTCGGCACAACATTAGAGACTGACTTTTTCCAGTTGACGTTTTGAATATTTCTTATTACTGACTGCGATATTAAACAACACTCACTCACTCAATCATTCCGTTCATACCAGCTGTCACTAATGACATACTCAGTGTAAATCGGGGGATATACAAAACCTAAACTCCACGCACCAAACATCATAAACTTTACTTGCAACTTAATTTGATTTATGGTGTTGTGTGTGCTGTCTACATATATGAGGTAAATATGCATAATTCTGGCGTGGTTTACTGATCATGGGTGCTTCTCGGCGGTGACGGGGGCGACGTACACATCGATCTTGGACTCCTTTTTGCGACGACGACGACGAAACATGACAACAATGACAATGAGGGTGGCAGAGAGGACGATAAGGAAGAAGATGGCCACAGCCATGGCAATAAGGGTTGCTGTGAGCTCCCAAGATGTCTCACAGCCCGTAGCAGTGACGCCGGGGGTGGCATTTGGTTTGGAGTAGACGTTTTCTGTAAAGAAATTATGAATGATATTTTAACTTCATCGATATTAGGGCGTCAGTAAAAATTTGGATACAATGCAATTATTGTCATTGATATATTTCACCAAAAGCAGAGGATATATGATAAATGAAATTCATTCAGTATCTTTTAATTTATGTTTAGTTTTTCATTAAGGATAAACCTCATATGACTTGTTTGTTCTACACAAACATTGAAATGAATTTCTACGCTTGATAATATTCGTTATTGTCATGCAACTGGCGCATATTTAGCATCACTTAATAACCATAGTTCACAAAAAGATGCCTCTGAGTTATTGTGGCATATTACAGTATCACGCGTTGTGTAAAATACTCCTGAATGTGCATGAAATGAATTAAAGTAATGATCGAGTTCAAGGGGGGATTGGCTGGGATTACTGTGTTCAAGAAAAATTGACTTTTCAAACTTATGTGTATCTTACATTACTTATTAATATATTTTTTACATTACCTACATATTGTCCTCCACTCTGTCTACGGATCTTCACCCAATAGGACTACATTACATCACCTCCATATTGTCCTCCACCCTGACTACGGATCTTCACCCAATAGGACTACATTACATCACCTCCATATTGTCCTCCGTCCTGACTACGGATCTTCACCCAATAGGACGACATTACGTTACCTCAATATTGTCCTCCGCCCTGACTACGGATCTTCACCCAATAGGACGACATTACGTTACCTCCATATTCTCCTCCGCCCTGACTACGGATCTTCACCACCTTGTGCAGCTGCACCTCATTCCCGGCATCCCTCTTCCTTCTGCCGTAACCGCCGTCTGGAGCTGTACAGGTAGCCTGAAATATACATGGAAAATCATACTTCATTCCAAAAGTGTCCAAATGATCCATACCTGATACAATGTTATTTCAGACCTAAACACAAGTTTCCAACTTTTCAACCCACATAGCTCGAATGACCGTTTCTTTCCAAGCTTAAGTTTCAAAGAGAAGCTTTTTCTTCAAATTTCAAACACAATCTAAATATTATTAAATCTTTATATCACCCCCAGAGGGAATGACATTGTTTCTGCACGAAACAGTTGAGCCAAGACCAGAATCCAACACCATATGTGATTAATTTTTATCTTCTTTGCAACACACTATTTTCACCTGCTTGTTAGATTGTTTATTTTCGCCCAGGATTGCCTATTTATAAGCATTAATAGAGTGCGTGGGTGAATGAGTATGGCTGAACGTGTGTTCATCAGTAATGTGGCTTGGGGATGGTGTAACTGGAGTCGCCAAGATTTTTTCAGTGATGATAAATAAAAGCCGCCACCTACCGGGTCACAGGCCGAGTTGTCTGCTGTCACACAAACTCTGACCCGGAAGGAGAAAATCACTTCGTCATTTCCGTCGAAGTGGAAAGCCCTTATTTTCAGATTGAACTCCCTGCTGTTGGAAGGGTCGGGCGTGACTGCCTCTGAGATGACAGGGAACCCGTCAGCGTACACACAGCTGAAACATTGATCGACTCTCATATAAGGCTCTCACACAGTGACATAACTGAAACTTCACTCACTCATTTCTATAAGGTGAGCGTGGAATCAGTAATACACTGCCATTGTCACCCAGTACATCATTGAACCCGATCGCTACAACACGGGATTAATTAGAATGCAGATCTAGGAGGAAATTGAGTGACTGAATTTTGTTTGTGCGCCGCATTGAGAATAATTCAGTAATGCCATGACTTGTTAACGCCTTAGGAAAGCCAAAAGTTGAGCAGACAGTAAACGACATCTTCCCGATGCAAGGGCGTTAATTGACTATAAACGTCCAGTTTCCACCCTTGCCGAACTAGGCCGGAATTCCGGAGTTAAATTTTGGCTAGACAGAGGAGTCTGTGCATAGTCCAATCAAAATCACGTGACGAAATAGACATCCGGTTCGCAAACAACATGGATTTCAACGTGCAACGTGTATTTCGGTCGACTGCAGGATTTGCAAAGCATATGTGCCGCCAACTGGGCGCCCACAGATATTTTCCAAATCTTTTCATATTTTTAATCTAGGTGCTCAAGCGATTTGATGCACTTCAAGAGGTAAAACCCGTTTTATTACAATATAGATCTTGGTTATCGATCTGATCGTCTTGACAGGGCGCCGCCAATTTTTGTAAGCAAATTCACGTGATAGGAGAGGTGAAATCTGATTGATCAGTTGGAAGGAAGGGACATAACACGTAATGGCCACAGAACTGGTGGCGTTATGATCGAGTCCGGAAATTCCGACCTAGTTCAGCAAGGGTGAAAATTGGACTTTTATAGTCAGTTAACGCCCTTGCCTCGGGAAGATGAGTAAACGTCTGCTATTTGGTGAAACCTATCGGCACGAGTGTGATGCTGGCGCCCTCGACATAGCAACATAGAAGACCGATTATGAACAAATATTATCAAAAATGATAATCATTCACAAACATCACGCAAATCGCCAACATCACATCGCGTCCTGGAGACACTACCTACCTTCCTTCTATCAGCTTCAGCGTCTTCGTGTCGTTGGAGATGGTGTTGTTGGCCTCCCCCTCCTCCACCCGCATTGACGTGTATACTGGGGAAACAGTGTTCATCATTACGACATAGTAAACAGTTTAGTTCAGTTTCCTGTTCTAACTGTAGACTGGTAATACGACAGTGAGTGCATACATGTTCAATAGTAGAGCTATTACTATTTTGGACCATAACAACCGCGTGCGAAATACGCATCAGTCGGAAAGCGCACGTTAAATCTCCAAAGTAAGTAACCATAACGATTCGAATTACCGACTCTCCAGTTCCGTTTTCTCTTGTAACGATATCATACAACTGCATCTCTATGGCAGTTTACAACCATTGGGATAGGCTACTGCCTTCACACTGCAGTTTACAACCATAAGGATTCAATACTACTGCCTCTACACTGCAGTTTACAACCATAACGATTCAAAGCTACCGCCTTCACACTGCAGTGTACATCAATAACGATTCAAAGATACTGCCTCCACACTGCAGTTTACAACCATAACGATTCAATACTACAGCCTTCACACTGCAGTGTACAGCAATTACGATTCAAAGATACTGCCTCCACACTGCAGTTTACAACTATAACGATTCAAAGCTACTGCCTTCACATTGCAGTTAACAGCCATAACGATTCAATACTACTGCATTTAAATGCCAGTTAACAGCACAACAGTTAATAGCTATACTGAATCAACACTACTGCATATATAAGCCAGTATACTGCCATTACGATACCATCACTTGCTTTCCTCCTATATCAAGCTGACAAAGAGTAATATTACTCATACGGACACAACACTGTCACATTTACATGCCAATTTACAGCTACAACAAGAAACTCCTAACGCCTCCTTTTCGTATGTTTTCAAACTGTTTGTTTGTTATTGTTTGTTGTTTAACGCCGCACTCAGCAATATTCCAGCTATATGACGGCGGTCTGTAAATAATCGAGTCTGGAACAGACAATGCAGTGATTGACATCATAAACATCGATCCACGCAATTGGGATCAATGACATGTATCAACCAAGCCAGCGAGCCTGACCACCCGATCCCGTTAGTCGCCTCTTAAGACAAGCATGGTCGACATATACAGCAAACATGGGTTGCTGAAGACCTATTCTACCCCGGATCTCCATGGGTCTTATAAAAACTAATTCATATGACCTGATACTTTCGGTTTTAATTAAACAATAACACGTTCAGTAAAATTCAACATAAAACGTAACTGGTATACCATCAACCCTGCAAGACGTTAACTTGTCAGTCCGGTGAACCCGTCTGTGTGTACATCCTAGTGTTGAAACATTATGTGCACTATATGTATAATACAATAACCTCGAAAACACACATTGTCACAACACTAAGCCAGATGTATGTATAATTTTGTATAATAACTGGCTTACCTCCTTGGATGCCAAACACGAATCGAAGCTCTGTCCCGACGTCCACGGGATCTCCGTTGTAGAAGACGTTATTGGCAAACAAATAGAAGTCCACCGCCTTGGCAATATCCTCGCGAGACACTTCGTGCTGGCTATTCCTGAGAATTTGAAATTAGAGTCACGTCACATTGGTAACTATACTCTTTATTTGCAAAAAATGGAAAACAATAATTTCCATGTTGTCACGTCTCTATATGTCATAGGAAATGACGTCAAATATAAGTTTGATGTTTTATCTTTTATGTCTTGTAAGGTATTGCAGGGAATTTCCAGCTGAGAAGCTGCGAAACTTATGAAACCATCTAATTTGTATTTCACGCTTTAAAATTCACAAATTTTGAGGTTACACGCCAGCGACGTATTCTTTTAAATAATGTCTGCGTCGCGAGTATCTAACTAAAATCCCGTAACGTTTAGTGACGCTGTGTTCTGCATATGATTACATGCCTGTGACGTTTAGTTCTACATATACTTACACGCCCGTGACGTTGTGTTCTACACATACTTACACGCCATTGACGTTGATCTTGACAACGCTGCTGTCCACGACGACATTGTCCTCCAGGATACACTTAACATAGTAGCGGTCGTCGATGTCGGTCAGCATATTCGGACTGTATTTGACAACCACCACGCGGTCAAATTCTTTTTTGCCGGAAGTCTGCAAAATTCGTAAAAATAAAAATGCTTTGAACGATTTGGTCGATTTCCTTGATATCATGATCTAAAGCCACTGGTAACATATACTACTTTTACTATTTCAGACTGTAAATGTTAATTAATACACATGATGTGATTTATGGGAGGGTGGGTGAGGTTTTACGCTGCGTTAAGCAGTATCCCAGTTATATCAGCCGTAGGTCAAAGAACACCCAATGTACAGCAATTGTATATAATAGTAATACTAGTCCATCTATAAGACCTAACATTTTGTGTATGCTCGCAGCGCTACCTTATTACTCCGGTCAATGTTCACTCGATTTTCATTCTCAGCTCCCTCGGGAGTACATAACCTAAGCTGCTTGAGCTACGCTCACATGTTAGCAGTCATATTATTATCTCATCCTACCGGGTACCCATTCACTACTGGATGAACAGAGGCCTATTTCCAACAATGCCGGGGGCACGGGTGGCCCAGTCGTCTAAGGCGCCGCAATTCGCTGTGCAGAGTTGCGTTCCTTGGGCACGCCAGAAACCTATGATTGTGGGTTCGAATCCCGGTTCGCCCCGATTATGTTTCTAGGTTTGTCAGCACCATACCCGTGCTCGCTGGTTTCACCGAAGTGGTAAACGTCTGAGACCTGCATCACTTCGGGCGTTTCTCCCACATTAAGCTGGCACGCCGTGATATAACTGGAATATTGTTAAAAGCGGCGTTAAACCCAACTCACTCACTCACTCAATCGAACAATGCCACTTGCTCAAAGAGACATAGTAGACGTTTTCCTCGTCTGTGTATTGTGATGATCGGGGTTTGAACACAAGATTAACGAATACAGGCACAGATAAGGGTCGTAACTCCGTACAGCAAATAGCGACTCCGAAGTTTGTGTTTCTCATTTCACAATCAGTTGGATTGGGAATTTATCACTACCATACTTATGTCAGTGTCTAAAAGTTGGGTGGTGGGCATAGACTTATGATTAAAGCATTCGCTACATAGGTAGAATGCATGAAGCCAGGTGTAGAGGTCCCCCGCCGTGACTTTTGCTGAAAGCGGCGTAAAATAATACCCACTCACACATGCTAGTTCCTGTGTTGCCATACGAATTACATGAACTTACAATGACTGGCACACTGGGGCCGCAGGCTGCACTGTCATGCTCTACTTGGATGTAATGCCCCTCCCAGCTGTCAGGGATCTTGTCGAACGTGTCTACCGGAGTCGGCACTGACTGGGAGTCACAGCCAGTGATGCCTTTCTTGTCCTCCACGAAAGCCTCGTAACCACTAGCACTGTAAGGGTTTATCCCTATAACCATCAAGTCCGCAACGCAGGTCAGGGAAACTGTAAAAAAAATATGTGATACAAGATAAGCATTACTGGGATTCAGGGATGGGATACTGGTTTGCCGAATTATTCAACTGTTCATAAAAGGATTTAACAGATTACCTTCGAGCATCCTTTTATTTACATATTTGGTTAGACTTGCATAAGTATCTAAGGCAATAATTATTAGTTCAAATCATAAGTTCCTGATTATATAGATAATAAGAACAAGTTATTCCTACAAGAGACTGGCGTACTGTCCACACATCTGAACTTGCCTTTTATAAGGATCGAATTACTACACACCCGTGGACTTCATTCAGTACAGACTTGGAACAAAGCTGAAATTTGGTTTATAGTTGTCTCCACAAAACCGTACAGGAGGTGATCGTAAAGTTGTTGCTTTTTTATTTGAAATCAAAGGTTACTTTGCCTCATTATGATTTATGATTACTTTGAAGTTTTCGTTACTGAAACAAAACTAGGCGGGCAGGAGAAAATATTCTTCTCAAATTTTAAAATTACATGTAGGTCTCGATGGATCTCTGAACAAAGTCTAGACTAAAAGCCTCAATTGTTTTTGGTCAAATTGTTTCATTAACATTTTGTCTTACTTTCCAGGCAAATGTAGACAAGAGGTCTGTATGAAGTGCTTACATCGATTCTTTTCACACGTATCTCCGTAGTATTCGCTGTCGCAGTAACATTTGGCGCCGAGGACACCGTCGTCAAAGCAGGTACCTCCATTGAGACATGTAGATGAGGTACAGCTGTTTTGGTCAACGTCAGCTGACAAAGAAAATTCAAAACGAATTGAACTGAAGAAATAATTAGCTCTAGATTTATACTAATTAATGTCATGGAAGGTAAATGTCCATCATTAAGGGTTCCAGGGCCATATTAGATCTCTACCATCTCGGGCATATCTCATAAAGTCGAGTTAGTGATGCCAGAAGACCTGAAACAGTTTATGGATAACAACGTCTATCTTGTTTGTAACAAGGGTTCACGGCTACACCTTGTCCCTTCATGAGGCGAATACTGAATAAGCGTAAAGAGTTAACATAGCGCCATATATGTGTGAGTGTTTGAGTGTGTGAGTGTGTGTTTGTGTGTGTGTGTGTATGTGTGTGTGTGTGTGTGTGAGTGTTTGAGTGTGTGAGTGTGTTTGTGTGTGTGTGTGTGTGTGTGAGAGAGAGTGTTTGAGTGTGTGAGTGTTTGAGTGTGTGTGTGTGTTTGTGTGTGTGTGTGTGTGTTTGAGTGTGTGTGTTTGTGTGTGTGTTTGTGTGTGTGAGTGTTTGAGTGTGTGTGTTTTGTTTTTTGTTTGTGTGTGTGTGTGTTTTTGTTTTGTTGTGTGTGTGTGTGTGTGTGTGTGTTTGTGTGTGTGTGAGTGTTTGAGTGTGTGAGTCCGGTGTGTGTTTTTTAGTGTGGTTTGTTTTTTGTTTGTGTGTGTGTGGTTTGTTTTTTGTTGTGTGTGTGTGTGTGTGTGTGTGTGTGTGTGTGTGTGTGTGTGTGTGTGTGTGTGTGTGTGAGTGTTTGAATGTGTGAGTATGTGTGTGTGTGTGTGTGTGTGTGTGACAACTCTATTGTCCATACATAATCATTATCTGAATATACCGCTCGTCTCGAAATAGGTCAACACGGGAGTTTTACCATAGACCAGTCAATATGTTAAGTGTTACATACAACATACACTATGTATTCAATATAGATCAAGAAGGCAGATCTCAAGTGATTGAGACACTTTAACGTAATGATGTATACAAATGTACATTAAATGGATATATTTTAGGGGATAATGTTTCGCGTAATTTACATATATTTCGCAAGATACAACAAATATTTTAGATAATAGGAAGTCGTTGTTGGAGAGAGCTTCACACCTTAAAAAATGTCGAAATATGTCTCCAGCAGCAGATAGCTTGCACAGTGAACAGACACGGTCATTTGTTTCAATGGGCAAATTATGATTTGATATGCGAAATATTAATGTATATTTCTGGAAGTTATAGACCATTTTAAAATTTGGATAATATTAACCTTTTGTAGTTGTTATATTGAGAGTATCTAAGAATGTGAACTTTAAACGCTTTGGACCAAATGATCACACCACTCAAAAATACCTTTCTAGCCAGTTTTATGCTCATATACATGTTATATTACCTAGTGTCAGACCGCAGTCATATCCACCGTATGCGGGGTCGCAAGTGCAGTCGGCGGAAGTGAAGGTGCAGCTACCGCCATTCATGCAGGCCTGGTTAGGGCGTCGACAGTCAAACGTTGCATGAGCTAAAATGCAATGAAAATAAGGTTAAATGGTCATTCGAACTTCTTGTATGTTTTAAATGGAGTTTCTAGTGTTATTATATACACAGAAATGAATGATGGTCTACATACATATGCATTCTGTAGAAATTTAAAGGCAACTGAATGATATATACTACTCAACATTTGATAGGGAATTCCTCATCCTTTTTGAATACTAAGGGACAAAATATTATTGTACTTGTCTAATTAACTTGAAATGAAGTCAAACTTGATTCAGTTCCACTACAATATAAGACAATATAAGCATGACACTACTTCCAAACAATTACATGTAGATTCATTCAGACCGAAACATTTGTTTGTTTGTTTATTTGTTTTTAACGCCGCATTCAGCAACAATCCAGCAAAATGATGGCCGTCTGTAAAAGGTCGCGCCTGGACCAGACAATCCAGTGATTGTCTACATGGGCATCGATCCAAGCAAGTGGGATACGATGACATGCATCAACTGAGTCAGCGAGTCTGACCACCCGATCCCATTAGTCTCCTCTAACGACAAGCATAGTCTCGTTTTACGGCTGGCATGGGTTGCTGAAGACCTCGTCATCGACCCGTGACGATCCGGGGTAGAATGGGTCTTCAGCAACCCACGCTTGCCTCAAAAGACGACTATAGCTGAATATTGCTGAGTGCGGCGTTGAAGAACAAACAAACAAACAAACAAACAAACAGAACCTTTTTGTCATCAACCAGAGAATACCAGTATTGGTCATCCGCCGAGGCGTAAAAGGCAAACGAGGCAGCAAAAAATAAATGACTGGATCACTGATGACACCAGGTATATGTCATGCCGATAGAACCCCCTCACTCAATTTGGCTAAAAACTAAGTGATTACAGCAAAATTCGTTCTCTGACTCTCTGGACAAAAGTAGGTCCCCGGTAACCTCCGTTTCACCTGAGAGGTGACTTCACAGATTGTAACGTTGCACATAATATCAATCACTCCTCACTCTCTGGCCAAACTGATATAGCTGGAATATATATAGCTGACTGTTATTAAAAATTAAACTAACAAAAAAAGTACAAAGAGCAAAGACACACGAATGTTAATCAATGGTTTCCTCTTGTACAATTTGCACTAAACATTGCGCCAGAGCAATATCACAACTCGAACAAATTATTTTGTTTGAACGTCCTATAAAAGTCCTTCTGGTGATTCCGTTACCATAACGCTTAACGTGTAACTATTTTCACTTTTTGTGAAGTCATCATGTATTCCCAAAGTTTAACCACATTTTCCAATAGATGAACAATACTTACCAAATCCAATTGAAGCTATCAGCACCAAAATTCTAAGACAGGTCATGATGAGATCTGAAAATAAAATGCTTTTCTCATATGAACTGCATATCTGAACGTGCAAGCCATTGAAGAAAATTCAGTGGAATACAAACCGATTATTAAACAATTCTTAGTTAACAAAAGTGTGTTCCATTATTATACGTAATGTACATCCATATATAATTTGTCTGCAATAGACACTATCTGAGCAAATTTAAGTTTCGCGCAAACAGTTTATCAAGTAAATACTGACATTTGAAATAATGACAAATGTAACACGACATAAAAATGAACATGAATATATATTTAAAATTCGTTTAAAAGTATTTGAATTTATTTTTTAAATCATTTAGCTGATAGTTAACAAAAGTGTGTTCCGTTATTACAGGTAATGACTATTCTTATATCATGTGTCTGAAACTGACACAAATTTAAAAGCAGCTGAAACAGTTTCATGCAAACTGTATATCAAGAACGTCCTGGCATTTGAACCAATGTAATGTGACATACAAATTAATTGCTATATATTTAGAATTCGTGTGAAAATATTTGACAACATAATGAATCATTAGCGGTTCAAGCCGTATCTCTAATTGTGTAAAACATCTTACCTCTTCACCAAGACAGGGACCAGAAGCTGCACTTTATGGCGGGTAATGCCACCTTATATATATACATATGGCACCGCATCTAACACCATTGGTGGAGCACATTCGCAGCATGCGGTGAATATTCTAATATTTACAGACCATTTCTGTATGAGATGTCTTGCAGCGCATCAATAATATCTTAGCGAATCGCGCCCACATATTTTGAAACCAACGCCCTCTGTTAGGTATTCTTGTTTATCAAGATATTTATGAATTTGACCTCTTTCAAAAATCGATGGATGCTGAATGGCATTTCTTTCATTTCAGGCACATGATTCATCACAACCTTGGCGTCCAATTAACACACTTCACAGTTGGATACGCATGTATGTACATAAAAACCAGGTTGTGATAGGTGTCAGAGACAGATTTTCTAAAGATACATGTATGGCGGCGAATTCAACAATTCCACATGAACAACCAATGTAAATTTTGTTTAAATGCCTATTAAGAATTTAATAATATAACACCTGGTATCATCACTATTGGATAGTGCACCATAAACACATGCTCGTGATATAGTAGGAATCGTACAATAGACTACTTTTATTGGAGATTTTCTATGATGGAGAAATGTTTTAAACATTTTATTTACCAAACAGAAATCTTCTAGCTTCCTTCTACCGCAAATTTACAGTTTACAGGCGTAACGAGAAAACACTGTCAAATGATATTGCACTTTTTAATTTCTTGTGTGACCAACATGATATTGATAGTGATTTTTTTCTAAGCTACAAACTTAATGGATTTGGCGTTAGGGAGAGAGTTGGTAGGAACAGTCTGGAACGTTTCACACCGGGCGAAAAGGACGCATGCCAACAATTAAACTTAGAATGAATGAAAGGGTATTGTTTTACAGCGCTTTTAGAAATATGCCAGCCATATGACGGCAGGGGACATCAGAAATGAGGTACGCACATTGTATCGATGCTGGCAATCGAACCCTTGATCAATCAACGTTCAACCACCAGGCGACCTCCCCACCCCCCCCCCCCCCCCCCCCCTTCCAACAGAAATAGAAAGCTAATAATTCAAATAGGAGAACTTAAGCCAATATGACGCCATAGTTGTCTTATACATAATTGATATATTGTATATAAATCCCTGTCGTTGGAAAGATATATTTGAAATAAATTCGATCGTGATAAAAACGTTATAAAAATGTTTGATTGATATTTTGGCGTCTACGTATGCTAAAACATGTAAAGACACGATGTAGTCAAAGAGAAGTTACGCCCTTTGCCTATAAATAATATTACCATTTATAAGAACCGTTTACTGTTTATACATTGGTGGAAGGTAAATGGCCTCGGGAATTAAAGTTTATATCCAGAATATTTAATCCCAATTATCATATTTGCATCGTGTGTGTTCCAGTACTGAAGGTTCATTGTTGTGGGCGAATGTAGTGTTATGTTTGTTTGTTGTATCCTGCTTTTACCAGAATCAAATAAAACTTAGGGTTACTGGTACGGAATGATATCTTCTTATTAATGATATGAATTGGACACTTAGTAGCAATTGTCCAGTGGCATCAACTGGAGACTTAGTAGCAAATATCTAGTGGAATCAACTGGACACTTAGTAGCAAATATCTGGTAGAAACAACTAGACACTTAGTAGCAAAAATCTAGTAGCATCAACTGGACACTTAGTAGCAAATATCTGATAGCATCAACTGGACACTTAGTACCAAGTATCTAGTTGTAGATACAAGAAAAACAAGAAACCCGGATGGTACGTATCCCAAATAAGTACTAGAATCTGTACTTTACTTAGAAAGTATTGTCTCAAATATAACACTTGTTACATTTGACCACTTTCTCGCTGGCATTGTGTGTTCATTTTGGAAGAGGTTTCTATTTTTTTTAAATATTTAGGCTTGTAGTTTTAATGAAAAACATATATAATGGTTTAGCAGCTGTAGCTGAAAGAACATATAAAATCCATACACAATTCCAGCATGCACGCCAACACACCCCCACACCCCACTCCCAATCTCAAATGGTCGATCCGTTATAAATATAGGAAAATAACGATAGACAGAGACAAGCTAAGACTTACTCACTAGCTGTAAACTGAAATATTGTGACGAAAGAGCCATATATGAGCACACTTCGTAGCTTATAAAATATTCAGGTCTGATTATTCTACCAGATCAAAAATACGTTGTTGTTATGATCTAGTAATATTTTTCACGCAGGTCAAGTCACAAAGTGACCTCTTTGGCCCAGTGACCCACGTGATTTATATGTTCGGTGACCACTTATAATTCTGTCAACCAGTGTCCGAGCTAACGTGATTTGATTAATAAGTTGGTGCGCTGCCTGGCGGGCGGTCTTACCGTCCACAATGTACGCCAGCGCATAAAACTCAAATAACGTGACGTTTTCCCACCTCAACCGTGACACCGTAAATGTGAAACCACATTGTCACAAATAGTTGACCACAAAAATGTGACGAGTAATTATGTTTACTCTATGTTGTACAGGTCTTCAGCATTCATTTATAACTCTGATGTTTTAAAACATTAGCAACACGTGATGTTCTAAGAAAATGCAAGTAAATATAATTGACAAAACCCTTACCCTAATAATATGTGAGTGAGTATAGTTTTACGCCGCTTTTAGCAATTTTCCAGCAATATCACGGCGGGGGAAACCAGAAATGGGCTTCACACATTGTACCCATGTGGGAATCGAACCCGGGTCTTCTGCGTGACGAGCGAACGCTTTAACCACTAGGCTACCCCCCTGCCCACCATAATCATAAGAAATCTGGTCGTAAGGGGTGATTAAAGTGGATCGGGTGGTCATACTCGGGTGGACTTGGTTGATTATGTGTCATCGTTCCCAGGCGTCGGATGTTGCTCATAATATTAACCACTTGTCTGTATGGCCCGGACGCCAGTATTAACTGGTTACCTCAATATAGCTGAATATTTACAATGTGGCGTTCTATAACTCAAAATCACCATGATACTCCCTGAATTTAATCTAAACATATTATTAGATGAATATAGCATTGTGATGTTTGCACCTGCTTGTTTGTCTACATATAATATAGCATGGCGAGGTTTGCACCTGCTTGTTTGTCTACATCTAATATAGCATGGTGATGTTTGCACCTATTTGTTTGTCTACATATAATATGGCATGGTGATGTTTGCACCTGTTTGTTTGTTTACATATAATATAGCACGGTGATGTTTGCACCCATTTGTTTGTCTACATCTAATATAGCATGGTGATGTTTGCACCTGCTTGTTTGTCTACATATAATAGAGCATGGTGAGGCTTGAACCTGCTTGTTTTTCTACATCTAATATAGCATGGTGATGTTTGCACCTGCTTGTTTGTCTACATCTAATATAGCACGGTGATGTTTGCACCTATTTGTTTGTCTACATCTAATATAGCATGGCGAGGTTTGCACCTGGTTGTTTGTCTACATATAATATAGCATGGTGATGTTTGCACCTATTTGTTTGTCTACATCTGACGTAACATGGCGAGGTTTGCACCTGCTTGTTTCTTTACATATAATATAGCATGGTGATGTTTGCACCTATTTGTTTGTCTACATCTAAAATAGCATGGTGATGTTTGCACCTATTTGTTTGTCTACATATAATATGGCATGGTGATGTTTGCACCTGCTTGTTTGTCTACATATAATATAGCATGGTGAGGCTTGAACCTGTTTGTTTGTCTACATATAATATAGCACGGTGATGTTTGCACCTATTTGTTTGTCTACATCTAATATAGCATGGCGAGGTTTGCAGCTACTTGTTTGTCTACATCTAATATAGCATGGTGAGGTTTGCACCTGCTTGTCTGTCTACATCTAATGTAACATGGCGATGTTTGCACCTACTTGTTTGTCTACATCTAGTGTAACATTGTGATGTTTGCACCTGCTTGTTTGTCTACATCTAATGGAAGATGGCGATGTTTGCACCTACTTGTTTGTCTACATCTAGTGTAACATTGTGATGTTTGCACCTACTTGTTTGTCTTCATCTAATGTAACATTGCGATGTTTGCACCTGCTTGTTTGTCTACATCTAATGCAATTCTGTGATGTTTGCACCTGCTTGTTTGTCTACATCTAGTGTAACATGGTGATGTTTGCACCTGCTTGTTTGTCTACATCTAATACAATACTGTGATGCTTGCACCTGCTTGTTTGTCTACATCTAATGCAACATTGTGATGTTTGCACCTGCTTGTTTGTCTACATCTAATGTAACATGGTGATGTTTGCACCTGCTTGTTTGTCTACATCTAATGCAACATGGTGATGCTTGCACCTGCTTGTTTGTCTACATCTAATGCAACATTGTGATGTTTGCACCTACTTGTTTGTCTACATCAAATACAATAATGTGATGTTTGCACCTACTTGTTTGTCTACATCTAATGCAACATTGTGATGTTTGCACCTGCTTGTTTGTCTACATCTAATGGAAGATGGCGATGTTTGCACCTACTTGTTTGTCTACATCTAGTGTAACATGTTGAGGTTTGCACCTACTTGTTTGTCAACATCTAATGTAGCATGGCGATGTTTACACCTACTTGTTTGTCTACATCTAATGTAACATTGCGGTGTTTGCACCTGCTTGTTTGTCTACATCTAATGCAACATTGTGATGGTTGCACCTGCTTGATTGTCTACATCTAATGTAACATTGTGATGTTTGCACCTGCTTGTTTGTCTACATTTAATGCAGCATTGGGATCTTGCACCTCCTTGTTTGTCTACATCTAGTGTAACATGGTGATGTTTGCACCTGCTTGTTTGTCTACATTTAATGCAGCATTGGGATCTTGCACCTCCTTGTTTGTCTACATCTAATTTAACATTGTGATGTTTGCACCTGCTTGTTTGTCTACATCTAATGCAACATTGTGATGGTTGCACCTGCTTGATTGTCTACATCTAATTTAACATTGTGATGTTTGCACCTGCTTGTTTGTCTACATTTAATGCAGCATTGGGATCTTGCACCTCCTTGTTTGTCTACATCTAGTGTAACATGGTGATGTTTGCACCTGCTTGTTTGTCTACATTTAATGCAGCATTGGGATCTTGCACCTCCTTGTTTGTCTACATCTAGTGTAGCATGGCGATGTTTGCACCTGCTTGTTTGTCTACATCTAATGTAACATGGTGATGTTTGCACCTGCTTGTTTGTTTACATCTAATGCAACATTTTGATGTTTGCACCTGCTTGATTGTCTACATTTAATGCAGCATTTGGATCTTGCACCTCCTTGTTTGTCTACATCTAATGTAACATGGTGATGTTTGCACCTACTTGTTTGTCTACATCTAATGGAAGATGGCGATGTTTGCACCTACTTGTTTGTCTACATCTATTGTAACATGTAGAGGTTTGCACCTACTTGTTTGTCAACATCTAATGTAACATGGTGATGTTTGCACCTGCTTGTTTGTTTACATCTAATGCAACATTGTGATGGTTGCACCTGCTTTATTGTCTACATCTAATGTAACAGTGCGATGTTTGCACCTACTTGTTTGTCAACATCTTATATAGCATGGCGATGGTTGCACCTACTTGTTTGTCTACATCTAATGTAACATTTTGATGGTTGCACCTGCTTGTTCGTCTACATCTAATGTAACAGTGCGATGTTTACCCCTGCTCTTTTGTCTACATCTAATTCAACATTGTGATGTTTGCACCTGCTTGATTGTCTACATCTAATGCAACATCGCCATGCTACATTAGATGTTGACAAACAAGTAGGTGCAAACCTCAACATGTTACATCTAATGCAACATTGTGATGTTTGCACCTGCTTGATTGTCTACATCCAATGCAACATTGTGATGTTTGCACCTACTTGTTTGTCTACATCTAATAGAAGATGGCGATGTTTGCACCTACTTGTTTGTCTACATCTAGTGTAACATGGTGATGTTTGCACCTGCTTGTTTGTCTACATCTAGTGATACATGCTGATGTTTGCACCTACTTGTTTGTCAACATCTAATGTAGCATGGCGATGTTTGCCCCTGCTTGTTTGTCTTCATCTAATGCAACATATTGATGGTTGCACCTGCTTGTTTGTCTACATCTAATGCAATACTGTGATGTTTGCACCTGCTTGTTTGTCTACATCTAATGCAACATTGTGATGTTTGCACCTACTTGTTTGTCTTCATCTAATGTAACATTGCGATGTTTGCACCTGTTTGTTTGTCTACATCTAATGCAATACTGTGATGTTTGCACCTGCTTGTTTGTCTACATCTAATGTCACATTGTGATGTTTGCACCTGCTTGTTTGTCTACATCTAATGTAACATTGTGTTGTTTGCACCTGCTTGTTTGTCTACATCTAATGCAACATTGTGATGTTTGCACCTGCTTGATTGTCTACATCTAGTGTAACATTGTGATGTTTGCACCTGCTTGTTTGTCTTCATGTAATGCAACATTGTGACGTTTGCACCTGCTTGTTTGTCTACATTTAATACAATACTGTGATGTTTGCACCTGCTTGTTTGTCTACATCTAATGCAACATTGTGATGTTTGCACCTGCTTGTTTGTCTACATCTAGTGATACATGCTGATGTTTGCACCTACTTGTTTGTCAACATCTAATGTAGCATGGCGATGTTTGCCCCTGCTTGTTGACCTCATCTAATGCAACATATTGATGGTTGCACCTGCTTGTTTGTCTACATCTAATGCAATACTGTGATGTTTGCACCTGCTTGTTTGTCTACATCTAATGCAACATTGTGATGTTTGCACCTACTTGTTTGTCTTCATCTAATGTAACATTGCGATGTTTGCACCTGTTTGTTTGTCTACATCTAATGCAACATTGTGATGTTTGCACCTGCTTGTTTGTCTTCATGTAATGCAACATTGTGATGTTTGCACCTGCTTGTTTGTCTACATTTAATACAATACTGTGATGTTTGCACCTGCTTGTTTGTCTACATCTAATGCAACATTGTGATGTTTGCACCTGCTTGTTTGTCTACATCTAGTGTAACATGGTGATGTTTGCACCTGCTTGTTTGTCTACATCTAATGCAACATTGTGATGTTTGCACCTGCTTGTTTGTCTACATCTAGTGTAACATTGTGATGTTTGCACCTGCTTGTTTGTCTACATCTAATGGAAGATGGCGATGTTTGCACCTACTTGTTTGTCTACATCTAGTGTAACATGTTGAGATTTGCACCTACTTGTTTGTCAACATCTAATGTAGCATGGCGATGTTTGCACCTACTTGTTTGTCTACATCTAATGTAACATTGTGATGTTTGCACCTACTTGTTTGTCTACATCTAATGGAAGATGGCGATGTTTGCACCTACTTGTTTGTCTACATCTAATGTAACATGGTGAGGTTTGCACCCGCTTGTTTGTCTACATCTAATGCAAAATGGTGATGTTTGCACCTGTTAGTTTGTCTACATCTACCGTCAACATGGCCATTATATCGAGTGTAGAGGGTTCAGATCCCATTAGTTACGGCTTCAGGCAAGGAGAGAATGAGCTCGATATACAGTTATGCCATTGTTTGAAATCCGGAATCACTTGAGATAATGCTCAACATAAAATAGACATGTCACAGTTCACATTTTGTTGTTCATTATTCATCAAACTGATTCCCGTAGAGAAAGATCGTTGTACCGATGGCGGGTGTGGGTGTGGGTGGCCCGAATATATTTTCTCACATTCTCTGAAGATGGGAGTGTTTGTGAGCTCGCTTTGTTTATCACTTTCCCTCGCAACACATGTTGGAATTACTTTAGTATATTAAAACCCAGTTGACCGGAATCCTTTAATTTGGAAAGCCCGTTTACCGAAAGCTTACCCTTTGGAATGTCTGCATAAAATTAAAGCGTCTTAACTACGCACAGTGATTTTGGTTCATACGGATATGTTTCTGAAGATTTGGCTGCGAAATAAGACCTATCTAGCCTACATGTTGTTTCATTCCACGTACAATAAAGGATTTTACTGAAATACTACCGATTGGATCAATAGCCTTTTCTAAAATTGAACTGCAACTGATGAAAAACATGACAAAAATATATGCACTTATTGTGAGAATGAAAGTGAAAATAGGACAAATCTATTTCTGTCGTGTAAATATGTGAAGGCATTCTGGAATGTTTGTTTGTCTGTTGTTGTTTAACGCCGCATTCAGCAATAGTCCAGCTATATGACATCGGACTGTCAATAATAAAGTCTGGACAAGACAATCCAGTGATTTACATCATGAGCATCAACCAAATCAGCGAGCCTAACCACCCGATCCCGTTGGTCGCCCCTTACGGCAAGCATAGTCGCCTGTTACAAAAAGACCTTTTGCGGCAAGCTTGGGTGGCTGAAGACCTATTCTACCCCGCATATTCACGGGTCACTCACTATTGTAACTGTGTGATGTAATATTGACTTGATGCTAGTTGGCAATGCAGATTCACCTAATGTGAACGGACACATCTTTAGGAACCAACATTTACATATATATATATATAAAGAAAACAAAACAGTTTGAGTCACCAATGTTAGTTTACAAACGTTTCTCTATATCTTCTTTTCCCTTTCTGTCGTTGATTGTATTCATTTTTTATAAGTTTAGATGTAAATCTATGTGAGATGTCGTTCTGAGTTGTGATAAATTGTGCCCAATTCTTTTCATGAATAAAATATGTTTAAAAATGCAAAACAAAACTGAAGCATAGTTTCTCAGTGGGCTAGCACTATAAAACCGACTTAATTACTGACTAGAACAAACAGCCACACATGCATGCGCGTCGTTACATAAATGCAATATGCATGAACGCAACGTTAAACCTCACTTCATCTCGTGTCTTTCAAAAGTAGTTTCTCGGTAGCTGGGGAGCTGATCGGAATCAGGCTAACAATATTTCCACTATTCTCGAGATCAAATTATAAGTTGTATATACCCATCCTCACCCCAACCCCCACCACCTCACCCCCACCACCCCACCCCCACAACCTCACCCCCACCACCCAACCCCCACAACCTCATCCCCACCATCCCACCCCAACCACCTCATCCCCACCACCCCAACCCCACAACCTCACCCCCACCAACTCATCCCCACCACCCCACCCCAAACACCCATCCCCACCACCCCATCCCCACAACCTCACCTCCACCACCCCACCCCCACCACCCCAACCCCACCACCTCATCCACACCATCCCACCCCCACAACCTCATCCCCCCCCACCACCACCACCCCAACCTCACCCCCACCCTCCGAATATCAAACGGTCTGCCCCTAAACATCTCAGTCATAATATGTGAGTTGTATTCACACCCACGCCAAAAGTATACTGCCATTTTTATTGATCCACCTTTCGTGGGATAAAAAAGAGACATGCATTCTTAATCAGATAGCAATTTGGAAACACAATATTGATATACCCCCATGAGTGTGTTTAGATTGAAGTTGTATTGTCGATTGTGGGAACACGCCTTGAATGGACACTGGGATATCAATGAAGCACAACCTCAGATATTGATAGTCACCCGTTATTTGTGTAAGTCCTGTACCCGAAGAGGTTTCTTTACGATTCATTACAGCTGACTCCTATGGCACCCTGAAGAGTATTTCAGTAATAGATATAGCTTAACGTCGGGCGAAAACCAAACATGATGTCTCTGACAACAACGAGCACGGTGTTGACAAACCAGTGACCTTGGTCAGGGCGAATGTGTACATCAAACCCACGATTATTTGATCTCAGACGCAGGGAAGCAGTTTTTCCTTTACAGATCGTAACTGTAATGTGCATATTTATAATTCGCCAAATCCACACCCTAAAGAGTGCTATATTATTATCCTCCGCCACGAAGTGGGAAGCGGGTATAGAAATGGGTGTTGTCCGTGCGTCCTTCCGTCCATCAAGTGTCGTTTCCGGAGCAGAACTAAAAAACCATGAGAGATATCTTAACCAAACTTGGCACATGGATAGGACTAATGGTGAAATGGTGCCTTTTGATAGTTTGGGTTTTTCGAGAAAAAAAATTCGAGTTTCCATGGCAGCGACTTTGATTTAGGCTAAAATGGCGGTATTGGCGGAGGATATGAGTATTTACTACTTGTTATCAATGGATCATGATCAGCGTGCGCTAGATTTTCATTTTCAGCTCCCTGGCCTGGGGAGTACAAAACCTAAGTTGCCTGTTAGGCGCAAATCAGGTGAAGTTAAGCAACGTCAGTCGCGGAGAGCCCTTGAATGGGTGACCGCGTTTCGGCAACTTGGCTCCTGAGAGTTTCTAGGGCTTCGGTCGGGCCCTACACTGAAGCACTTGTAACATATGTGGCGTCTCCTTGGGCAAGTGTCTATGTTCGAATATGGGCCTCTGTTCACCCAGCAGTGAGTGGGTACCCGGTAGCATGAGATGGCAATGTGGTTGTTAACCTTCTAACGTCTAACAGGCAGCTTGTATACTCCCTAGAGACCCGGTTGATGCATGTCATCGATCCCAATTGCGTGGATCGATGCTCATGATATTAATCACTGGATTGTCTGGTCCAGACTCGATTATTTACAGACCGCCGTCATATAGCTGGAATATTGCTGAGTGCGGCGTTAAACAACAAACCAACCAACCAATCCCTAGAGACTAGAATTTCTGTGACCATAAAGTGATATCGTCTTAAATAGAACGTCGAGTTATAGAGTTCTTCACCTATCCCACATAGGACATAGGACATAGGACATAGGACACTTGGGAAGAGCGTCCGTCTCACCTTACAGCAGAACATTGCATTTTTTGTATTTGAAAAAGAATGAGGCTTAAGTAAGGTCCTCTGATTTTACGCAGCTTAAACCAATATTTGAGTAATCAAAGGTTCCCAACTATTAATTAAGTGGATAGACGTTGTTTCAAGGATTCGAAACTGGATTAGGCGGACGCTTCGTCCCCACCGGTAACGACCAACAAGTAACAATGCACAATGCGTTCCAAAGAATCTCGATCACATCCCTGTTTAGAAACAGTTGGCAAGAAGGCTGTGGTCAGGGTAATTGTACGACGCTTCGCCAAATTACACCAAGCCATTTTGATTCACACGATCGCCTTGGCACGGGAAGGGTATAATTGCTGGGTGGTGCCGCGTTGGGTAACAGGGAAACACTCACCCTATTTTTGTAAAGTGTGTGGGTGGCTCGTAGAGCAGGACAGAGCGGGTGGAACAGGTAGAGTCGGACATGTTTACCGTATTTGTGAACACCTGGTGTTATTTGAGATTTTCAATGATCCATTCACATTTTCAATACAATGGGATTGTTTCGGTCAATATTCGAGACTGATTATTCAGTCGTTAACGTTCCATGTTATATGAGCAATATATATAAACTGACGATATATATAAAATGAAAATGCAACAAAATTAAGTTCAAACTAAATCAATGCAAAACACATCGTTCAAACACAACAATGCTCTTCAAAGAAAACTTTATACGTCCACGGCACGTTTTATTTGTAGAAAATGCGAAAAAGTGAAAAGCTCCTGCTGCATGACCAGCCGATACCACACGTGCAATAAGGGTAAAGGACGGCATGAGTGAGTGAGTGAGTATGGCTTTACGCCGCTTTTAGCAATATTCCAGCAATATCACGGCGGGGGACACCAGAAATGGGCTTCACACGTTGTATCCATGTCGGGAATCGAACCCGGGTCTTCGGCGTGACGAGCGAACGCTTTAACCACTAGGCTACCCGACCGCCCCGGACGGCATGATCCCACTGATTGCGGGAACATTGCTGAGTGTGGGGGTGGGGGTGAGGTCGGGGGTGAGGGTGGGGGTTTTGTGATGGGGTGGTGGTGGTGGTGGTCAACAACAAACAAGCAAATAAACAAACAAACAAAAAACTTTGTGTCTTCCGTCGAGGTATGTACTCGTATGTGTCTCTTACATTGTCATTGTTGACTGTTTTTTTAATGTTGTACAAATTAAAGGTGACATGTAAATTGACATAGCAGTTGAAATCCATCCCGTCGTATAGTTAGACGTGCGGGCTGCTGAATCGCGAATGCATCATGTCAGTCAAGTAATGTTAAATATGTTGACAGTTACAAGGTGTTTGTCTTACCATATCTGTCTGAAGTAAAAGTCTACATAACAACAGCACATCTTAATATAAACTTTATTCACAAAGACTTGTACATTGCATAATCTGTAGCGAGGATTTCAAGTTTGGAGGTCACGGATGAGCATCAATTATATCTTTATCCCTGCAAATAAAGAACGTAAGCTGTTTCATATAAAATGGAAAAGAAAGAATATTGTGGCTTGTCAGTTGAACACTATTAACTATATACACGTTTGTCATTTTATTGCATATATCAAATACTCGATGTTATTGTTATCATTTTGTACCAATACCCAAGCTATTATATAAAATGTTCATCAATTAATTCATGTTATGTCTTGACGGACACCTCCAAATTAAGTTGGTGTAAGAGGTAAGATTTGAATAAGTTTTAAATTCTGATTGACTTATTTCCAATGAAGGATAAGAAACCTACCCGGTAAGAGCCATATTTCTGGGTGCCGGACTGGGCTCCCCACTGGTTCCATCTCTGACCTGCAAATATCCACATACATTATTGTGCAATACAGCGTGAGAAAAAATAAATTTGGTATTTTACGAGCACATCAAGTACCGATTATTTCGCACTCCTGTAAAAATAATGCATTTCGTTGTGTTTTTGTTTGTTTGTTTGTTGTTTAACGCCGCACTCAGCAATATTCCAGCTATATGACGGCGGTCTGTAGAATAATATTCGTGTTGACCAGACAATCCAGTGATTGACATCATGAGCATCGATCCACGCAATTGGGATCGATGACATGTATGAACCAAGTCAGCGAGCCTGACCACCCGATCCCGTTAGTCGCCTTTTACGACAAGCATAGTCGCTTTTTACGGCAAGTATGGGTTGCTGAAGACCTATTCTACCCCGGATCTTCACGGGTAGTATTTGGTTGTGATTCCCAATGATGAATGCATAAACCGAAAAAGATTAATTGATGATGATGATGATGATGATGATGATGATGGATATGTTTCTAATTACTGTGCTAGAAGGTATTGTCCATTGTATTTGTCACATACCTTGGTAACCGTCTTGATGCGCTGGGTAGGTGTTCACATGTTCAGGGTAGGTTTGGGTGTGTGTTGACGGGTAGGATGGTAGGTGTGAAGGATACGTAGGGTAGTCATTGGACGGGTAGGTTTGTTTGTAACTCGGGTATCCATTGACATGGGACGGCACAGATCGACGGTATCCTGGTCAAATGAAAGCATTCATTATGATATATGGTATGTAACAAGCACATAATAGAAGCCATCGATGGTGACATCAACATCATTTATTCAACACGATACTAAGCATATTTCAGAAGGAATTCCTGCACAATAATACGTATGTTTTCGCATGGTATTTACCCTTTTTTTTATTAAATATGAAAGAATAAATTTCTCATCTCATTCAGTAAATGGAGGGTATTAAGGTGAGGTAGGGTGAAATGGGGTTTAACTTCGCGTCCAAGATTATTGCACTTACACAGCGACGTGCATGCATGTGTGTGTGTGGCTGCTTGTACTAGTCCACACTTATGCCGATTTTATAGTGCTAGCCCACTGTGATGCCATGCCCCAGTTTAACATGAATACCCAGTCTGAAGCAGAATACTGACTCCTAGCGGACCAGTCCTTGTTTAGCTCCTTAATATCGAGCGCTAGGCAGCGTAACAACAAGTACCATCCTTTAACGTCTTTTGGTATGACGCTCTCCGGGCGGACACTCTACCACTAGACCCCGGAGGCGGCCAAGGTAATGAGGTTTAAATGAGTATGAGTGTATAGAGGGAAATATATCACGTTTGTCTGATCGTGGTTGAGATACTTGGGTCTTACTTCTGTCATGTCCCTGAGAACGTCCTCCCCACAGATCTGGAAGTAACACAAGACATGTACACAATCTGCTTCTTTAGATGATATGTGTCATTGGTAGACTACTAAGTGTTAAACATTTGAAAAAGCATCTTCCCGAGACAAAGGGAGTTAACTGGACATGTGGAAACTGGAATTTTACAGTCTCTTGCCTCGGGAAGATGTTGAATAAGTAGCATTGGAAAACATCCAACTTGTCCCTCACGCAGATATATTACAGCTGCATATTATTTACGACACTCTCTCGAAAATTATTTACTGTCTATGATTCCGCTCGATTTAAGTCATCACACCCGTAATTAAAAGACGTTTATAACATAAATATATTAATAAATGAGAGTGAGTGACTGAGTGAGTGAGTTTGGTTTAACGCCGCTTTTAACATTAAGCCAGTTATGTCACGGCGTGTCAGCTTAATGTGGGAGGAAAGCCCGAAGGGATGCAGGACTTAGACGTTTACCACTACGGTGAAACCAACGAGAATGGGTATGGTGGTGACAAACCTAGAAACATATTCGGGGCGAACCCGGATTCGAACCCAAAGTCAACAGTGCCCAAGGGACGCAACTCTGCACAGCGAATTGCGGCGCCTTAGACGACTGGGCCACCTGTGCCCCCTAAATACATGAGATGAGGCCCATAATGACACGCGGTCACACACCAGGTGACACATCAGTTAAAGTTAAGCAAGAGTAGTTGGATAGTGAGTGAGTGAGTGAGTTTGGTTTCACGCCGCTTTTAACAGTATTCCAGTTATATCGCGGCGTGTCAGTTTAATGTGGGAGGAAAGCCCGAAGTGATGCAGGTCTCAGACGTTTACCACTTCGGTGAAACCCACGAGCACGGGTGTGGTGCTGACAAACCTAGAAACATAATCGGGGCGAACCGGGATTCGAACCTACAACCATAGGTTTCTGGCATTCCCAAAGACGCAACTCTGCACAGCGAATCGCGGCGCCTTAGACGACTGGGCCACCCGTGCCCCCTAGTTGGATAGTGACCGCGTTCGGCAGCTTGACTCCTTTGAGTTTGTAGATCTTCGGCCCTGTCCCACACTAGTATATGTAGCTACTTCAGTACGTGATCGCAGAGCAGCCAGCTGTAGGTATGTGAATGACGAGCCACGGCCTGACGTCCATCAAGTTCAACACTCATTTTATGAATACCCATACTCCACTAAACTCCCGACACTGTTTAAAGTCGATTCTGAATTAATACGATCATATGGCTACAAAGTAATTTAATTATTTCGTTTCACAAAGGTCATAAAGTGAGGCTGATTATTGCTTTACGTACCAGTAGGATACCTGTCTGGGTTCTGGTTACCAGGGTAGTTGTTAGGGTAGTATTGATCTCTGTATTGTACATCCGGGTACTGCCCGTAGGATGGATAACGGTTATAGACAGCACCGGAACATACCAAGGAGCATGCGCACAACAGAGCAAGGGACAAGATAGACTCCATGATTGAGATTCTGAAAGAACAACATATTTCTTAAAATGATATCTGTAAAATGACGTAATACACGTACACGTAAATTTGATAAAAAAGGAATTGATAGCTTTCTTTTTACGTTTGAGACCTCCTGTACGACTGTACATGTGTTGCAATCTTTATGGAAGCAGAAAAATAGACTAAAATATTGAACATGGTTTCGTCCTAACTGCTCACTTTGCACACAAAGTCAGTGAGTGAGTGAGTGAGTTTGGTTTAACGCCACTTTTATCAATATTCCAGCAATATCACGGCGGGGGACACCAGAAATGGGCTTCAACCATTGTACCCATGTCGGGAATCGAACCCGGGTCTTCGGCGTGACGAGCTGACGCTTTAACCACTAGGCTACCCGACCGCCCCTTAGACACAAAGAGAAACTTTTGTATGGACTAAACCTTGCCTATTAATATGTTAAAGGAAGTATTACGTCATATATGTATGTGATGCTATTTCCATGAAAAGTAATAGTGTCCCAATAGGGAACACCAAAACGAGCTTCGTACACTGAACCAAGATAGGGTACTGGACCAGGGTCTGCGACACGGCAAACACGTCTTTACCAATCAGTGAGTTATATAAGCTACCGTAATGCCCCTATTATAAGGACCACCTCCGTGGTCTACTGGTAGAGCGTCCGCCCGAACAGCGTAAGGTCCGGGGTTCGATCCCCGGCCGCGTCATACCAAAAGACGTTAAAAGATGGTACTTGTTGTTATCCTGTCTGGCGCTCGGCATTAAGGGGCTAAAACAAGGACTGGTCGGCTCGGAGTCAGTATACTGTGTCTGAGTGGGGTATTCATGTTAAACTGCGGCATGGCATCTCAGTGAGCTAGCACTATAAATCGGCATCAGTGCGGACTAGTACAAGCAGCCACACAAACACACACACGTACATGCACGTCGCTATATAAGTGCAATAATCTTGGACGCGATATTAAACCCCATTTCACCTCACCTCACCCTTTTATAAGAGAGCTCGCCATGGCTGATGCTATACTTTACACAGTTCATTCTAGTGTGCAGATAGAAACATATTGTCTTACCTGAACAGCAGATGTGCGTCTGAACCGTTGATGTTGCTCTGAGGTGAGAGACTGGGCCTTATATAGAAGTGAATAGACGTATAAAAACATCGTTTGACGTATGGAAATTAGCATTTCCTTATCACTATATTTCTACTTCGTCACAAGCTACAGCCAATAAACGGCTGTGACTGGTTGGTAACACCACAGCTGACAGACATCCGGTGGCAAGGAATTGTTTAAGTCATTCATCCGTCACGGGGTATAACCCTGTGTCGCCTTCATGACATTTGGAGCATCTGTCAAAACAATGACTCTTAAAATATGTCTTTTTTTATTGCACAAGGTGACTGACAACATTTGTGTTTATGTTTCTAGTTTTGTTATTATTAATATAATCACCAATCATCCTTATCAAAATAATGGTCACGTTGTTGTGAGCTTTACCTCATTTCGATACATTTCTATCATAGGTCGTCAGATTATCCTTGGAACTGTTGGTGTAGTAGTCGTAGTAGCAGAAATAGCACTACTACTACTACTACTACTACTACTACTACTACTACTACTACTACTACTACTACTGCTGCTGCTGCTACTACTACTACTACTACTATTGACCCGTGAAGATCAGGGTTAGAATAGGTCTTCAGCAACCCATGCTTTCTGTAAAAGGCGACTGTGCTTGTCGTAGGAGGCGTCTAACGGGATCGGGAGGTCTGGCTCGTTGACTTGGTTGGTTCATGTCATCGATCCCAGTTGCGTGGATTGGTGCTTATTATATTAATCACTGGATTGTCTGGTCCTAACTCGATGATTTACAGACAGCCGTCATATAGCTGGAATAATGCTGAGTACGGCGTTAAACAACAAACCAACCAACCAATCAACTACTACTACTACTACTACTACTGCCACTACTGCCACTACAGTTCCTAGCATGAACTGATAACTTATTAGTGAAACTACTACTACTGCTGCTACTCCTACTACTACTGCTGCTGCTACTACTACTACTACTACTGCTACTACTACTACTACTACTACTACTACTACTACTACTACTACTACTACTACTACTACATGAACCACTTTGCATTGCTAAGGCCATTACAACACATAATATTGCTCCTGCTGTTTCTCGTTGTCACCACGCGTTGCTGCTATAACTAATGCTTCCACTTGTTCTATTAGTACGAAGAGCATTATTACTGTATGCACATTTTGACGCATTTTATATTTGCTTTTATCAAACGTCTTGGATAGTTGGAACACCCATTTTAAACCACTACCGTAAACAAATTGATAAGTGTTTTTTATCGGAGTAACCAAGGGTATGTTATTTTCGATTGTTTGTATTTATGCAAGTGATAAATTAGGCTGATCGTGTATTACATTTTCATCATCGACCATGGGTGTTAATCATTGTAAGCGTATAAGATTTGTTCATTTCCAATCCTTATTGTAATTGTTTTCACATGTGTTCATGATGGTGCAGCTTCTACTGCTACTGCTACCGTGATCACTGCAACGACTGCTACTCCTACTGTTTCTGTCGCTACTGCTACTGCTACCGTGATCACTGCAACGACTGCTCCTCCTATTGTTTCTGTTTCTGTCGCTACTGCTACTGCTACCGTGATCACTGCAACGACTGCTACTCCTATTGTTTCTGTTTCTGTCGCTTCTGCTACTGCTACCGTGATCACTGCAACGACTGCTACTCCTATTGTTTCTGTTTCTGTCGCTTCTGCTACTGCCACCGTGATCACTGCAACGACTGCTACTCCTACTGCTTCTGTTTCTGTCGCTACTGCTACTGCTACCGTGATCACTGCAACGACTGCTACTCCTACTGTTTCTGTCGCTACTGCTACTGCTACCGTGATCACTGCAACGACTGCTACTCCTATTGTTTCTGTTTCTGTCGCTACTGCTACTGCTACCGTGATCACTGCAACGACTGCTACTCCTACTGCTTCTGTTTCTGTCGCTTCTGCTACTGCTACCGTGATCACTGCAACGACTGCTACTCCTGTTGTTTCTGTTTCTGTCGCTACTGCTACTGCTACCGTGATCACTGCAACGACTGCTACTCCTACTGCTTCTGTTTCTGTCGCTACTGCTTCTGCTACCGTGATCACTGCAACGACTGCTACTCCTATTGTTTCTGTGTCTGTCATTACTGCTACTGCTACCGTGATCACTGCAACGACTGCTACTCCTACTGTTTCTGTCGCTACTGCTACTGCTACCGTGATCACTGCAACGACTGCTACTCCTATTGTTTCTGTTTCTGTCGCTACTGCTTCCTGCTACCGTGATCACTGCAACGACTGCTACTCCTACTGTTTCTGTCGCTACTGCTACTGCTACCGTGATCACTGCAACGACTGCTTCTCCTACTGTTTCTGTTTCTGTCGCTACTGCTACTGCTACCGTGATCACTGCAACGACTGCTACTCCTGTTGTTTCTGTTTCTGTCGCTACTGCTACTGCTACTGCTACCGTGATCACTGCAACGACTGCTACTCCTACTGTTTCTGTTTCTGTCGCTACTGATACTGCTACCGTGATCACTGCAACGACTGCTACTCCTACTGCTTCTGTTTCTGTCGCTACTGCTACTGCTACCGTGATCACTGCAACGACTGCTACTCCTATTGTTTCTGTTTCTGTCGCTACTGCTACTGCTACTGTGATCACTGCAACAACTGCTACTCCTGTTGTCTCTGTTTCTGTCGCTACTGCTACTGCTACTGTGATCACTGCAACGACTGCTACTCCTGTTGTCTCTGTTTCTGTCGCTACTGCTACTGCTACTGCTACTGTGATCACTGCAACGACTGCTACTCCTGTTGTCTCTGTTTCTGTCGCTACTGCTACTGCTACTGCTACCGTGATCACTGCAACGACTGCTACTCCTGTTGTTTCTGTTTCTGTCGCTACTGCTACTGCTACTGTGATCACTGCAACGACTGCTACTCCTGTTGTTTCTGTTTCTGTCGCTACTACTACTGCTACTGCTACTGGCCCTGAAATCCAGTGTATTGGTAATTTACGGAACACATCTTGTATTTCATGCTGTTACTATACAACCTCACGTTAATATGCAATGGGCATCGTGTTCTGTATCGTAGACACTTGTGTCACAACACTAAGGATATCATGGTTTTCTTGATTGCTTTAATGTAGATAGGAAATTAATTGTCATCTTGAAAAATAACAATAAATAAATATAACACTTTTACAGTAGTCATCACAAGCGCCAGTATAAATATTGATGAAATAACTTATGACGTACATGTAAGTGTCTACATATGTACTTTCAACTGTAATTATGTAAAAAAGCAACCACCATGTCACTATGTTGGCGCTCGTCCTGTCACTTTGACGTCAAGGACAGCATATAATTAAATGCTTCATTCATACATGAACACGTGTCAAAGTCTGTACCTCCTTGAGATAAACTGCAATAGAATGACGGAAGGATGTCTCATTCTGAATTTAATAAACTATTGTTGATAAAGAGACAAGTTGTTTTCTTTAAACTCCCCCTCAATGCAAGCGTCGGCGTATGACAACCCCAGTAGGTCATGTCAATCAAAACGTTCATTTATAATAGGAGATAACGTGAAACTTGAAAATCCACTCCCTACTTTGCAAACGTTTATAAAATATATAGTACTGTATCTTAAGGCACAATTGCAGTACATTAAATGAAGATGCATATGTGTTCATATGCAGCTATGTAGAGGAAAACACCTTGCTCTATTCCCATGTATAGTGTAATAAAGTATATTAAGAAGTTAAACAAACAAACAGTGAGTTAAAGTTTAATGTCACATCGGCAATATTTAAGCCATATCGTGACGAGACAAACAAACAAAAAATGCAAATGTCTAATACTCACCCAACACAAACTACTCCAGAAAGTCCAGGCCATTAAATTGCAAGATGAAAAGAAAACAAGGAAAAGAAAAAGATGTATTGAAGATTAATTCTGATATTGTTGGTTACTTATACTTTTTATTTCGTCTTTGTCAGTGTTCTTGTTTGCCTACATTCCAGCACCCTTTCGGAGTCTGTTGAGGATGACAACAACTTTTAAAAGGTACAGGTTATTCATGTGAAGGAGATTAATCCCGATTAAAAAATGTCAAGATCAATAAAAAAAAGTACTTCTGAACCTAATGTCTCTTAATAATGTCTGAAAGAAATTACATCGCATGGTGTCATAATTACAACATTCAAAATAAATATGGTAACTTTTCAAGTGGTAGAACAAGAAGGATCATTTAACAGACTGCATATGAATAGATCTTCATTTAATAGACAACAATTGTGCCCTAATCGTCAATATGTTTTTGTCAATAAAAGTTTGTAATGTAGGTAGATTTCCCAGTTTCTCCTTATCTCTTGTAATAGTAATAAGGAGTGTATTGACTGACATGACGTCCTGGAATTGTACGATGCCGGTGTGGTAGGCTGAAATGACTAAATTTGACTCTAGACTCATGAGCCTAGGTTCAAAAGACTCTACAGTCATATTGGCCAAGGCTCACATGACTCCCCTAGCCAGGCTCAAAACACTCCCTCTAGGCTCAGCTAACTCCCCTACTGGGCCCAAATGAACCCCCTTGTTTTGAATTAAAATGATTACAGAAAAGATCTCTTCCTCATTTTCTATTCTGAAATGTCAGGTTAAGAACAATCACCAATATTGTGTGTCAGATGTTTTAATACCAGAAATTTAATTACAGTTTTATATTTAACTTTATTTGGACTCCAGGTGTCTCTCTTAAATCACTTTACTTTTCTTAACCTATAACTTATTTTCAGAATAATCCCTGTGTCCTCCATCCAATTCTTGAGCATCAGGCTCAAACTACTCCCCCTATTCTATATCCGATTCTTGAGTATCAGGCTTAAACTACTCCCCATATTCTATATACGATTCTTGAATATCAGGGTCAAACGACTTCCCCTATTCTATATCCGATTAGTCCATAGTCACATAGAGATATTTGTTGGTTGTATGGGACCAGGACTGGTATTGTAGTTTTTACAATCAACATACGCTGAAATCTCTTCATCAACAATATTATGTCATATTTCACAATGAAGTTGAATTTGAGAACGATATATCGTTGTCTTCCATTTTATCATAAGGAAGTCAAGGGATTTGGCAAGTGTTGATAAATGAATGTATAAAGCCTTTGATGATTTGTTCTCATGACGTCACGGTTGAAGGAAGAGTACCAAGATAACCCACGTGTTATGACATTGTGGTTTTCTTAATACAGTACATGATGTCAATTACGGGCATGTAGTGCCAGACGAAATAAACTACATGTAAGTATATGGATCCGCATAGTATGTATATGACATATTGTACATGCTACATTGTTACAATCGTGTTTGCAGTATAACAACAAATGCATTAGTCGTAGCAGTAGCTGTAACAATAAAACAATCGTCAAAGAAGAAATGGTAAGCCTTGGTGCCTAATCAGTTCTTCAAGTAGTGCAAAACATACTTATAATTTTTTTCATAAACATCAATATGAATTTCCACTTGTGATGACAATATCACAAAAATATTACTGTTGCTACTAATAGTATTACTACACTCATAATGTGTTCGAAAACGAATTGTTAAAAAAGTACAGGAATTCCATTGACAAGATGAGAGCAATCAATGATCATCTCTTTTATACATTTAGTGAGTGAGTGTGTATGGTTTTACGCCGCTTTTAACAATATTTCAGCAATATCACGGCGGGGGACACCAGAAATGGGCTTCACACATTGTACCCATGTCGGGAATCGAACCCGGGTCTTCGGCGTGACGAGCTAACGCTTTAACCACTAGGCTACCGGACCGCCCCTCATACAGTTAGGATATGAGATCTTTCTGTACCATCCTGGGAAGTCTGTCGTATGGTTTCGCAAAGATTCTATACTATGGCTACTTGTCTCCAGTATGTTTAATACAACTACATAACTAAGTTACGTGAGGTTTTTCAGTTATCGAAAAATATTCCTGGATCTGTAACACTGAAATTGAAAACAGCATTAGAGAAGTTTTATTATAGAAAGTAACAATAGAAAACATTGCCATCAGTGACGGGAAGCACAACTATTAATGCAACATAACTTGGAAACATTGCCATCAGTGACGGGAAGAACAACTATTAATGCAACATAACTTGAAATCATTGCCATCAGTGACGGGAAGAACAACTATTTATGCAACATAACTTGAAAACATTGCAATCAGTGACGGGAAGAACAACTATTAATGCAACATAACTTGTTGAAGTTGCAATAGCGGTTGACAGTTACATATGTACTTGTAAAATGTTTGTTTGTTTGTTTAGGATATAGAACTATTATATTTTCATTTTAAAGGTTTAGAACGAAGTGTTAATAACAGTCACTAAACGCTGACTAGTATCTATCCATTCGCATCTAAGGACGAACATAAGCAGAAGTACATGTAGTTGAAGGGTTAATTAACAAGCATAGTGGTAAGTTGTAAGAAAATAAATATGAAAACATTACTTTTAATATAAACCATGAAAACGAAATTAACCGAAACAAATGAGATTATTTTAGGCTGATGTAAAAGCTCTCACTACAATAACAAATGATCATATACCTTAACGACATGCAGATTCATTGTTCTCACATGCCCTTCAGACGCGAGGTGACCAACCAGTCAGGGCCGTTTATTGGCTGTAGCTTGTAGTGAGTTGTGTAGGTCAAAAGCAAATGGCCATTTCAATGCGTCAAACGATTCATCATGGGTCTATTCACTTCTACATAAGAACCATTGATTCGTTACTATCTCACATTAGATCTACATCCCCGGTGTCAGACTCATAACTGGATATTCGGTAAGATCATATTGTTTTCTTCATAGAATATAGAAATTGCAGTGTAATGTTAAGCATTACACATCTACCTTATCGAATTGATGCCTTTGTATCCTCAGTCCCATTACGCCAGCAAATAATTATTCTATGTTGAGATTGGTATTATCTTCTCAATCTTAAAACAATCAGTAGTATATTCTCACTATTCAACTTAAAATTCACATGTAGTATATATCACCATTCGCCTACCTATTACTATTCTTGTGGGTGCCCCTACATGAGTAAGTCCTTCAGTTAACCTATCAGTGTGCAAATTCGGGGTTTCTTTTCGTAAAATGATGGCCATGTTTGATGTCGTTAACAACCCGGTCAGAACTTGGAGTCTTTTTTTAATTCTGTTGGAACTTGTCATATACTTTTTACAAGATTTAATGTATGGTTTGGTAAAATAATTGCAAAATCTGCAAATAATCATATTATTATGTTAGCTAAGAGACTCATTTTTATTTCTTGTTTAAAGAAAATGAAACCCTCAATGGACGTTTTTAAACAAGTATTAAAAGATGCTATTTATTTAGAATATCTGTCAGCAAAAAATTAATAATAAGCTTTGTACTAATAGCAGAAAGTGGAAATCGTATTTTGGTTTACATGATGCCTTGAATCTTACATAGATTGCTGACTGTGTGTTATTATTGATTATTTCCAATCACTTTGACTCTATTGCCAAAAAAAACCTACAATGTTTCTCCAAAATAATGATTACAATATTATAGTTTTGTATTGTTTATTCTTTTATTATTAGCTTATCCGTCTATGATTGCTCATAAATATTGGGTTAACAACTTTCATGCCAGAATATCTTGCTCGATCCTACATGATCAAGGCCTATCCAATTTTTTACGCTTAGAACAATATGCTGTGTCAAATTGTTAATAATGATATATATACATACATATATATATATATATAATTGATGCGTTTAAAACGAAATTACATATTACACTTGTCAACAATGTGTGTTTGAGTCAATTGTTATTCGAAGAATCTCAACCATGGTGTCTATCGTGTCGCTTGCTCTGATTTGCGCATTCGTCCTGGTATGTTCTGGTGCTGTTTACAACCGATATCCACCCCACGAGCAGTACCCGAATGTGCAATACAGGAATCAGTACGTCCCTAACAACTACCCCGGCAACTATTACCCAGACAGGTATCCTACTGGTAAGTTAAGAAATACTTAACCTTATTTCAATCATTGTTGAAAATACTACTTACCTGGACGCAATCATTATATCACTATTTTTTTACAATGAACCAGGGTAGTTTTAAGGTTTGCTCAGAAAATGAGGGAATTCATCATAGTTGATATCGCAATCGTGGGGTGAGTGAGTGAGTTTGGGTTAACGCCGCTTTTAACAGTATTACAGTTATATCACGGCGTGTCAGCTTAATGTGGGAGGAAAGCCCGAAGTGATGCAGGTATCGGACGTTTACCACTTCGGTGAAACCCACGAGCACGGGTATGGTGCTGGCAAACCTAAAAACATATTCGGGGCGAACCGGGATTCGAACCCAAAATCATAGATTTCTGGCGTGCCCAAGGGACGCAACTCTGCGCAGCAAATCGTGGCGCCTTTGACGACTGGGCCACACGTGCCCCCCACAATCTTGGGGACTAGTTTACTATAAGATGATCCAGTCGATGGGGCATATTTAGTGTGACTGTGTGCGTATTGCACTGTAACATGTAACCTGCTATGTTCTTATTATCTGATATTCTGCAAATGTTCTGAGAATAAAAGCATTGTGTATTGTCAGCAAGATCATAATTAAATGTTTCTATTCAATTTAATATATAACGTCTTATATATTATCAGATTAGATTGTTTACATGCACGTCTTGTATTCCTTCCAGATCTGTGGGGAGGATGCGCTCAGGGACATTATAGAAGTAAGTCTTTTGTTTCCAAAATCACCGTCTCTCTGATAAACATGACGTAAGATATTACCAGCTATTTGTTTCTTTCTACTGGGTGAATTGGTTTTGTAAATTATGTTTTATTGTTATACCTTTTCTGTAGGTTCATACACCGCCTCCGTGGTCTAGTGGTAGAGCGTCGGCCCGGTGAGCAGAAGGTCCGGGGTTCGTTTTAAAATGGTACTTGTTGTTACCCTGTCTGGCGCTCGGCATTAAGGGGCTAAAACAAGGACTAGTACTGGTCGGCTCGGAGACAGTATGCTGTGTCCGAGTGGGGTATTCATGTTAACCTGCGGCATGGTATCTCCGTCAGCTAGCACTATGAATCGGCATCAGTCCGGACTAGTACAAGCAGCCACACACACAAAACACGTGCATGCATGTCGCTATATAAGTGCAATAATCTTGGACGCGACGTTAAACCCCATTTCATCTCACCTGTAGGTTTATACATAACTGCAACATCAATAGCGTATACCGTTTGTCTCTCATCTATCAACAATAACATAATAAATGCTTTCATTTGAACAGGATACAGACAATCTGTGCCGTCCCATGTCAATGGCTACCCGAGCTACAGACAAACCTACCCGTCGCGTCACTACCCTACCTATCCTCTACACCTACCTTCCTACCCTGAGCACTTAAACACCTACCCCGGACATCATGACCGTTATCAACAAGGTACCTCAATTTACACAATGTATAATAATTTGATAATACTATGAATAATATTAATGTTGTAATACTTAATATTAACATTTCTGTTATACACATGTGTAAATGTCATGTAGCTATGACCAGATGCCTGGTTTTACATGAACGGAAAACAGCGAGAAGTAATTAAAGTGCTATTAATATCCAATTGTGTCTCTGTCTTTGTCCCAATTTCACCTCTGGTCACATGGAATATATGACATAGTAAGGCATATGACTACAGTAAACTACGGTTTACTCAAAGGGACTATTATTTTTAGTTCGTTATAACCGTAGTTCGTTATAAGCATATATTCAGCATAATTACCGCAAATAGTCGGGACTAAAAAGTAAGTTCGTTATATCCGTCAGTTCGTTATAAGCATGTTCCTTATAACAGTAGTTTGCTGTATTTGCAGGTCACCGATGGAACCAGTGGGGATCCCATTCCGGCAGCCAGGGATATGGGTCTTACCGGGTAGGTGTTATTCATACCATTAACATGACATGAAAACAAATTTTGCCACAATACAGTACATATATGTACAACCGTGTAATTTAATATTTATGTACCATACCTTTACTTGGTTAATTTTGTATGTAATGCCATATAGATTGTTATGAAATATTACGTTCTCCTTTTGCAGGGATGAAGAGCTCAAGATGACTGACACTGCGTGCATGACTTCTCGGCTTGAAATCCTTACTACATTGTGCAATTACAATTCTTGTGAATAAACTTTGTAAGATTATCAACTGACTTTGTTGTGTGGATCCTACTCGGATTGACAGGATACTGACAGATTTAATAAAACATCGCGGCAAAATATATTGTCCACATAATACAATCAGTAATCCTTGACAACTGCAATGCGTGTATAGTCTATAAGAGCCTTTGTTTTTCTGACACAATGAGGTTGTCCCGATCAATGCAGATGACCATGAATTAATATATATTCACTTTTATTCGATAGCTGTTTTAAAAAATTACATATGTTATTTTTATACTATCTATAATTCACTAAAAGCAAAATTACAGTTCCGTGATAATTATTTGTGACATTCCTTGACAGATTTATATCCGAAATGCCTGTCACCTTTGACTTCAACACGCAAAATGTGATGTCGGTGTTGTGTAGGCTGTCATCTGAGGTCAAATGCCCATGTAACCTATGGTTTTAAGAATGGAACTTCATGTTATCGCGAGTGCGAAAGCCTTGCGTGAAGGATGTGAGTTATGGTACAGCTAAGTGAGTCGGCGTGTGACATTAATTCACCTGTCACCTAATACTTTACTTCTCTGAGACCGACGACCTGAACCTAGAGGTCACTGTGTCAGGGCAGGGCATTGTCAGGACGTACATACATACATACGTACATGCTTGTGTGCGTGCGTGCTTGCGTGCGTGCGTGCGTGCGTGCGTACGTACGTATGTACGTACATACATACATACATACATACATACATACATACATACATGCTTCTTAGATTGAAATAACTCCTCTAAGACACCGTGAAATGGAGCAGGATACCAAAACAATTTAATGCGCCGCTTTTAGCACTATTCAAGCAACAACAACAACAATGATAATAATAATAATAATTATTATTATTATTATTCGGTCAATCTCTTATATTTACCAATTATAATGGGAGGGCGTGGTTTGCTTAATGTTGGGGCTCTTTATGTTAGAATTGTTTGGGGCACTTTTGAATACTTTTATTTGTCTGATGATCCTCTTGTGAAGCATGTCAAGATTCATGATGAAAACAAGGCACTCCACAGTATTCGTATATGAGTTAAGGATGTGGGACATACTCACAATGGCAGTGTTGTTCTGTACTGCTGGATGGTACAGAAATGAGTGTCAACTAAGCGAAGTGCCATATCAAATCGGTCCAGACTAAGTTTTTCAAGGAGAGGCTATCTGATTGATGCAAAAAATATGTTGAGGGCGTCATGAAAAATGATAAATACAAAATTCTTCGGAATAGGTCCTTATACAGCCTCAGACCTATCCAGGTCAAGAGATCTTTTTCTTTTTGATAAATCCAATGAAAACATTTATATCATTGAATTTTTTGTCCCTTTTGACACTACTATGATTGACAAGATTCAGAAAAAAAAACATGGCAAAAATGTGGACCTCGCTTTAGAAATGTCACGCTTCCATCCCAAGTACCAAGTTGTCCGACTCCCCATTGGTCTCGGTGCCTTAGGTTTGGTACCTCCCAATCTGTTGACTGACATTGGGAGAGTACCCGGGTTTGCTGCCAGGAATAGAGCCCTTCGGACAATCTGGGTTATGCAGTCTACCCATTTTGGGTGGGTTTGACTAGGCAGCGCTTCCTGAGAGAAGTGTGTTGAGGGGGCCAAGAGTCCATTCTTACATATTACAGTGCAGTCTACGTGTCCACTGGCGATTTCTTTCTTTAAAATGTGCTGAAACTTCCTAGTTTCGACTGCAGAGGTCAAGTTTACATCTCACACAGTCCACGCGTCAACTATAGCAGTGATTTTCACATCTTAGTGCTCATCAGTTCCCACCCATCATAATCCATTAATTAAAGTACGTGTCTTTATTCTCGCATGTAGTGTTGCGGTTATATCTGAGATTCTCAGGATCTTAATAGCATTGTTGGTGAGGTGAGGTGAAATGGGGTTTAACGTCGCGTCCAAGATTATTGCACTTATATCGCGACGTGTGTGTGTGGCTGCTTATACTAGTCCGGACTGATGCCGATTTTTTAGTGCTAGCCCGGTGAGATGCCATGCCACAGTTTAACATGAATACCCAACTCAGACACAGTATACTGACTCCGAACAGACCAGTAATTGTTTTAGCCCCTTAATGCCGAGCGCCAGACAGGGTAACAACAAGTACCATCTTTTAAATTCTTTTGGTATGACACGGCCGGGGATCGAGCCCCGGACCTTCCGTTAACCGGGCGGAAGGAGGCGAAAACGCGAGTTGCTTTGACTTTTGCTCAAAGATGATTTTGAAATGATTATCATACCTATCGTATATGCTTTTCATGCTTCATGTGTAGACATATCTCTATGAGCGTATTTTTGTACATCGTAGGTATTACTCAGTGTGTCCTCGTGAAGTTGAAATGCATATGTAAATCATATGCAAAACATAAACAGTCGAGGTTTTTTTAGCCATATGTATGAAGCAGGTATTTGTTAGTTCTGAGATAATATTGCACCTGCTGTACAGGAAAGCTGACAAGCAGTAGAATTTGAAATCAAGGCTGATTAGACTCTACCTCAAGTGCCTCTTAATGATGTCAAGTGTTACACAAGTGAATGAATGAATGAATGAATGAATGAATGAATGAATGAATGAATGTCTTTATTTGTAAGGTTACCACACGTTGTTTAGGATATGTTTAATTTGATATAAATATTTAAATAATAGTGAAATGCCACGCTATTTCATCAATGTAATGGTTACCTGCACCAAGAAAGAATGCTAACATATCGTTGTCTTCCATCATCTCTATTTTAACATACATTTCAACATCAAGATTATCAATTAGAGTAGAAAAGATGCATCTCTCTCTGAAAGTAGACATTCACAGTTTAAGATGACATGGTGTTTGTGATGTATGATCAACGTCAGTTTTATTACTTGATAATATTCCGAAAATCGTTGAGTGAGTTAGTAATTATTGCTTAAACCCGCATCAGCAATCTAACAGCTATTTGCGGCGAGGATAATCTTTGATCCTCCCTGCAATGCTGCAGAATAATCAAAATAACAAGGCCATTTCATAATCATTATTTTATTTGAAAAGATTTGTACATTGCACAATGTTGTGGGAAAGGATTTCAAGCCTGGAGGTCATAGTCACAGCATCGGGTACATCCCTGCAAAAAATAATAAATTATATTATATTTCATTATATTACATCATAACCAAACTATCTAAAATGAAATGAAAGCATGGTGTGCCTAACAAGTTGATCACGTTAATAACACATGACCCGCTTAACGATGCATGTCGATTAGACGTTGTTTTTGTTTCGAGACCGTTAAGCACGACATATCCTTTTATCCATTGTGGTGTTTTAAATATCAGAGTATTTGTTTACTTATGACTTTTCATTTTCACAGTATGAATAAACACTCACCCGGTATGAGCCACATTTCTGGTTGCCAGACTGGGATCCCCACTGATTCCATTGCTGACCTGCAAATACCCAGGTGCGTTATTGAGCGAGTTCAATGAAAAATGTGCTATCACTTCTAGCAAAGATAATTTAGTACGCCTATGTATGTAATATATGAATGAACCGAATCGACCATTCTTTATATAATTTTTGTGTCAGGAGAATGATGTATTGGCTATATCTTCCGTATATATTGACAGATATGTTTATTTCGTATATGTTGACAGATACAGTAAACTACGGTTATAACGAACACGCTTATAACGAACCGACGGATATAACGAACTTACTTTTTGGGTCCCAACTATTTGCTTTAGTTATGCTGTATATATGCTTATAACGAACTACGGTTATAACGAACTAAAATTAGTAGTCCCTTTGTGTTCGTTATAACCGTACCTTACTGTATGTTAATATGGTTTAACTCAGCAATCAAAGTAGTTATAATAGAATGAAATGCTGAGGTACCTGGATGATAACGGTCTTGATGTCCGGGGTAGACGTTCAAGCGCTCAGGGTAAGACGGGGTGTGTTTTGACGGGTAGGAAGGTTGTAAGTAGCCAGTAGACGGGTAGGTCTGTCTGTAACTCGGGTATCCATTGACATGGGACGGAACAGCTCGTCGGTATCCTGGTCAAATTAATAAATTCTTAATGTTTTTGTAATGGAACATCGTCAGTCATCGAATCAACTTTGAAATAAAGGACAAGGTATATTGGAAAACAATCGCTGCAAATAATACGCATGTAATATTGTTACTGTCAATAAATATAATTTAAAACAAATTCAAATTGAAATAGCCTTTCACATTTATAAGATAAGCTGATAACACGGTACTCGTATATTAACGCTTACTTCCATAATGTCCCTGGGTGGGTCCTCCCCATACATCTGACAGTAAGACAACACTACATAGTACACATTCTGTTAGATAAGACGTTATACACGAAGGTATGCATGTATAATAAATGCATACATTTCAGCAATATGTTACTGTAACAAATGTTACATTTGGGATAACACTTTCGTTGTAAAGTACAGATTCTCGTACCTTTTTGGGTTGAGTCCCATCCGGGACTCGAACCCACATTGCCAGAGTGAGGCACCTAACCGCCAGCACATAAAGTCAGCTATCTAACCCACCCAGTGATCCAGTCGACCAGTTGTCGGACTTTCATTTTGTTAAAGCCTCGATGGCTGAGGGGGCTAGATCACTGACTTTGTGTGCTGGCAATTAGGCGATTCTGTACATTTGTTACATTTGATCACTTTCTAAATTGCAATGTGTGTTAAAATATGTTACTGATATTTTCCCAGCCTCAGTGATGATAATGATTACCAGAACACATATCTGGCGTCTATATTTCATTTCAGTTTATTGTAATCGGCATTTGAAAATATGGTGAAATACATTTTTATTTATATTTACTTGCTACCACCTACAGGAAGTTCCAATAATGAACACTCCCTGGTGACGTCACGCTTGCCTTGACAGCGAATTTTGTATCCATCAAGTTCTTTGTTTGAGTGTCACCTGTCAAATTAAATAACGTGTTCCTGAAAAAAATAAACTTCTTTATAGACAAGGGACCACTTGCACAAAGCCAGCGGAACCATTGCAACACTATACAATAGCATACGCGCTGACAATACTTGTAGCGGTACGATCGCTTTGTGCCAGGGACCTAGTATAGTGTTCGTTGTATCGATGAGACAAACATTGCTGTTTGTAATTTCATTTTCAGTTTTGTAATTATCAGTTACACTATCAGTAGATATGCCACGAAACGCAAATATTATAAGATAAATGCTCTTTTTGATCCATGTATTCTCCTATTTCTATAAATCTCCTTCATAATGTATATACTACCGACAACAAAAGGGGAACTAATGAAATGATAGTGAAATGTAATGACGATAAATATCTGTAAAATTAATTTCGGGCGTGTAGATCTGGCATGCCCACCATCCCACAGATGCTTTATTCGGGGCATATCGGGGGACTTAGCGGGTCAGGCCAATGTCCGTATGCATTCTCATCGGAGATAATCGTTGATCTGGGCACGATGTAGTCTGGCATTGTCAACTTGTAGTCCAAAATTTCTGACAATAATTCTATCGTCAGGACGCAAAATTTCGTCTACATATCGTTGGCAAGTCAAACGTCTGTTCACAATATCCAAATCAGTTCGCCTGTTATGTGTGATTCCGCCCCACTCCATGACACTACAGCCCCTATACCCATCATAGTCAAGCAATGTTTTCTGCCAACGGAGGCAGAACTTTGATATGTCTATAAACATTGTGTAAAGCTACTGGCACACAGCCCTCCCCTGATGTTGTCGAGCCCACCCCAATCTGTGCCGCCTATTGTAGGCTGCTAGGGTCACACCCTTCACAGGACGCCTTGCTTTGTGGGCTGCATAGAGTCGGTTTGTGACCATAGATGTTGAAATTCGCCTTTGTGTTAGTGTACGGAATTCTCTATTGATAAAAGGAACAAATATCAATCTATTTCTTGGTGCAGTTATTGTGATGAGACGATCTTGTCCAGGTGTCGATTTTTGGGCCTGCCACGCCCACGTCTCGTTTGACGGTACTTGTCCCACCGTCGGGAGATTACACGATTTGATTTGCCAAACATTTGGGGAACTTGGGATATTGATGCTGCTTATTGAAATGTTGCATATCATATTGGATACAGAAAGAGAAAAATGAAAACATATAGAACAAATAATTAAGTTATGAGATGTCTATTTGCTATGCTTTGTCATTTTTATGTAGCTATCCAAAAGTAATGACGTAAATTATTAATAAACTATATCCCCATGTGGATTCCGGGTAAGAATTGGTCCCCAGCAACCTATGCTGGTCGTAAGAGGCGACTTGATCGATCGTGTGGTCAGGCACAGTGACTGGGATGATGGCGTTCAATGTACTCCAACGGCGTATATGAAACTACACATATCTTTTCATGCCCCCACACTGACGAGGATGGGAAGTTAAGCTCCTCAGACGGTGACGTCATCGTGGCCAGTAGGGTTGATTTTCGCCCATACAGTCAGTCACTGGTTTGCAGTTATGTATTGATAAGGCACGGTGATGTATCGTGAATGTTGCTGACTAGAACAATCCCCAGATTTCATACATTCCCTCTAGATGCCCACATAGGAGGCGACTGCATAGTACTGCCATCGTTACTATTTTGTCAGGGTTGTTACTGCTTACAGCTACTGCTACTGTTACTACAGCCACCGCCAAGCAACTGCTACTATAATAACGTATAATATCCCGTGGCGATTCCGGGTTAGAATTAGTCCCCAGAAACCTATGCTGGTCGAAAGAGAGACTAAACAACTCGGGTGGTCAGGCTCCGACACCTGGTTTGCGTGACATCGTACCCCAACGGCGTGTCTGAGGAAGACTCGATTCTGTACATGCATTCCCCATATAGCTGGAGTATTGCTTATTGTGGCGTAAAAAACACAAATAAATTATACCTGAAGCTGGAATACTTTATGAATATCTGCATTTTAGAAGAGAAACAGCTGTGTCTTTGTAAGGGGATATTCAAAGCTACGTGTGACGTCAAACACATACATATTCTTTTTTCTGTATATTTCCCTTGTCGTCCTTTCAACAGTTTCATACGCTCAGTCATCAACAACTGTCAACTCTCTTGACTGCTTCAATGTATCTTCAAAAACCATGACGGTGAATTATCATGTCATAGCAACGGCATTGCGACATGTTATACACTAAAGGTAACCCAGTGTAACCAGCAGTGTTGTCGCCTAAAACCGACACAGGCAACAGAAAATATTCAATCAATTCCTTGTATTTTCAATATTTCTTCAATAACTGAGGACATGATATAATACGGACCTTTTGGGGGCCCACGGTTTGTACAGGGGTAAGAAACGTTGAGAAAATTTTACGACATATATATATATATATCCGAATAGCAACATGTGTCGAAAAGTGTAAAGGTTCGAGGTTTTAAGGAAGCATACTTCCCTTCAGACTGCACAATGACAAAACTATACCCTGTGTCGTTGAAAGAAACCAAAATACATCAGCAACTGTTGCCGATAGTCGAGTCTTCAAACTTCAAGAGCACACAGGATCGACTAGAGTTCTTGATACGTTTGGGCAAACCAGATTCCACTTAATCAGAAAAGACCACATGTTTCTGAATATGAAAGTTGCAAACAAGTGAATGGTTGCTTGAAACTTCAGTAGACAAAAATGTCCTGAAATGTCCTGCCAAATTTCAATTCACAGGATCCACCATCAGGTTCGTTTTCCCATACGAAAACTGTTTAATCCCAGTTATCCATCACAGGAACGCGTTGCAGAACGTGGACTTGGCAGCTGTAAACACATGCTGCTACCAACCCGTTAGTCATATAGTCACAAGTGACTTCTTTACTGTTGAGGGGGCACGGGTGGCCCAGTCGTCCAAGGCGCTGCGATTAGCTGTGCAGAGTTGCGTCCCTTGGGCATGCCAGAAACCTATGATTGTGGGTTCGAATCCCGGTTCGCCCCGATTATGTTTCTAGGTTTGTCAGCACCATACCCGTGCTCGTGGGTTTCACCGAAGTGGTAAACGTCTGAGACCTGCATCACTTCGGGCTTTCCTCCCACATTAAGCTAACACGCCGCGATATAACTGGAATACTGTTAAAAGTGGCGTTAAACCCAACTCACTCTTTACTGTTGACAACAACAACATTCAAATATGGCCCAAAAGCCAAATTGGGAAAAGCCTGCTATCATTTGGAATCACAACTCTTTTTGTTCTTCTTTTTTAAAAATATTTTCATTTCAATTCAGTAGACATAAATGTAACATTGGTACATGAGGTATATAAGTGGAGCAATTCATAGAATCTTAAAACATGATCAGGTATGGGTTTATACAATTATTGGATTGACTGATAAGTTATATTAATTAGGCTGATAATTTTTCCATTTTCTGTCGAATGTATTAATACTACTATTTTACATTGCGATATTTATTTTTCTATTTTACATCCATCTTTCAATATTTTTATGAGGAAAGGAAAGCATAATGGAGTTTTCTTAATGCTTGACTGGTGAATGTATGTTTTTGCAAGAAGAGTTGTATGGTTGAAAAGATTCATCTAGAATGGTAATATGAATATCATACACAAGTTTCGAGTTTCTAATCAAAATTCCTTGACACAAACGCATTCTACATAAACATGGTATAAATTTTCAGATTCAGAGACACAAAAAGAGCATACATCATCATCCATTAACTTCATTTTCAATAATTCCTTTTTGGTATACAGAGCTCTATTTATGAATCTGTACTGGAAATTTATCAGTTTAATATCTTTGGTACACATTTTACAATTAGTGAAAACATTATTTCATCAAATGAATTGATTAAGGTCATTTTCCCAATTATCATACATCAGAGGAAAGTTAGTTGTGGCTATGAGTTTCTTATAAAATATTCTGGAGCCCTTTGTTATTATCAACAAGTCTCTCAAAATGTTATTTTTGTATGAATTAACTGTGAGACAAAATCTGCAATTTATTGGTTTTTTTCCAATGATTTTGGGCTATTTAGCATTTCTCTATTGTAGTCAAGTAAAGGAAATTTGTCTTGTGATTCTTCAAATATTAAAAATCTGTTGTTGCTACATAAAACTTTTAAACTATGAATACCCTTATTAAACCAATGTTTTAAAACGAAATTATTTTTAAATTGGTGATTGAACCATATTGGCTCTGGTAAAATTTCGTCAATACTTTGCTTGTTAACTTTATGTTTTCTGTAGAAATTACCCCAAATATTCAATATATCCCTCCGAAAGGGATTTGTCAAAGTAATAACCTTATCAATATTTGCACCCAAAAGAAATATCTGTTTTGTGTGAAAGTTCTTTAATAATGACAAAGTCGATAATTTCAATGAATCGATAAATTTACGGGTATCTATCATTCTCAGACCACCTTCTTCATATTTCCTTATCAAAGTAGATCTTATTATTTTGTCTGGTTTGTTATTCCAAATGAATGTATAAAAAAGTTAATTAAATCTTCCAATAAAATCATCGGGTGGGTTTGAAGTGCTGAAAATATATGAACTAATGTTGAAAGAGCCAGAGTCTTAATAACTGTGATTTTACCTGTTAATCTTTTCCAGCTTCCAAATAATCTAATAATTTTTTCGAGTCTTTTTCTTGTTTTTATTACCCATAGATCATTTTATGTGGGATTCAATATTATTCTCAAGACTTCAAAGTTTCCCTCATGCCAGTCTGGTATTGCGTCCTCACAGAGTTTGGTGTTGCTTCCTGCCATTGAACCTATCCATATAGCTTTAGTTGGAATCACAACTTTACAATCACTTTGAATGCTGTCAAGACGTACGCCAAATATTCAGTTCACACCTTATGTAAACTAAACTGTCTTCTTCAGTATTCATATGCATTGTACCCGATGTACATAGTCAAGCTGTATTAGGACAAACAACATATAATACAAGGAATGTTCAAACTGTAGGACAGAGACATGAATAAGTTGTTTCGAACAGAAACCTTTAAGTGGCTCAGAAGAAAGTGATTAACAATTAAGACCTTTCATTTGTACATGTACAATGTGTGAAACGTATGAATGGCCCCTAAAGTGGACACGGGGTAGTTTAGACAAAGGAATGGCATTTAAAATGGGTGAAACGTAGACAAGGTCCTGAAGGTGTAATTAACCATTGTTCATATTCACAAGATTTGGCACCACCAGAGTTCCACCTCTCCCCAAACGTGAAGAAAGAACTGAGTTAATGATGATGACATCGTTAGGAGGAAGCATTCCACAGGGATCAGAGGGATCCAAGCACAGCATCATTATCAGACGTTTATGGACATCGTAGGAATGGGGCAACTCTATCAATGCAGTCCATCATAGTTAGGAACAGAACATTTAGCCTCTCCCGTGAAAGGTAGTAGACACGTTGAAAGTGATATATGTAGGAATGGACCAAACGGAAAGCGTTATATGTCCGATGAGGTGAGGTGAGGTGAGGTGAGGTGAGGTGAGGTGAGGTGAGGTGAGGTGAGGTGAAATTGGGTTTAACGTCGCGTCCAAGATTATTGCACGTATATAGCGACGTGCATGCACGTGTATGTGTGTGTATGGCTGCTTGTACTAGTCCGGACTGTTGCCGATTTAAAGTGCTAGCTCACTGAGATACCACGCTGCAGTTTAACGTGAATACCCGACTCAGACACAGTATACTGACTCCGAGCCGACCAGTCCTTGTTTTAGCCCCTTAATGCCGAGCGCCAGACAGGGTCACAACAAGTACCATCTTTTAACGTCTTTTGGTATGACGCGGCCGGGGATCGAACTCCGGACCTTCCGCTCTCCGGGCGGACGCTCTACCACAAGACCACGGAGGCGGTCCTCCGATGAGCAATACATTGAAGATGTTGATGTTGATGTAAGACGTTTGAATAACGATTACAGTGGACACGTTGAAATTAGTGTAATGTAGGGATGACCTCTGGAGTGGACACGTGGCATTTTAGATTTGACCAACATGTTGTAAGACTTGACCATGATCGCCCAGTTGAGTGCACAGTGAGTTAGTGAGTATGATTTTAATGCGCTTTTAACAATATTCCAGCAATATCACGGCAGGGAACACCAGAAATGGTCTTCACACATTATATGTTGGGAATAGAATCTGGGTCTTCGGCGTGACGAGCGAGCGCTTTAACCACTAGGCTACCCGACCGCCCCTTGACTCCACAGAACGGTGTGTGTCTCAGGGCAACTGTGCAATCATTTTGTGAAACGTTCACATTGGATCAAGTCATTGACAGTTTTCTCTGTACGTTAAATGGTAGTTTGGGTTTGTACTTTTGAGCAATTTCATTAAATTATAAAACATTTTTCGAAGGTTCCCTCTAATCTTAAAAGGACGAGGTATGTGAAGGGCCCTTTCTACCACTGAAATGTTGAATTTAAAAATGAATGAAAGCTTTTCTTTTTCTCTAATTGTGAGTAGGTCCGGTGATTTTTGTCTTATGTTTCTGTATGTTTCTTCTGTTTTGATCTACATCTCCAAAGCAAAATGGCTTGGGTCAAAGAGTTGCTTTTGTGCAAAAGTTTTAACAAATAAGCCAAGTACATGTCTGTCGAACATTTGATTTTTCAACTCTGTACATCACTATACCACACTATATGTTTAAGTAAAAACGTCATTCATTGATGCATGGGGCATTGTCTACAGCATTTGGTGACCATTGGTAGAGCTACGTCACTCTCTTCAAAGGTTTAGGACAATTTGTCAAAATGAAAGCATATGTCATCTGAAGTTCACTGAGAAAACAATATGTGAAATCCTTGACTTCCCCACAGATAACTTTTATGTGGGATTACGGGATAGGCAAGAAAGCAGGCACCAATTGAGTTCCCATCTATGCAGATGGAAATTACTTTCTGCTCGGATTGGCAAAATGAAAACATGGAAATTTGGTCAAGTAGTTTAACTTTTCTATGATCTGATATTGCTAAATAAGGTTATCTGTTTCACAAGACGGAATGACATTGTCAAGTAGGATGCCTCAGCTTTTAGTCAGTCAACTTTCCCTTTATGTCTGGTAATATTCCAACCTTTGTCTACATTTGTACAATAGAGCATGCTCTTTCTGCGAAGATGTCAAAGTCATGCGACTCATGCTCAAAAGTTGTTTGATCAGGGTTCAATACTTCAGTGAGGTTTTTAAAACGTATTATGGTAGACACCGAGAGGGCATTTCCCGTATATTTTTAAGGTAAACGCCTGCTTTTCCATCACCTTTTAAGGACACGCTGACATTTTACATAACACCTGATAACATCACTAACTGATACTGATAAGTCGGAGTCATACAAAGGACTCAACTTTAAGCAGAATTCTGATGATAATGGAAATGGTTTTGCGTTTTATTATCATGTGCTTAAACAGTGCCTCCTGAAAACCTCCACCATCAGCGTTTATTCACACAGTTCAGCCTTTCCTATATGTATAGTACTGGTATAAGTCCACATTCAAACATTGATATGGACATGGTCAAGTTCCCACTCATATAAATACATCTGATAGCTTTCATGAGCTTTGCTCATTTATTGAATTATGCAGATCCTTATCATATCCTGTACTCAAATCTAAATGAGTCCATATCATACACACTATATAATCCTTTATTCACTTCTGATAAATCTGCATCGCATATGATTGCAATAAAGGTTAAAGCCAGTAACATTCCAAAACAAAGACACATTATAATTTGACGTTATTTATTTGAAAGACTTGTACATTGCAGATTATGTAGTGAGGATTTCAAGCCTGGATGTCATGGATGCCATATCCGTATTATCTTCATCCCTGAAAATAGAGAATGTTACGTTTATAACATTCTAAATGCATACCATAATTGGGTACATGATCCTCTATTCAAATCCATTATCAAGTACATTATGGCAACTTTTCATTGGCTCTGTGTACAATACATATATTTATTGCAGTATGTAAGTGAGTGAGTGAGTAACAATATTCCAGTCATATCACCGCGAGGCAGGTTAATGTGGAAAGAAAGCCCGAAGTGATGCAGGCCTCAGACGTTTGCCACTTCAGTGAAACCCACGAGCACGGGTATGGTGCTGACAAATCTAGAAACATAATCGGGGTGAACCGGGATTCGAACCGACAACCATAGGTTTCTGGCGTGCCAAAGGGACGCAACTCTGCATAGCGAATCGCGGCACCTTAGACGACCGGGCCACCCGTGCTCCTTGCAGTATGTCATAACCGAAACAATCACCAAGTAACTGGGTAAGATGAAGATCATTTGTCAGAGTATTCTAAACATTCTGTCACGTTTTGTTGTTTTCACAGGGAGGAATAAGACACCTACATGGTAAGCGCCATGTTTCTGGTTGTGCGTCTGTGATCCCCACTGGTTCTGTCGGTGACCTGCAAATATGCAAATGTTTTATTGCACATGGAAAAGTGAAAGAGACACAATTGTATATTTTACGACCACTTCCAGCGTTGCTTAATTTGCACTCTGCAACCTCATTAAATATAAATGAACAGAAATGGACATGTCTTAAAAGTCGTTGTGTTTAAATATGTATGTATTGTGACTGATAAAGTTGACCGAGATGTTCATTTGTGGTATGACATCAATAGAGAAGTTGTTGTATATGAAATAGGCTTAGGTACCTTGTTGGTAACTGTCTTGATGTCCAGGGTAGGTGTTCACGTGGTCAGGGTAGGACGGGATGTGTTTTGATGGGTAGGAAGGTTGGTGTGAGGGATAGGTAGGGTAGCCATTAGACGGGTAGGTCTGTCTGTAACTCGGATATCCATTGCCATGGGACGGCACAGATCGTCGGTATCCTGGTCAAATTAAAACATTATTATGTTATTGTCATGTTTCTTCGTCAGCCATTTATATTAGAATGAACATCATGTCTAAAATGAAAGAATATGTACATTGTAAAGCAGTGGCTGAGTATGGTTGTATGTCGCTTTTAGCAATATTCAAGCAATATCACGGCAGGGGACACCAGAAATGGGCTTCACACATTGTACCAATGTCGGGAATCGAACCCGAGTCTTCGGCATGACGAGCGAACGCTTTAGCCACGAGGCTACCCGACCGCCCCACATTGTAAAGCAAATACTTACGACGAATATGTATAATTTATATGATACATCCAGTATTAATAAAGTAAATGCCATAACCTGTGCTGAAAAATGAAATCACGTTCATAAGAGAGGATTACAAAATAAAGTGAGCTAAGTAAAAAAGCCTTACAGACAAATACGTATATTTTAAAGTTTACTGCCAGAAACGGGGAGTAACTTTACAAGTTTATAAGCTTAGCGTATAACAATAAGAATATAAGAATCCTAAACTATTAATTTTTGTCAGATACAGAATGATATGTGATAATAAAGACTCACTTTTATAATGTCCCTGAGAGTGTCCTCCCCACACATCTGGAAGGAATACAAGTCTACATGAACAAATCTGTTTCATAAGACGTTGTACATGAAGGTGTACGTATATATTGAATGCATACATTTAAAAAATATAGAAGGGGGTGGTTAAACAAGTCGTAAACGCACCAGACGTATGCATATCGGTTTTCAAAGAAAACACTGCATTGATACTTCCTTTGCAATAAACGTAGAATTCATTATTCCATTCTGATAACAAACTTCTTATGTATTTCATTTGCCTATAATGGTTTATAGATTATTTTTTTAAACAAGTTTCATTATAGTGATTTTTATTTTACTTATTGGTACACTAGTGAGTCAAAATTGAAGTGGGGTTTAACGTCACGTTCAATATTATTGCACACATAATTATAAAGCGATGTGATTGCACGTCTGTGTGTGGTTGCGTGTACGAGTCCGGACTAATGCCGGTTTTGTAAGGCTATGGCATGCCACAGTTTAACATAGATACCCAAAATAGACACAGTATCCTGACTCCGAGCCGACCAGTCCTTGTTTTGTCCACGTTGGAAAGATATACGATGTACCTCTGTCACACATACAAGTATCGAAAGCATTGTCTTCTTTTTAACAACTAACCCTTTTATCCTCATAAGAAATCTCTGCTAAAAGCAGAGTCCATTCTACGTCGTAAATACATGCAAAGGCAAGTTAAGTGTTCACCTAAACAAGTATGGAAACATAGAAATCAAAAGATGCATCGGGCATCATCATGGTCACTGATGCGTCAAAATTATACTCCTTGAAAGTGGGTGCGAAGTTGTCTATGTTCGATAAGTCTTATTAATTGATACTGCTATTGACAATTTCTTTTATAATTTTCTACTTTGGATATTATGTAATTCAAGTTGATGCTTAACAGAAATTACATAATCAAGACTAAATCAAGACCTAATCAAGGCGGATAATCGAGACTGGTTATTCTCTGGCATTGACGTTTTATCTTAAATCACCAGCAGGATACGTATATGGGTAATAGTTGCTTGGGTAGCTCTTAGGTAGGCATTGGTCCCTGTATTGCACATCCGGGTACTGACCGTAGGGTGGATATCGGTTATAAACAGCACGAGAACATACAGAGGCGCCTGCAAACAAAAGGACGTTTACCCTCTTTATTTTTGAAAAATATTCCCTTTGATATTGAATCCAGTCAGACTAGACTATGCTAGATGTTGAATTGTTCAACAAACCTCATCAGCTGCATAGTTGAATGCATCAATCAGTATTAACATTCGGATATTCAGAACTTCAAGTGCATGCTTATATAAGGTCAAACGTTGCTTCACGTACCAGCAGGGTAATGGTTGTTCTGGTAGTTGTTAGGGACGTACTGGCCCCTGTATTGCTGCCCGTAGGATGGGTACTGGTTGTACACAGCACCGGAACATACAAAAGCGCATGCGCACAGTAGAACGAGAGACAAGACAGATTCCATGGTTGAGATTCTGCAAATATAACATGATTCTGTTAAATATCGTCATAATATTGACTGAATTTTTATGTTAACATAGGTTCAATAAACAAAGGTTAAGTTGATAATTGGACGGTGGGGTTCCCTAGTGGTTAACGCGTTCGCTTGGCACGCCGAAGATCCGGGTTCGATTGTCCACATGGGTACAATGCGTGAAGCCCATTTCTGGCGGCCCCCGCCCCCCAACTTATTTACCAAGTTAATAATTGAATTCTTCCATGCCTGTGTTGTGAACGAATAACCTTTTTAAATATTAGAATACACCTCTTCATTTTGGAAGAAGTACAAAAATGTTACCCATGTAAAAGAACAATTTGTCCATAAATTTCAGTGAGAAATAGTAAGTACCAGAATACTCTTACCAGAATATCCAGCTGTAAGACCAGGGATGAGAGCTGATGTGATAAGCTGGGCCTTATATAGGATTGACTAGACACATTGATTGATGCAAGGAAATCAGCATTTCCTTATTACCTGCTATTTTTTATGTTAAGAGCTACAGCCAATAAAACAAATTACTGTGACCTCATGGATTAATGACAACGAATTTCGCAAGTAAACCATCCCTTCAAACTCTATTTTTGTGTGTCATCTGTTATGTACGATGAGAAAGAAATCAACTGTTAAATGCTAAATATACAGTGACTGCTTTGTTCAAATCGATGAGGCAAGCATTGCTGTTTGTAATTGTAAACTGTGTCAGGAATGGATTGTGAACTGACATTGACCATAACAAGTAAACAGTTATCTATTCTACTAGTGATACTGATACCAATACCTATATTACTGATGCTAATTAACACTGCTAGTTTGTTTTTTTTATGAAGTTAACTGCTACTACTACTACTACTACTACTACTACTACTACTACTACTACTACTACTACTACTACTACTACTACTACTACTATTACTACTACTAAAGCTTCTACTGGGGGCACGGGTGGCCCAGGCCATGTCGTCTAAGCCACCGCAATTTGCTGTACAGAGTTGCATCCCTAGGCACACCAGGAACATGTGATTGTGTGTTCGAATCCTGGTTCCTGGTTCGAATTATGTTTCTAGGTTTGTCAGCACCATACCCGTGCTCGTGGGTTTCACTTAAGAGGTAACGTCTCAGACCAGCATCACTTCGGGCTTTAAGCTGAGACGCCGTGATATAACTGGAATACTGTTAAAAGCGGCGATAAACCTCACTCACCTCACTCACTCACTCACTCACTCACTCACTCACTCACTCACTCACTCACTCACTCACTCACTCACTCACACACTCACTCACTCACTCACTCACTCACTACTATTACTACTTCTGCTGCTTCGGCGACTGCTACTATTACTACTGTTACGACCACAAACCAATGAGTCACTGAGTCTTTCTTTGTCTCTGTACTGAAATGATACAGGTCCATAGTGAGTGAGTGAGTGAGTATGGTTTTACGCCGCTTTTAGCAATATTCCAGCAATATCACGGCGGGGGACACCAGAAACGGGCTTCACACACAGCGAACGCTTTAACCACTAGGCTACCCGACCGCCCCACAGGTCCATAGTACCTGTATTACAATGTGTATGGCATGGCACGATATTATTATTTCCAACATAAGATTGTACATCTTGATGATAATCAATAAAGGAATCCCATTTTAGGGAACTTATCCTATGAAAATAAAACCCTAATCAGTCACTTCTAATCCAATGCTTCAGTCCACAATAACTGTACCTACTGGTGGTACCACTTCAGCTGCACATGTAACAAAATATGTTGTTGTTACTGTCCAGAGATCTCTTTCATATATTTTGAATATAATTTTTTATCTGTTTCGGTGTATGATCGAGACTCGTTCTCTGGCGTTGTCTTTTTGTATTTACTGCTGACTTTTTTTATAGTTACCTCTGCCGCTACTACAGACAAGTGTGTAAACACTATCACTTATAATAACGGAAAGAAAAGAAAAACGCAAAGGAATAGGACATTTATTTCCAAGCTTTCATGACTCACTCTGCGTCTCGCTAACCGGAGATGACAACTCATACTGCTACTATTACTGCTTGGTGAATGCGACTGCTACTATTCGCTATGTCAATACATTAACATGACAACTCATACTGCTACTGTTACTGCTTGGTGAATGCGACTGCTACTATTCGCTATGTCAATACATTTAACACGACAACTCATACTGCTACTGTTACTGCTTGGTGAATGCGACTGCTACTATTCGCTATGTCAATACATTTAACATGACAACTCATACTGCTACTATTACTGCTTGATGAGTGCGCCTGCTACTATTCGCTATGTCAATACAATAAACATGACAACTCATACTACTATTGTTACTGCTTGGCGAATGCGACTGCTACTATTCGCTATGTCAATACATTTAACACGACAACTCATACTGCTACTGTTACTGCTTGGTGAAATCGACTGCTACTATTCGCTATGTCAATACAATAAACATGACAACTCATACTACTATTGTTACTGCTTGGCGAATGCGACTGCTACTATTCGCTATGTCAATACATTTAACAAAACAACTCATACTGCTACTGTTACTGCTTGGTGAAATCGACTGCTACAATTCGCTATGTTAATACATTTAACGTGACAACTTATACTGCTTCTATTACTGCTTGGTGAATGCGACTGCTACTATTCGCTATGTCAATACATTTAACATGACAACTCATACTGCTACTATTACTGCTTGGTGAATGCGACTGCTACTATTCGCTATGTCAATACATTTAACACGACAACTCATACTGCTACCATTACTGCTTGGTGAATGCGACTGCTACTATTCGCTATGTCAATACATTTAACACGACAACTCATACTGCTACTGTTACTGCTTGGTGAATGCGACTGCTACTATTCGCTATGTCAATACATTTAACATGACAACTCATACTGCTACTATTACTGCTTGGTGAATGCGACTGCTACTATTCGCTATGTCAATACATTTAACATGACAACTCATACTGCTACTGTTACTGCTTGGTGAATGCGACTGCTACTATTCGCTATGTCAATACATTTAACACGACAACTCATACTGCTACCATTACTGCTTGGTGAATGCGACTGCTACTATTCGCTATGTCAATACATTTAACATGACAACTCATACTGCTACTGTTACTGCTTGGTGAATGCGACTGCTACTATTCGCTATGTCAATACATTTAACACGACAACTCATACTGCTACCATTACTGCTTGGTGAATGCGACTGCTACTATTCGCTATGTCAATACATTTAACATGACAACTCATACTGCTACTGTTACTGCTTGGTGAATGCGACTGCTACTATTCGCTATGTCAATACATTTAACATGACAACTCATACTGCTACTGTTACTGCTTGGTGAATGCGACTGCTACTATTCGCTATGTCAATACATTTAACATGACAACTCATACTGCTACTGTTACTGCTTGGTGAATGCGACTGCTACTATTCGCTATGTCAATACATTTAACATGACAACTCATACTGCTACCATTACTGCTTGGTGAATGCGACTGCTACTATTCGCTATGTCAATACATTTAACATGACAACTCATACTGCTACTATTACTGCTTGGTGAATGTGACTGCTACTATTCGCTATGTCAATACATTTAACACGACAACTCATACTGCTACCATTACTGCTTGGTGAATGCGACTGCTACTATTCGCTATGTCAATACATTTAACACGACAACTCATACTGCTACTATTACTGCTTGGTGAATGCGACTGCTACTATTCGCTATGTCAATACATTTAACATGACAACTCATACTGCTACTGTTACTGCTTGGTGAATGCGACTGCTACTATTCGCTATGTCAATACATTTAACATGACAACTCATACTGCTACTGTTACTGCTTGGTGAATGCGACTGCTACTATTCCCTATGTCAATACATTTAACATGACAACTCATACTGCTACTGTTACTGCTTGGTGAATGCGACTGCTACTATTCGCTATGTCAATACATTTAACACGACAACTCATACTGCTACTATTACTGCTTGGTGAATGCGACTGCTACTATTCGCTATGTCAATACATTTAACATGACAACTCATACTGCTACTGTTACTGCTTGGTGAATGCGACTGCTACTATTCGCTATGTCAATACATTTAACATGACAACTCATACTGCTACTGTTACTGCTTGGTGAATGCGACTGCTACTATTCGCTATGTCAATACATTTAACACGACAACTCATACTGCTACTATTACTGCTTGATGAGTGCGACTGCTACTATTCGCTATGTCAATACAATAAACATGACAACTCATACTACTATTGTTACTGCTTGGCGAATGCGACTGCTACTATTCGCTATGTCAATACATTTAACAAAACAACTCATACTGCTACTGTTACTGCTTGGTGAAATCGACTGCTACAATTCGCTATGTTAATACATTTAACGTGACAACTTATACTGCTTCTATTACTGCTTGGTGAATGCGACTGCTACTATTCGCTATGTCAATACATTTAACATGACAACTCATACTGCTACTATTACTGCTTGGTGAATGCGACTGCTACTATTCGCTATGTCAATACATTTAACACGACAACTCATACTGCTACCATTACTGCTTGGTGAATGCGACTGCTACTATTCGCTATGTCAATACATTTAACATGACAACTCATACTGCTACTGTTACTGCTTGATGAGTGCGACTGCTACTATTCGCTATGTCAATACATTTAACACGACAACTCATACTGCTACTGTTACTGCTTGGTGAATGCGACTGCTACTATTCGCTATGTCAATACATTTAACACGACAACTCATACTGCTACTGTTACTGCTTGGTGAATGCGACTGCTACTATTCGCTATGTCAATACATTTAACACGACAACTCATACTGCTACTGTTACTGCTTGGTGAATGCGACTGCTACTATTCGCTATGTCAATACATTTAACATGACAACTCATACTGCTACTGTTACTGCTTGGTGAATGCGACTGCTACTTTTCGCTATGTGAATACATTTAACATGATAACTTATACATGCAGTTCCATCTCTACACATCTACATATTCTTTCCATTGTCAATAAGTAACCGACGTGTGTCGCAGTGAATCACCTGGGGTTTTTCCGCTGTCAGTGTGTAAAGATTAACGTGTGTTGCAGCTGGCAAACTGCTGATTCACTGCACTTCGGATATCTTGGTAATCTCAGACAGTGTGACATCAATGAGCCATTCCCACACAGGTTTTCAACCACACATTCGTCAAACATGTCAAATCTCACGCCTCCTTTAATATATTGTTAATGAGAACGACTGGCTTTTTTCTGAAATTTCAACGTCATTGTGAAATATTATGTAATGTAATTGTCGATCAGAAAACAGATTGCATTGACGCCTAAGTCGGTTATTAAACTCTACAATAGACATACTAATGAAGACGTCACTTTGACGTCATTTCAGCTAAAAAACATCTTTTTCACATAAAATGAAGCAATGTACGTAGAAAGGTACAGTACATACTGATTTTAGTGCATCCTTTTCTACTTTACAAAACTTTATAAGAACCCGTCCAATTCATTCAAACATTATTTATTTAGTTACATATATACACACTGTACAGTCATGAATATTAATTTTCCGTGAAAGTCTTTGATTGAAGTTACTGTTACGTTTCCAAACTGCCTGGCACATTCTAAAATTTACTGGTCGATACATTCGCATATTATTCAATGCTTTATAAATTGTAATTATCCTCACCTAAACATGTCCAAGTCTAAGTTCCGATAATAGTTACAAATACACGTCCTAGTATACTAAAATCATAAAGAATTAACATCCTTGATCTGGAATATAAATAATTCTACGCTGTTTTCTTCTACTCATCAAGTTTATGGGAACATACCGCATCATTTACTTGAGTGTATTATTTTGAAAAGAAGTAATATTCAGGCAGACATAAAATGCCACATATTTTATAAAGATTCAAGTCATTTGTTGACAGAATGTCAAATACCTACGCATAAACTAACTATGAACAGAACGTGAAGTGATTTTTTTATCATAATAATGGTGTTCAATAAACTTAACCATGTTAAACGTTAAGGGATCGATTCAAGTCAAATCTGCCGTTAAAGGAAATGACAATAAATATTACAGTGATACTACAAGAAGAAGAAGAAAATACAAAGAAAAAGAATAAATATTACCACTGACAACTACTACTACTGTCAGTACTTACATCACTATTATCATATTAAGAAGGAGATGCAGAAAAAGAAGAGGAAGAAGAATGAAGAAGAGGAAGAAGAAGAAGACAAGAAAAAGAAAAACAATAAATATTACCAGTGACAACTACAACTATTACTAAGAACTACAAGAAAAAGGAGAAGAAGAAGACAAGAAAAAGATAAACAATAAATATTACCAGGGACAACTACTACTATTACTAAGAACTACAAGAAAAAGGAGAAGAAGAAGACAAGAAAAAGATAAACAATAAATATTACTAGTGACAACTACTACTATTACTAAGAACTACAAGAAAAAGAAGAAGAAGAAGACAAGAAAAAGATAAACAATAAATATTACCACTGACTACTACTATTACTGAAACTACAACAAGAAGAGGAAGAAGAAGACAAGAAAAAGAAAAAGAATAAATATTACCACTGACTACTACTACTGCTATTATTATTATTATTATTAGAAGAAGAAGAAGAAGAAGAAGCAGAAGAAGAAGAAGAAGAAACTGCTGAGTCACTGCACTTTTTTATCACAGTAATTTGTCTGTCACTGTGACGTCAAGGACAGATTCACACATAGGTTTCCACCACACATTCATCAAAATATGTCACATGTCAAATCTCTTGTCGGCTTTAAGAGTAAGGTAAAGAAAATGAATATTCTTATTGCCTATTCTGAAACGTCATTGTGAAATATCATATGACATATTTGATCAGAAAACAGATTGCAATGACGCCTCAGTTTGTTATTAAACTCTACAAGTGCACTGCTGGTCTCCTTAAACCACCACTCAGGAAACTTGGTAATGCAATTATTAACCATTTTGAAAGACAATAACCCACGACAGCTATGTCAATCCAAATGCATCCTTTTTCCATGAATTAAAACAGTGCTAAAAAGACCTCACTGATTCCCGCGTTAAATACATATATCAGTTTTGTTCGAACAACATTTTAGAGTAATTAGCATTATTCGACATGTACATGTAGTAGCATAACGTTTGATGTTTACACATACGCATCATGATCATGAAAACTTTACTTCATAAACTGCTTTTTGTCTTCATATAAACAAGTCAATCTCTCGGTTTCGATTGGGGCGGTGGGGTAGTCTAAATGTTAAAGCGTTCGCTCGTCACGCCGAGGACCCGGGTTCGATTCCCGACATGCGTACAATGTGTGAAGCCTATTTCGTGTGTGATACTGCTACAATATTGCTGAAAGCGACATAAAACCACACTATCACTCGGTTCTCGATAATCGTAAAGTGAGACACGTCTTGGTAAATAAATATCGTAAATGATTAACATTCTTGATCGAGAACATTATCAACACTTTCTTATCTAATTTTCAAACAACCTTCTTACTTTTTTCATTAAATGTTTTATGGTTGACACTTCTTAATTTATTCTGTAATAATAATAATAACCGTTCGAAAGGCATAC